>NC_090444.1:787014879-787327518 GCF_031143425.1 Pleurodeles waltl | reverse complement strand
TATTGCAGAAACCATAATCAGGGCATCGGAGACTGAAAGCATTTTAATTTTAATTGATCTCTCTAGACATCTCTGCACAACATCTACTAACAATTTCCAATTCTTTTTCTGTAAATTTAAATCTGTTGACTCTATTGAAATTCTGCTTTATCTTTATCTGATGTATGGTCATAGCAAATATATTGTTGTTATGAGATATTATGTAATTAATGAATAACACTTGGTGAATATTTGGGGTGCTGTTTTTATTGGGAGACGTGAGAATGCCGGGGGGATTGGAATTTTATGGATCTTGCAGGATTCTAGAGTTTTCCTTCTCCGAAATAAGAGGAAAATCTATGATTTAGACAAATGGTGATTTCAGGGCATTCTAGGTAAGAAAAGGTATTGAGATCAATGTAAACCACAACACCCTATGTACCTTGTTTTCAGAAATGTCTGGGTCTTGCAGGTTTCCAAGGGTGCTGACCTAGCCCTAGCATAAAGGCCACAATTGTCAACATTGCACTTACTTTCTAAAAAAGATCTTAGTGTGAGATCCAGAAATCACCTAACAGTGTGATCTTTGAAATCTTTTAAGGTCTAAACATTGTTATTTTATTCACATTGCTTTTTATAAAATGCTTAACAATGGAACCCTCGTGCCATGTTGGAGAGAGCTCAATGCGTGTGTGTGTTTGGACGGCCAAACACATATGCGCACTGAGGGGAGTGCTGTGTACTCTCCCTCCTTGCTCGTCATGTCAATTGCCCCATCCCTTAAAGTCACACAATAATCTATTCTTTACCATGCCTACCGGTCTTGCTAGCTGATGTGTGACAAAGGTGTCCTTTTGTTCAGCACCTTTCACACAACCTGAACGTAATTATGAGGAGGTATGCCAATGATGGATCCTGCTTCAAGTCTATGTAGGACTGACTGATGCTTTTGATGAATAATATATTAACTATCCATCTTTTATCACAGTCTTATAGTTAAATTCATTGTGGGACCTTCCTAACTTCCCTGTAAATGTCAAGGTTTTCACTGGGCTTACCGTCGAAGTTGATGAGAGTTGGGGAACGACCCCGGTTCCGGCAGGTTCTGCTCTGGCCGAGGTAGGGGCGACCCCTTCCGGTAGCCACGGTGCTGTTTGACAATAGCAAGCCACTACAGTCCATGCCCTCCAGAAGGAGTCCCAGAGGAAAAACCCCAAAAGGGTAAAATACCTCCAACAGGAACTCCCTGAAACAGAAGGAGGACACAAGGACGTTAGAACTGAAGATCCGAGAGTACAGGAAAACTGGAGACGAAGATAGGTCAGAAATAACTGGATCCACGAGAGGAAAGCAGCCGGAGCGTGACTACCACCAAAGGAGTGTTGCAACGCAATGAGCAAGAAGCTGAATTCCCCTTATATACCCCTAGACAGGAAGTAGAAAACAGGAAGTAGAAACACCACCATCTTGGATTGGGGAAGAGATTATAACAATGAATAAAGAACATGCGTCCAAACAAAGAGAAACAATGCATGCTGGGAAGAGAGGAAGTGAGCAGCATGCTGGGAAAGAGAAGGACATGTATAAAAGAGAATCATGTGCAAACATCCGGCTTTTGCTGGTATGGCCGGTAAGTGGTGGAAAAAGAGGGTTTCCTAATAAGCCTAATGTGCCAGAATGTTAAGTGCACTAAATGCGCTATGCGCGGCAGGTTCGAGACCCAACTCGGGGTCTCATCTCCCGCCGTCGGCAGGGCTTGGACTTGCGGCTAACCCCTATTACCACCCAACCCTGCATAATCGCCCCCCCCCCCCAGGCCGATGTCACTCTGTGGACACCTTTCACCAGAGCCTGGCCTAAACATTTATTTTTATTGGGGGGTGAAGGATGTACACCCCCTCCCTAGGCTGATCTTGGCACCGGGTACCTTATCCCCGAGGCCTGGCCTAATTTTGTTTTGGTGGGGGAAGGAGTGGCCACACAGCCCCCTCCCTAGGCTGATCTTGGCCGTGGGGACCCCACTTCTCAGGGCCTAGCCTAATTATTTTTTTGGGGGGAAGGGAGGCTGGGGGCTGTGTGGCCTCCCTTCACAGGGCTGATCTCTGCCCTGGAGACCCCAACCCCCAGGGCCCAGCCATGTGATGTGGGTGCCTCCAGAGCGGGTGTTGGGGACTTTGGGAGAAGCCTGAAGGCCCCACAGTCCCAGCTGGCTCCCCACCTCCTGCAAGAGCCAGGATTGCTGTCACAGAGCGGGAGCTGCTAAGAGAAATGTTTCCTCTGTCTCCCTGCCCGCATCTCCGCAGGCAGGGAGACAGGAGAAACCTCCACTCCAATGAAGGGGAAGCTGTTTGCTGTGGCTTGGTGGCAGCTGTCAAAGCTGCCATCAAGCCACAGCAAACTGGTATGTCCCGGAGGTGGGCACCCAGTGAAATAGCAGGAGCCGGGCCTGGGGTGTGGTGGTCCCAAGGGCCATTAGTGCCTCCTTGAAGGGGGTCGTGTGGCTCCCATCCCACAAAAATAGCCCCAGGGAGGTGGTGGTCCGCAGGGCCTGGGGGTCTGAAACGGACCACCATTCTATTTTTTCCATTTGCCCCAGAGCTGTGGGGGGGTCATATGCCTTCCCCGCAATGAATTACATTATAGCCCCAGGGCGGTGGTGGTCCCAGGGGATGCAGGCGGGCCACGCAGCCCAACGCATTGAATTTGACAATAGCTCTGGAAAGGTGGCAGTCCCCAGGGGTGCGGGTGGGGCGTGCAGCCCCCGCATTACATTTAATATTAGCCCCGGGGAGGTTGTGGTCCCCTGGGCTGTGGGGGGCCCAGGTGGTCCCCCCTTACAATTCAAGAATGCCCTGGGGAAGTGGTGGTCCATGGGGCTGGGGGGGACCAGGTTCCCCCCCCACATTAAAATAAATTAACAATGCCCCTGGGACTTGGCCCACCTAGGTGCTTAAGAATTATAAAGCTAGGAAGTCCACGCTTCTTTTTTTTAACAAATGTTTTGCCACAGATTCATGACCCTGTGGTGAATCTGCAGCAAAAAAAAATATATATGCTTTTTAGCTCTGGGGAGGTCCCTCTGGGACCCCACTGCCAGAGATAAGAGGGCCAGGGTGTCCGCACACTGCCCCCTATCTTTATTTTTAACCTTTTTCCTGGTGTTTAAGACAAGCCCCAAAATGGCTGCCAACACTTCCTTGTTGAAGTGTTGACAGCCAATTAGATCTCAGCACGAGATCAGGAGGGGTCGCAAATCCTAAGTGTCCCTGTATATACAAATTTGGACTTTCTTTTATTGCCCTAAAACTACTGAACAGATCTACACTGAAGAACAAAAAAGTTGCTTCTGGATCAAGAGCTACCTTTCTGCCAAATTTGGTATAATTCTGTCCAATAGTTTCTGCACTATCGCTGCTCACAATCCCTATGGACAAATTAATGGGGAAAATGCATTTTGGGACCCCTTTTTTTCTGGGCCCCTATATGACAGATCACCTTGAAACTTTCCAAACAGCAACTGACGTGATTGGTGAATTTGTTTGGCAAATTTCATGAAGATATGTCAACCCGCGCCAAAGGTATAGGCAAGTAAAAAGACTCTATTTCTATAGGAACTAGGACCTAACTATAACTACCTCTATATCTATATGCACTTATTTGTCAATATATTGCCTTTGATATTTTTGTACCATGATATTCTGTAGGACCAACAATGATTTAAAAAAAAAAATGCATTGAGTGCTTCAAAACCTTGCATGCTGCACCTTTTTCTCTACAAATAATTGGGAAAGAAAATACCTATAATGCACAGCCTTTCGTTCAGAACTCAGGGCCATGACCACATAAAAATATGGATCTGACTAAGGCCTGTATCAGTGGCATGACAATTCAACCATTCAAACTGTTCATGAAAAATTTTGTAAGACATCAAAGTCCATTGCCGGTATTACAAAGGATCAAGACCTTTCACGGATCCTGACATTTTGTCCATTTTCTCTATATGTTGAAGTTTCAACCTGTCATCTGGGTCTTTTTCCTCGTCAAACTTCCGTGGCTTGCAGCATCGAAACCTGTGCTTATTGCTGCGTCCAATGCGCTACTCGTAGATTCTTTAGAACTTCAATAGTATAAAAAAAGAACTGCAGAGGCATAAAACTATAATGTAGATCTATTGTCTTTCAATACTGAAATAGCCCTTCTTAAGATTTTCCCAGCATGCTCCTTGTTGCCAGGGGAACCTTTAAGCTATAACGGTAAGTCAGCAGCAGGGTTCTCAATTATGAAGAATGCTATAAAAAGTGCACGATCTTTTTCTTGGTGTTTAGTTGTATTTAGTACTACGTGTAAGTGCATAAAATTTGGCAGCAACTGACAAGGCTACAATTTCTATTCTTGTTTCTTCCTCCAGCAGCGGCCCCGTACATCTTTCTCGATTAGCAATGGCTTATTTCTGAATGTGAATTGATGCAACCCGTCCCAGGGTACCATGCAGCATTATAATCGCTAAAGTTGTGTGGAGTAATTATGCAAGACATGAACAAATAAACTATTTTCATATTCTACTTGAAACACAGAAACCTTTTCTTAAAAGTGCGGGCACAACCTTTAAATGCGGACCAAAATGAATTTGAGTGTTTCACTTTACCAAACTATTTGTTGGGTGCTGTTGCGTCTATATTTTGCACATGAAATGAAGGAGCCTGATTGAAAGAAATTGGGTCTCTCTGCAAAATTTAGTGAAAGCTTCATATGATTTTACCTAAAATGGCTCCTACCCACATATATAGTGATCTTAGGACAAATGAACGCAGGGCTAGATTTTGTGGCGTCCTTCGTGACAATCTTTGTTGGTGCCCTTTCCTTGCAGTGACCTCCGTCACGGATTCCTTCACTAATACCCTCTAATGGTGCCACTCCTCTCTCCTTAGCCCCTGTCTTACATTTATTTATTTTATAACGCTACTCACCCCAGTGAAGAGTGTCAGATCGCTTTACATCCCCACATATATGGAGACAGTGAGCCATACAAGTGTGGAATTCGATGTTATTTAAGAAAAAGAGAACAACAAGGTTTATGAGTCACATGTCATCCATACAGATACGCATTATATTTTAGGAGTGCTTGGTATGGAGATACAAAGGTGCAGATTTACTAAGCTGTCACACAGTGTAGTAACCAAAGTTGATGTGCTGCGTGAAAAGACAACTGTACAACAACTCCATATGTACTGCTGTTGCTCTCCCCTCTAATGCTGGCGTACCTTAGGCTGCCTTGCACCAATGCACACACCATTGCACCATTGTGCAAGGGTACGTGTGTGATGTCAAGCATAGGTTTTATATTGGGAAGGCACACTTCCGGCACTAAATTCCATAATTTGACAAAGTTTAACACTTTACCACTTTGCATGTGTGCAATACGGCGCAGTACACATGCTATGCGCCAAAGGGTTGGAAAAAAACAAGGCCCTTTTTTTATAACATCCTAGGGATTCTAGAGGTACCCAGAGTTTGTGGGTTCCCCTGGAAGAGACCAAGAAATTAGCCAATATACAGCTAAAATTTCATTTTTTAAAACAAATGGGACAAAAGGGTTGCAGAAGAAAGCTTGTGTTTTTTCCCCTGAAAATGGCACCAATGAAGGGTTTGTGGTGCTACAATCACCATCTTCCCAGCTTTCAGGAACAGGCAGCCTTGAAACAGAAAACCACACTTTTCAACAAACGTTTGGCATATTACTGGGACATACCACATTTTTACTATTTGTTGTGCTTTTAGCCTCCCTCCAGTTAGTGACAGAAATGGGTGTGAAACCAATGCTTGATCCCGGACAGCTAAACATTTCTGAAAAGGTGACAAAATTCTGAACTCAGTAGGAGGTCATTTGTGTAGATCCTTTAAGGTTTCCCAACAGAAAGTAGCAGCTAAAATAAAAAAATATTGAAATTGAAGTGAAAAAAGAGCCATTTCTGTCCACGTTTTCTTCTATAACTTTTTCCAGCTATGGCAAATCTATTAAAGCAATATACCGTTACATGTGCTGGACTCTCATGGTTGCAAGGATATATAGGGCTTGTAGGTTCGTCAAAAGCCTAGGTACCCAGAGCCAATAAAGGAGCTGCACCTTGCAATGGGTTTTCATTGTATACCGGGTATACAGCAATTCATTTGGTGAAATATAAAAAGGGAAAAATAGGTATCAAGGAAGCCTTTGAATTTCCACAATGGGCACAAGAGAAGGTGTTGAGAAGTAGTGCTTATTTGCACATCTCTGAATTATGGGGTCCCCATACTAGCATGTGAATCACAGGGCTTTTGTCAAATAGTCGTCTTTTTTACACACTGTCTTGAATTTGGAAGGAAAACAATGTAGAGAAAGACAAGGGGCAATAACACTTGTTCTTCTATTCTGTGTTCCCCCAATTCTCCAGATAAAAATTGTACCTCACTTGTGTGGGTAGGCCTAATGCCCAGGACAGGAAACACAACATGGACACATCACATTTTTACATTGAAATCTGACGTGTTTTTTGGAAAGTGCCTAGTGCTAGTGGATTTTGGTCTCAAGCTCAGCTGCATCCTAGGGAAACCTACCAAACCTGTGCTTTTTTAAAAACTAGATACCTAGGGGAATCCAGGATGGGGTGACTTGTGGGACTCTCACCAGGTTCTGTTTCCTAGAATCCTTAGCAAACCTCAAGATTTGGCAGAAAATAATGCTTTTTCGTCACATTTCGGTGCTGCAAAGTTCTAGAATCTGAAGGGAGCCACAAACTTCCTTCTACCCATCATTCCCCCACATCTCTGGATAAAAATGGTACCTCACTTGTGTGAGTAGGCCTAGTGCCCGCGACAGGAAATGCCCCAAAACACTACATGGACACATCAAAATGACCAAATACAAAACTACCTGTTTTTGCGGAGGGCACCTGCGTTTTTGGTCCTGGGCTCAGTATCCATCTTGGGAAACCTACCAAACCTAGACATTTGTGAATACTAGACACCTGAGGGAATCCAGGGAGGTGTGGCTTGCGTGGATCCCCCAGTGTTTTCTTACCCAGAATCCACAGCAAACCTCAAATTTGGCTAAAAAAAAATAATAAATACCACATTTCCCTGTGTGGGATCACCACACCGGCACAAATTTCCTACCTTCCAATGTTTCCCTCAGTCTCCCAATAAAAATGATACCACACTTGTGTAGGTGGGCCAAATGCCTGTGACAGGAAAGAGCGAAAAACATGTTGAAATTGAGGGAGAACCAAAGCGGGTCCAAAAGGGCAGTTTGGGAAAAAAACGCTTTTAGGCTGTCATGTGGGGGAGAATTTTTATTTGTATAGATGTGAAAATGCTGGGTGGTAGGAATTTTGTAGATTTCTACAGATTCTGGAAAGTTCCACCCCAAAAATGTGGGGAAAATGTGTGGTTTCAAGCAAAGTTGGAGGTTTGCAGGGCATTGTGGGTAAGAAAATGGTGCATGGTGCATGTGACGCACACCACCCTGGACCCACCCAGATGTTTAGTTTTCAGATGTGTCTCGGTCTCGTAGATCTTTCTACATGGCATCGTCCCAAAGTCCAAAAAGTGCAGCCCTCACCATTGGAAGTGGGATGATTTTGAGAGTTAGACAAGCTCTCAGGGCCCAAATGTAAAACCAAAACCCAAAATAATCAAATGTCCTCTTGCTTGCCGTTGGGATAAGGTATTTTAGTGTGCAGAGGGGACAGCTGAAAGACTGTTACACCCTTCAGTTGGGGTGGGGACATAACCATGACCACACTGGTTGGTAACCACCACCCCACTATTTTTCTTTTAATTACCTGGCATCTAGTAGGCTTTCTGCCCTCTTCCCCACCCCGCGAGTGGATCGGGGCTAAGTGCCCCATCTGCCCACCGGTGGGCAGAAAAAGTTTGTCCCCATATATTTGGGGTGGGGGTATGGCCATTCCCCCACCCTCTTTTTTTTAAAACAAAATCTTCCCTGGTGTCTGGTGGGCTTTCTGCCCCACTTGGGGACTGATGGGCCTTACAAAAATAGGCCGATCTACCCCCAAGTGTAGCGACCCTTGCTCAAGTGGCTACCCCCTCAAACAAAACACACACACACCTATCTCTGGTGCTAAGTGGTTTCTGCCCGTCCTGGGAGCAGATCAGCCTAATTAAAATAGGCCAATATGCCACCAAGGGGGGCAGAAATGGTCTAAAATAAATTTGCCCCCCAGGGGAGTGGCTCTTTTGTGAAATTGTCACAAAAAAAAATCCCTTGTGTCTAGTGTTTTCTGTCCCCCTTGGGGCAGATCAGCCTAATTAAAATAGGCCGACCAGCCCCCAAGGGGGGGCAGAAATGCCCTAAAATCAATTAAGCCACCAGGGCAGTGACCCTTGCCTAAAGGTTCGCTCCCCATGAGTAAAAAAAAATGTTCCCTGGTGTCTAGAGGTTTCTGCCCCCCATCGCTTCACGATCTGGCTGCAGAAATGCTCAGAAACACACCAAAGAAAGGAAAGGCCTTTCCTTTCCTTTGATGCTTTTTTGACCGCACCTACCCCCCGATCAGAAGAGAAATGCAAGCATGGGGTGGGGGCAGGCAAAGAGGCAAGCATTTCTCTCCTGATCGTGCTGGAAGCTGAGCTTCCAGTGCAATGGGGCACTGACATCATCAGATGTCACTGGAGGGGGAGGGAGTGGTTGGGGTGCCTGCCCTGGGGGGTGGGTGAGAGGCTCATGGGGGGAGCGCTAGCGTTCCCCCCATGAACTAGGTGCAGGATGTAACCGTTACGTCCTCAGCACCCGAGCAGTGCTGCCGAGGACGTAACCGGAACGTCCCAGGCACCAAAGGGGTTAAGAAACAGTGGTGCTGATGCGCCACTTTTTCTGCATCCCCCCTTCCGGCACCTAACAACACCATGGTTGCTCTGTATTTATAATAGTATGGTAGTCGTTTGCACAAAAGCGTCAACATTTTTGATGCTATTGTGGCACCTTGCCACACTCGCATCAAAATTGTTGACCCTAGTGTAGGAAAGTGCAAGGAGGTCCAT
Organism: Pleurodeles waltl; assembly: GCF_031143425.1. NCBI lineage: Eukaryota > Metazoa > Chordata > Amphibia > Caudata > Salamandridae > Pleurodeles > Pleurodeles waltl. Next base: position 787,318,500 of record NC_090444.1, on the reverse strand, counting down.
AAGTTTCTATGATAGCTTCATTTTAATGCCTGCTCTGAACAGGTATTAAAAATTATGCCAAAAATGGTGCCGTGAAATCTGTTAAATTTCACTGCACCATTTTTACCGGCATCCTAGGACGAGAACGCCCCCCTTGCATACATTATGCCTGGCTCAGGAATAATGTGGTGCAAGGGTTTACAAAGTGGCACAATGCATGCATTGAAAAAAAGTTGCTATAGCGGCACTAAGGTGGCGCTAAGGGCTCTTAAATATGCCCCTAAATCTTTTTTCTAACGTAATTCCTACCTCGAGAAGGCATAATTTTTTGATGCAAAATTCTGCCAAATTAAGTAGATAGGGATTAACATAAACATCTGTGGGTGGGTACATGGACAAATCTATGTGCCACCGACGGTGCACCTCCTTAATGCTAAGTAGCGCCTAGAGCTAGTTTGTTTTACTTTAGGGCTGCTTTGAAATATAATTAAGTATTTTGCTGGAAAGTAAACCTCAAAACACACTATGCACCAGGTTTGCGTTGCTTTTGTGATGCAAACCAGGCGTGAAGTGTTTGTAAATACATTTCACAAAAAAAGGATTTGTTTGTACCTAGCATCCTTGGTGTGTTTTTTCCCCTAATTTTTTGCCTTCAACCCTCCTGTTGTGCTGACTTTGTTTTTGCTGGCTCTAGGACTCTGCACACTTTACCACTGCTAACCAGTGCTAAAATGCTTGTGCCCTCTCCCTAATGATAGAATTAGATTGTATCCACCTGTCATATTTAATTTACATGTAAGTGCCCTGGAAAAGTGGTACTACATATACCCAAAGCCTATAAATTAAATGCTCCTAGCTGGTCTGCAGCACTGATTGTGACACCCACTTAATTAACCCTTTTAAATATGTCTTCGGCCTGCCATTGCAGCCTGTGTGAGCAGTTTTAAACTGCCATTTCAACCTGGCAAACTGGACATTTTGCAAGGCCCAAACCTTTCTTTTTAATACTCATGTCACTCCTAGGTTAGGGCCTGGACAGCCCAGAGGGCAGAGGGCAGAGGGCAGAGTGCAGTGTATTAAAAAAGTTTGGCATGTACTTTTAGGTTTTGCATGTCCCAGTAGTGAAAGACTCCTACATTCACTATTGCAAGACCTACCTCTCCCAAAGCATAACATTTGAGTTACCTTATTACATTTAATAAACAGTAACTTTCAAATGGGAACAAGAAACCAGTTTTTGTTTGGTGTCTTTGGAATTCTAATAAAAAATCCTTGGTTATTGTAAAGTCAGATTTTAAATTACAATTTTGAAAAGGCCACTTTTAGAAGATTGCCATTTTTCCTGCCTTCTACATTTAGTGCCTGCACCCTGTTTCTGGGGTTCATGACTGAGTGTAGCTGACAGTTGGGCTTTGTGTGTTCCTTCTAGACAGCCACACAGAATGATAGCTTAGATGTACCTGGATGGGCCATGACTGGCAAGATGGAAGGGTTGAGCTGGGCACAGCTCTACTTACACTTGAATAGCCTTTGTCCTGCCTCCACACTAAGGGATGCATACTCCCTGTAATTAGTCTGGAGCCAGAGCAGGAAAGGCAGGAAACCTGTGAAGTTCAAAGGGAAACCTCTAGAAGCTTCTGCCACTTCAAAGGAACACCGGGTATATAAATAATAGACACCAATTCTTCTGTTCTCTTCTGGGCCTGTGGAGACTCTGCCAGAAAGAAGCAACGCTACCCGGAAGGACTTCTGCCCTGCTGTGCTGACCTGCTGTCCTCTTGTCTGGTTAGTAAGGACTGGACCTGCATCTGTTGAACCCAGGACCCCAGAGCCACTCCAAGGGCTTGTTGGCTGGCCTCCTGACTAGCACCTCAGAAACAGAAGGCTTCAACAACCTTGAACCCAGTACCTGGACTCTGCCATCTCTATCATCTAAGCAAGGGGTGGGAACTGTAGGTTCAAGGCATGGTCAGTCCTAATCATTGTTTTATTTTTCAGCTGCAGGCTCTGAACCAGCATGTGAAAGGAGGGTCCGGGATGGGCCATGGGAGGGGGAAGGAGGAGTTGAGTGTGTGCACCTAAGTGTACATGTCAGTTTGTCCAGCTGTCTTAGGCTGACCAAACTGACAAGCACACTTAGGTTTCTCCAACTCAGCTCTGTAGTACAGCCAGGTTGGAGAAACAGCACAGACTCCAGTGCATTATCTGATCTGCAGACCTAGCCGTTTAGATCAATCATGGCGCTGCTCTCATGCAAGGTATAGCATGAGAGTAGCACCAGGATTGCATGGGGAGCCTGTGGTGGTGTCTCAGGGACTGCTGGAACACCGAAACCATCGGGAGAGTAGCGAGGTGGCCGGCGGCAGCAGACTTGTGATTTTTTTTTTCATGTATTTTTATTTTATTTTATTGTTTTCCCATCTCCCCACCCCCTTTGAGACTTCTGGTGGCCGCCACTGTTCGCAAGATGCTCTCCCACTGCTTCCCACCATGGAAATGGCTGGAGATTTACGCTAGCAGCCAAAAGTTTTGCATTTCAGTGAAATTTTCATTTTATTTTGGAATAGCTGCTCAGATTGAACTTGCATTGTTCTTTTACAAAAACATATCAAAAGGTTGTGCTTAAAGAAATTGTTTATTCAGTTTTTTTTATCAGGCTATAGCCCCCTTTTCTCATATGATCATTTTACTTATTGGGAACGCAGTGTGAGGTAAAGTTAAAGGCATTACACGACTACACGCAAAGCAAAATGAACAGACGTAGCAAACAATCTTTGCATCTAAGATGAAGCCAGACACACACAATTAGCTTGCTGAGTATTACCAGTCCCATTCATACTTTTCTTTTTCGCACAAAACACTTATAGAATATATTCATTAACCTTTGATGTGGGCTGAGGGGGATGGCGTCCTTTGGATGTCCACCCCTGGGTTTTCTCAGATGGGTGGCGCAGTCCAAGCCACACAGGGTTCTAATTGGCTAGTTGGGGTCAGGTGGGGTGCATTGGCACTTAGTGATCAGTTGGACTATTACCCTCTCAGCGCTGTGGCCCTTGTCAGGCAGGCCAGATAAATCATTTTTCCCTCCCTTGCTACCTATAATTATTTTTAAGTTTAGCTCTTTGTACTATTTCGTATTGGAAGGGAGAAAACTGAGGCTTTGTGTTGTACATAGGACAGGTGACAGAAAAGCAGAGCAGTCAGGAAATGGGACGCAACAGTTGAGGATCGGCAGGGCAGTCTTGGCAGACGGTGCACAACGGAGTGAGGGTTGGGGTTTCGATGAATGCAGGGCAATGAAATGAGAGGGGGTGGTGTGAAAGGCTTGCATGGTTTGTTGGGGGCTTTCTTCGTGGGGATGATTCAGGGTAGGGGGAAGTTAGTTTGAACTTTGTATTAGCAAGGTGGGTAAGTCAAATATCTTGTAATGTATTTAAGGTTTCAGTGGCATGTCTGAATAAATAAAGCAGCCTTTTAATCTCTAAGCTGGTGTGGTTTTATATGCGCTGTCACGTGTGATAATGGAATCTGTTGATTTCTTATTACATTTTGTAAAAAGATAGCTGTGAATATATTTTTAAGAAGTATGCTTAGTTTATCAGTCTGCTCCTTTGGCTGTTCTTCACAAGGAAGTGGGCCCTGAGTATGTGGAAGACAGCATAAAAATGTCCCCACTCTTCTTATGGCTCACCCTGTGGAGTAAACCAGCAGCAACGTTTAATAGGGAACTCAAATTTGACTGTCTCTCGCTCAGTTTCAGGAATAAAATATCCTGGCTGATATACTTTGAGGGCGTTAGCTGAGCTGTGGGCCCAAACTGAATTATTTAATAAACTGAAAAAAATGCAGTTCCAGACAAATTGGGCTTTAAATCCTTGTTTTAAGCCTGCAAGACAAGTGAGAGTGATTGCCTGGATTTTTTAAAAGTTTAGTCAGAATGTACTCCGTTTATAAAGTATGCTAGTGGGATGGAACCTTATCTGAGGTTTGCAGACAATCTTTTTGAATATTGTTGGACTTGGCCGTTTTTACAGGGTCATCCCCAAACCTTTTGCCTCCTTCCTCCTATTGTTCCTGACCTGTTTTTGTTGGCTTTTGAACTCTGAGCACTTTACCACTGCTAACCAGTATAAAGGTACATATGCACTCTGTGTAAATTGTACTATTAATTGGTTTATCCATGATTGGCATGTTTGATTTACTAGTAAGTCCCTAGTAAAATCTATTAGAGGTGCCCAGGGACTGTAAATCAAATGCTACTAATGGGCCTGCAGCACTGATTGTGCCACCCACATAAGTAGCACTCTAATCATGTCTCAGACCTGCCACTGCAGTGTCTGTGTGTGTAGTTTTAAACTGTAAATTCGACTTGGCAAGTGTACCCACTTGTCAGGCCTAACCCTTCCCTTTTCCTACATGTACGACACCCCTAAGGTAGGCCCGAGGTAGCCCCATGGGCAGGGTGCAGTGTATGGTTAAGGTAGGACATGTACTTATGGGCTTTATAAATCCTGACAGTGAAATATTGCCAAATACGGTTTTCACTGTTGCAAGGCCTATCCCTCTCATAGGTTAACATGGAGGCTGCCTTCAAACATGATTAAAGCATAGCTTCCCTTTGGGAGCAGATAGACATGTGGAGTTTGGGACCTCTGAACTCACAATTTAAAAATACATCTTTTAGTAAAGTTGGTTTTGAGATTGTGTGTTTGAAAAGGCCACTTTTAGAAAGTGGGCATTTTCTTGCTTGAACCATTTTTGTGACTCTGCCTGTTTGTGAATTCCCTGTCTGGGTTAGTTGACAGTTGGGCTATTTGCACCTCTCTCCAGAGAGTGACACAAACGGGGCTGGGGTGTAGCCTGCATATTCTGATGAGCCATCTGTCCTAAGAGGGAGGGAAGGAGTGGTCACTCGCACCTGAAAGGGCTCTGCCTGCCCTCACACAATGCAGACTCCAACCCCCTGGTATGTGTCTGAGGCCTTGCCTGGGCAAGGCAGGATTTCACAAACAAGTGAGACTTTCCTTTGAGGTAGGCCTACTTCAAAGGCCAAAATCGGTATAAAAAGAGGACCAACAACCACAGACTTTAGACACTTCTTAGGGTAGACACTCTACCTCGCAGACACTTCTGGACAAGAAATCTGCTGGTGAAGAATCCCTGAACCAGACCTGCCAAGAGGAACTGCCTGGCTGCCCAAAGGACTCACTGGGACTGCTTTTCTGACAAGGAATGCTGCCTTGCTGTTGCCCTGCTGCCTTGCTGCTCGATAGCTTTGCTGAGAAGTACTCTTCAAGGGCTTGGATAGAGCATGCCTCCTATTCCCTGAAGTCTCAGGACCAAAAATACTTCACTCCTGCAACTGGACTCCTTGTGCGGTGAAAATTCAAAGCACAGCCTGCCCCGTAGTGAGAAATTCACAGCGCGACGAACCAGGACGACACAGCGTGACTTCGCAAGGAGAAGATCGACGTAGCGCCTGCGTTGCGACTTGAACTTCGACGCACGGCCCACCGGATCGACGCACAGCTGACCTGGGACGACGCAGCCCAACTTCCAGAGAGGAATCGACACAACGCCTGACGTGCTGGAGAAATTTCCACACAGCGCCCACTGGATTGACACAGCGCTTGTGACTTCGCTCCACAGGCCCAGGATTCCACGCACAGTCCCAGGGGCACCAAAAAAAAACACAACGCAAAGAGGAACCAAGTCTACCCGCCAGAAATTGATGCAAAGCCTTTCCCTGCGTAGAAAATAACGATGCAAGTCAGTGTGCGAAGGGGCTAAACTGACGCACACCTCCCCATTTTCCATGCATCGCCTCCTCTGCGGTCCCTTGCAGAGATTTTGAACGCGAACCAGGTACTTTGTGCTTGCAAGAGACCTTTATTGTTTTTAAGAGACATTTACTTGTTTTGCAAAGACATAAGACACTTTGGCGGTCATTCTGACCCTGGCGGTCATGGACCGCCAGGGCCGGGGACCGCGGGAGCACCGCCAACAGGCTGGCGGTGCTCCCAAGGGCATTCTGACTGCGGCGGTATGGCCGCGGTCAGAGACGGAAAACCGGCGGTCTCCCGCCGGTTTTCCGCTGCCCTGAGGATGGTGGTGAGGGGTGTCGTGGGGCCCCTGGGGGCCCCTGCAGTGCCCATGCCAATGGCATGGGCACTGCAGGGGCCCCCGTAAGAGGGCCCCACAAAGATTTTCAGTGTCTGCCATGCAGACACTGAAAATCGCGACGGGTGCTACTGCACCCGTCGCACCCTTCCCACTCCGCCGGCTCCATTCGGAGCCGGCTTCCTCGTGGGAAGGGGTTTCCCGCTGGGCTGGCGGGCGGCCTTCTGGCGGTCGCCCGCCAGCCCAGCGGGAAACACAGAATAACCGCGGCGGTCTTCTGACCGCGCAGCGGTATTCTGGCGGCTCCCGCCGGCACCGCGGTTACCGCGGCCGGCGGGAGTCAGAATGACCCCCTTTATATCACTTTTAAAGTGATATCTCAACATCTTCTTATTGCATTTTAATCGTTTTGACCTGCATTTATCCAGATAAATATTATATATTTTTCTAAACACTGTGTGGTGTACTTTTGTTGTGCTACACTGTGTTATTGTATGAATTATTGCACAAATACTTTACACATTGCCTTCTAAGTTAAGCCTGACTGCTCAGTGCCAAGCTACCAGAGAGTGGGCCCAGGATAATTTGCATTGTGTGTGACTTACCCTGACTAGAAGGAGGGTCCTTGCTTGGACAGGGGGTAACCTGACTGCCAACCAAAGACCTCATTTCTAACAAATATCATTTGATTTAATTTAGAAGTAGCACATTTCATCACCTATTGCTGCCAACTAGAGGCCCGATTATGATCTAGATGGAAAGGGTTACTCTGTCACAAGTGTGACGGATATCCCGTTCAGCAAATTACAATTCCATTATATCCTATGCAACTCGTAATATGGCGGACTGAATATCCATCACGTTTGTGATGGAGTATTCCATTTGCAAAATTCTTAATCAGTCCCCTATTCTTCATCTGGGAGGCACACCCATGACCTATGTCCGTGTGATGATCTATCAAATAGAAATGAACTTTTTCTTCTTCTGTTACATTTGTGTTTGGGGCCGGCACTAGCCACGGCAGTGTGGGCAGCATCCAAAGAACCAACACTCAGCCCACCAACATGGGGCCCCAGACCAGTGGGACACAGCCAGGCCTCCGTGGCACCCCAGTACTCTTCTGGTCCCTGACAATCCAATTGAAAGAAAGATGTCTTGGTGCATTCGGGCCCATAAGAAGAGGCCTCCTCCCCTGTGCCTTACAACCATGGAGTGGTGTAGCAAGGCTTAAGGGAGGGGAACTCATCCTATGGTCCCAGTTGCAAGAAGACACATTCTGCAAGTTTGTCTTCCAATCAGGCCACCTTCCCTGTTGCCCATTCAGAGGCACATCAGGATGCCCATTGTTTGCACTGTAGAGGGGCAGCCACATTTCCTTTCTGCCTTCTGCCCGAAAAAATCATAGAATTGTTACTGTTTATGATACACCCAAAGGCAGTACTTAGATCTTGTGTTGAAAAAGAGTCAGCTTAGGAATTGCCATCCAATGTTATTGTTTACTCAGCTACTTTCAGACCCTCTGATTATGCCTGCCGTAGTATGGTTTTTGATATGTCCTGTTGGCATTAATAAGAAATAAAGAGTGAGTTTTTTGCTGGGTTGTTTTGTTAAAACTTTTAATCCAATGTATTTGTTCTGTTTTATGTTAATGCATATTGTTTGTTGTTTTATTTGTTGTAGATGTTATTTTTAATATTTTCTTATTCCTGATCTTGTATGGTTTATGTAAACTGAAATAAACTAATTGAGAGAATATCACACATAAGAATATTTTTTGTTAATGCATGTGAACTAATGCCTGCAATATTGCACAGAAAAATGACAAAAGGGAACCCACAATATAAGATAAAATACTATTTACAAATATAATTTAAATAAATATATCAATATACTGAAATATGAAAGGAATGACTAAGAGTGTGGTTCTTTTGACCATCAAAACCAGGACAAGTCTTTTAAGAAGAGAAAAAAGTATATTTCTCATTTTTTATCTTCTGTGCCACATTCAACCTGGAGAGCTATTCTACCCAGTATTTTAACTTATTTTTCAATACTGCTGTATTCCTAGTAAAAATTAACTTGCATGCAATCTACATTGTTGTACAGACGTACAAAAGGAAGAACCTTAAATAAGAAACGGGAGATGGAAAGAAAACATTAAGGCCCTCATTATGTCAATGGCGGTAATGACCGCCTACCGCTGCAGCGACGGCTGCCAAAACACCATCGCCGCGGCACCTACCGTCCACCGTATTATGACCAAAGCCGGAATTCCGCCAGAAGGTGGGCGGAATTCCAGCTACGGTCATGGCGGCGGATGGCGGTAAGGTGGCGCTGCTGCCAGCAGCAACACCACACCAGTAGACCGCCACAGACCGTATCATGATCCATGATACGGCCTGGCGGACTGCTGCTGCTGGCAGCAGCGTCACGTCCCGTCTCCTGCCGGAGGACCCCCTGCAAGCAGGTACGTCGGGTGCTCCGACAGGTGAGGGGGTGTTGTGTTTGGGGGTGTGGGTGTATGTGTCTGTGTGCATGCATGCGGATGTGTGGCATGTGGAATGTGTGTGTGCATGAATGGGTGTGAGTGTGCATGTATGTTGTGTTGTCTGAATGCGTGGGTGCTTGAATGTATATCAGTGTGTGTGGATGTGTGTGTGAATGTATGTATGCATGCATGGGTGAATATGGGTATGAGTGTGTGTATGCGTGTGTACATTGGTGCGTGTATGTCATGGGGGGCTGGGAGGGTGAGGGGGAAGACTCTGGGGAGGGGGGCAGGGGAGACCCCTAAAAGTGTAGGGGAAGGAATTCCCTGGCACTGATAATGCCTACCACCCATGGTTTTCGTGGCGGTAAGGAAGCCACAAAAACCATGGCGGTAGGCGGGGTCATAATCTTGCAGGTGGGACAGTGACAGCCACCTGGCAGCTGTTACCACCCTGACAGACAACGTGGTACATTGGCGGTTTGGCTTGAGCCAAACCGCCAATGTCATAATGTGGGGAAAGGTACCGCCAGCCTGTTGGCAGTACCTTTCTCCAAAATACCGCCGTCCACCAGGGTTTTAATGAGGGCCTGAATATTTTCAAACTCCACCTGTTTGCCGTATTGAATCTATCATCAAGCAGCTTCTAGCCACTCGAAGAATCGAATAAAATACATTGCAATATAAGATGAAAATATTTCTTTGTCGCCTTCCAAATTGTATCAGTTTTTCAGATTTGAAAATGATTTCCAAAGAGAACGTTTACATAGGTGGAACAATCTCTCATCCATTTTAGCCTTTTAGAATAAACTGTATGATAGCGTGAACGACTAGTACATGCACCACTCTTATCTGATTCACCTAATTTCTTCACAGTCGTTTACACTCTACACACAAATAATACTTCTGATGCATACTGATTTGATTGTTCCATTAAACTGTTCTATGGCAGTCTTTTTATCAGGATGGATTGGAGCGATCCTCATGCGTGGTGAGGTGAGTACATGCACAGTGAGCCAGGAGAGGGTCCCCAGGTGGGATGGGTTCGGAGATGTGCATTGTACTCGAAGGTAATCAGAGAAACTTTTTCAAACGGATTCATGTGAGAAGAGGTACGTAACAAGGGATTGAGGTAGATGCAGGGCTTGTTCTGAGCTCTACAAGCGTGTTGTCCCTAATATCTGCAGCTGTTTACGTCGATTAAGAGTACAAAAAACAAAGTATTCACCCATTTTGAAAGTTGTGATAATTTATACACTAAAAAGAAACTAGCAAAATGGTGTTTATCAGTAAGGTGACTGTGACTGTTACAGAAGGCAATTTATACGCTAGATCAAGCTAACTGACGAGTCTTTGCACTCAGTGATGCGATAAACGTGGTAATCAGTGCTTACAGAGCCTACGTGCTAAAATGATCAGAAACTGCAGCTGATGCCCTTCATGTGAGAAGCTTCAGTGGTGTTCAGGTCACTGATGAACAACTGTGTTCATTAGAGTGTTTGAGCTGATGCAACAAGGACAAGATTTGCCATTAGTGAGGGTGTTTAATATGCACACTGATTTCTGTGAGCAGATAGTCTACCATATAATTAAACATAGGTTCCTGCATCTTTCCAACATTATGAAACAATTGATTTTTTTCATTACATTCTATGCTTCCAAATGAGTCTCTGAATTAAATTATCGTTGGTAATGATTTCATTACATTTCCAAAATTGCACATAGAAAAAGCGTTCATTAATTAAATCTAAATTACAGCCATTCTCCAATGTCAACCCACATTTTAAAACAACAATCATTACAATTTGTTTGCAAAAATAACACTTCTCCAATCATCAAATCCATACAGAGCCACATAAAATGCTTTATAACAATCATAATAAAGTGTCCGCCAAAGCCCGATTTCACGTCTCTTCAAAGCACATCTAATAGAATCTGTAGCTGACTATTTAACCTTGTCGTTTTGCACACTCAATAAAAGTAAAGGTGCATCATTTTTAACACATACCCCATATTTGATTAAAACCATGGGCACAACTTCCTTAAATCAGCATGTCCTCAACTATCTACAAAAAAGGGGGGTAACATTTCTAGTGATCCGATCCGACAGCTGCACAAGTTATTACAATACACACTTATTTGAGTGGTCTTGTAGTAAGCGCTCATTCAGCCTCTTGTAAATGCCACTCAAGGGGAGGCCCTAGTTGTCAAGTACTACTCCTTGTTCTAAACTGTGTAAATTGAGAGTGCAAAAAGCTAATAGCTGTCCTGACCATAGTTTGGTCGTAAATAGCCAAGTCCTCCTTTATAGCAAGTAACACAACCATCCCACTCCAAATCCCACATCATCGACCTTACCTTCTCAAGATCATCAACAATCCAATGCAAACCGCTCATACTCCTAGACTGGGCTGCCCAGATTGCCATCCATATCTCCAAGCTTTGGGTCCTACCAAGAAACCAAGGTTAACACAAAAGAGAAGAAAACTTTTCAGATCCTTCAAAGATGTCTCTATACACGACCTAATGCTTGAACTAATCTCTCAGCCTATCAACCCCATGTCTAACACAAACATCCATCTAAACAACTTCAACAATTTTTGGGGATGCTATGTGAACATCCACAACACACAAGTTCAAGCAAAAACCTTCATCACCCTGGTAGTCTAAAGACCTTGCTGACTATGAACTATCTATCTATATACAAGAAAGAAAATGGAAGAAAAACAGATCTCCTGAGGACCTCTTGAGGCCCTTCACCAAAGATGCAACGAGCTTATCACATCAGCCAAAGCAAAGTACTATACTAACAGAAGCAGAATGCTGTTCAAGACAATCAAGCACTGCATCAACTCACTGTCGGTCCCACCTAGTCCTCCCTCCACAAAATAGTGCAATGCCATCAACCTCTTCTCGTTTGAAAAGTACAGACGATCTGACATCAGATTAATGACACCAAGCCTACTTCAATTCTTATAGCCACCCTCCGTATATCCTTACAATGGTCTGATCTGAAGTACTCAACTATCTCAAAGCCACTTCTTATGAAAATGATGTCTTCCCATTGTCCTTCATCAAAGCTCACTCTGGAAATGCTCTCTTAGCCCTACTTACAATTGTCAATGCCTCTCTCACTGAAGGCATCTTCAGAGGAGCTCTCAAGACAGCCCAGATCTTCCAACTCCTAAAGAAACCCACACCAGACCCTGATTGCTTTGCAATTACTGACCCGTCACTCACCTACCATTTATTGGCAAGTTAATTGAAAAAGCTGCCTCTGTTCAACTGCAAGATCACACCATTTCTAACCACCTCCTGCACGACTACCAGTCTAGCTTCAAATCATGCTGTGGGCATGGAGACCGCTACCTTACAAATTGAAGATGATGCAATCTTGAAGACAGATGAAGATGACACCTGCCTCTCTTCATACTTCGTCTTCTCAGTTGCCTTCGACACAGTCAACCATTCACCTCTCACATCCTCCTATGTTCCCTGGAGTCTCCTGAGGGATTCACTAACAATGCCCTTCACTGGTTCCCCTCCTAACTTTCTATCCAACACCAGTGTGTTTGCATCAAGGTCACTAAACATCCCTGTTGCCTGTGGGCTCCATACTGTCATCTACCATTTTCAGCATTTACATGAAACTGCTTGGTGCTCTACTCGCAGACATCAGCATCAAGATTGACCAATATGCTGATGAGAGACAAGCCTGCTTAAAAGTCTCCTCTGCATCAGACTTCCAACACCTCATACACCGATTGCCCATCATCCAGACCTGCTTAATCAGTGCCTACCTTAAGCTCACCCCAACCAAGACAGTATTCTTGTTATTTGCCAAGAACAGTAAATAATATGCAGTACAAATCTGTCTCAATGACAAACCTTGACGGCTTCGAACCAAAGCTTTGAATAAATAGCAAGTCACCAGGCATTCCCTGGAAACTGTGTTCACCCTTAAGAGAAACATTGCCAAAAACACAAAGAAAGATGGCTTGGTATCAGATCTCTCCTTGAAAGAAAGTCAATTCATTCCAGAAAGGGACTTCAGAAATGCTGTAAGAGACCTCGTGCATCTGTATGGTGGTAAAACCCTAAACTATGGCCAGCCTCCACTCTGACACATCTCGACGGGCGACCTACATCCTGCAGCACATCTCATCCAGGAGAAATGTAATATTAGATCACTCCATGCTGATGGAACTATATTGGCTCCACTTGCCAGCCTGCACCATCTTCAAAACCATTCTGTATAATTTACAAATTTATCACAACCAGAAATCCCACTTAACTTGCAGACAAGTTCACCATCTCTAATGGATTTCAGACACCATCAGAGTGCAGGCGATGAAGTGTTAAAAGAAAAAACAAGAGAACATGCCTTTTCCATCTATGCACCCATGTTCTGAAACAACAGCCACATAAACACTGGGACCATCCCAACACTGCTCCAACGTAGGAAAGGGTTGAGGACTCATCCCTATAGAACACACTACATCACAATGCACTAACCATCCATAACCCAACTTCCTCTCCTCTTAGTCATAGACTTTATGCTTGTCTTTCCCCAATGACAGCAGTCTGCTGCCATTTGGCTAGGTTTGCGTTATAGAAATACCGAAAACAATCACATGTACATACATACAAAAGTTCATTTACAACAGTTGGTATGCACTCAGTTTTGATCATAACACCACAATACCATGATACAAGTTAATTCTTAGTAAAACATTATAGTCAAAGGAAGAGTATTCTTCAAGTGGGTATGTCTTTTTCGATCACTTTAATCTCTATTATTCATCAAAATTCAGTTAAAAGTTTCACATTCCATCATTTATTGGCAGCTGACACATTTCGTTTACATTTAGACTTTTTCAAGGCTGTAAGCGACAGACACATACTTACCATTATCAAATTTTATTTTAAAAACAGTCACTGCCAAGCTTGGCAGTGACCGTGCATCTCCGCATATATTTTGCTGGTGAAATTGAAGGTAGCCATCTAGAATAGGTCAATAGCACCATATGAATTCAGAAAAGATATTTATTCAGTGGGAAAAAATGACACACATTTGTCCCTACTCTTTCCATTTGCTAAAGATAAAGGTGGGGCACATGTGATCCTTATCATAAACTGATGTAGAGATGAAGAATACCTTCAGACCATATTCCTTAAAAATAACTCATCTCAGCCCATATATGGTTCCAAATGTGTTTTTTTGTGCATCATCTTGACACTAATGCTACCTTTAAGACTATTCACCCCATAGTGTAGATGGTATAAATTATTAACCTTCATGTAGGGAGCGGGAAGTGTGTTAGATGTATATCAAACTTTACCACTCCAGTATTTAAATAAGGTCCCAGTCTCTGGAAGTTAGGTCAATTCTTTCTCACCTAGAATGAGGGTTATTTCTACATGACTTCCTTTATGATTGTGCAGAACCCAGGAAAATATCTGAGTGATTCAATAATTAACATTAAAGAAGCAAATGAATATAAAAATCCCTGAAACCACAAACTGCAGCAATTAGAAGTGTCTCACTCACTTCCACATATCCACCATTTTCTGTTTTCCTCGAGTACATCAGACTACATTTAAAATAGGAAGTTGGTTAAATAAGAAGAGCATAAATTTGTTCTTGCTGTGAAATAATTTGGGTGGTTAGAAAGCAAGTTATAATTTGGGGTGGATGGTAGTCTACCACAAGTAATAATGTCACTATTCGCGTTAGGTCCTCCAAAGGTTTCAGTAATTTAAAACTAAGCCCAACCCTTGGTAGCTATGAAATACAGCAGACAAGTTTAACTTAAGAAAATGTGTAAGCATTTAGAAGTGCTAAAACATCTAAATGGTTGAAAACACAATACAATAAAAAAACACTTTGATCTATAAAATTAGAGCATTATTTAATAACGAAATGACGCCGTAATGACAAAAATCCAATAAGGGGAACTGGAGATTTGAATTCTTAATGTTTTAAATACAAAATAGAGGCAAAATGCTTTAAGCACAATATGCGGTCATCTGGTTGAGCATGAATGATAACTGCGCATGGCATGCTTGCGCTTGATCAATATCTACACGTAGCCAGCCACTATGGAGCACAGGATTCAATACAGAAACCAGTTTTGAACTGGGTAGAAGTTTTGCCTTCTGATTTAGTCTCTGAAATGGAAGTCAAAAACCTTTTGTGGGCAAAGGCAGCAGACTGTGGCCAAGAAGGGCTTCACAAGGGCAGATAGCCATTAGACAAGGCCCTGGTGAAGTCGATGACTTTTGGTGTGAAAGCTTCCAGCAGGAGAAGTTATAAAAAATAACAACCAAGAAAGGACCATCACAGGCCAGATACTTTTTGCTACTTCGTCTTGGTCAAATTTCTACATTTTGTGACTTTTTTTGAGCTCTGATTCCTCCAGCGGAGCAACACTGAAAGCTGAACAGGGCTCCACAAGGCTGGAGTCCCTCACTGCGATGTCCCTCTGAATCACATTTGCTGATGCGAAAAAGCTCATTGTGGGAGCAACCTGAATCTTTGGCTCAGCGGCAATGCACCTTAACTGGATTGACTTGGTAGATTTGTCCCAGTCCTCCAGAGGTCTTTTTAGCCAAAAAGTTTCTAATTCTCTGGTTTCCCAGGTTGTTAGAAGGAGTACACTTTGACAAAGTCAAGGGTTTCAGGGCCTCAGGAACAGCACTTTTGCATCTAGACTCACTCCAGCAGAAGCCATCAGTGGTGTCCAGTTGGAACTTGTCAGTTGGGTCTTCAGGAAAAGGGCTTATTTTAGATTGTTGTGTCCATGTAGCTTAACAGGAGGTCAGTAGAATAAGGAGATACCTTTCCTCATCAACTGTAAAATGACAGTTATCCCGCCCTGGAAGTGAAGTCACTTCCGTTACTGGGACTTCCTGTGCCCCAGAGAGCCCTCCCCGGAGGTGACATGGGGTGTAGAGGTGTCACGTAGTTTATGACCTCATGATGTCACGTGTTAGCCATGTGTCTGGGTCCTAGCCCCTGGGTGTTGGTCTATGGCCTGTGTAAAATGAATGCTTTGGTGTTGTGCAAACAGTTTTAGAGCCTAAGAGGACAGGTCTGGACATGTCAGACATTCCGGACCAAGTGGCTGTTTGGGGCTCCCCTCACAGGGCTGTGAAGTGGGCGGGCTGGCCAGACCTCCTCCCGGTTGGCTAGTCCAAAAAGAGGGAATGGTCACATGGTGCAAAAGCCGTGACATGTGGTTAGCACCACGTGTAACCCGGCAACGTACCAGAGTCGCCAATGGGTGCATGTGATAGTTGTGGGTTGTAGAGGCATACGCCCTTTTTGAACCATTGAATACATATAAGTGAAGGTTAGAGCAACTAGCATTGGAATAGGGTGTCTAGGCAACATGAAGAGATATAATCCGATAGCCAGAAAAGCCACTGCCTCAGGAGTCCAGAACCCCATCAGCAGATACTATTGGACCATCGCACCGATGGTGACGGATGAGAATGCACAGCAGACTCCTCCTAAAGACGGTGGTTCCGACGTTACAGGGTTGCACGAGGAACTCTGCCAGCGACTTGAAAAGCTCAGCCTCAAGGATTTGCCGCAACTGGTGTCACCCATCAAGGTTGATAGCAGCGACAGTGAAGCCTCGAAAGACGAACTAAGTGATGCAATCAACTTCAACGACGTTGAATATGTTGAAGGAAGTGTAGCACCACCAAATTCGCCAATCTATGAAGACATGGATTTTCAGGAGGGCCCAGATCCAGAGACCATCCTGATGCAACCAGCAACTGTAAAATCCGAAGTAACTTATACACCAATGGACCTGTGTGACTCGCAAGATTTCAGAGGCGCCGCAGAGGGTTGCGAAAATGTTGAGGTTAATAAAGACTCTATGGATAAATATCCTGTATACAGCGTTATCATAATTTTAACTAATACTATGGCCCTCATTCTGACCTTGGCGGTCGGCGGAGAGGCGGCGGTCGGACAGCGAACAGACCGGCGGTCAGAAAAATGGCATTCTGACCGCGGCGGTCACCGCCGCAATCGACCGCCAATTCCCCACTCCGACCGCCACGGCGGTCATGACCGCCGGGCTGGAGTTTGCGCACTCCGGCCCGGCGGTCGTCCCAAGACCGCCAACGGTATCATGACCCTGCCTACCGCCGCGGTTTCTGGCGGTCGGGAACCGCCATGCGAACCATGGCGGTAAGCACTATCGGGGCCAGGGAATTCCTTCCCTGGCACTGATAGGGGTCTCCCCCACCCCCCACTACCCACCCGAGTCCTCCCCCCACACCCTCCACCCCCTGCCACCCCCCAGAGGTGGTACAAACCCCCTCCCCACCCCCACCCCGACATGCACATACATGCACCCCGACATGCACACACCCCCAACATGCACATATACACACCCCCTACACACACATACACAACGGGGACACATACCCGCACACATACATGCAGACATGCGCACCTGCCGAACAGCACACATTACCCATAGACACAGCAGCACCCCCCGCCCGCATACACGCACTCACACACCCCCTCTACACACTCACACGCACACCCCCATGCACGCCCACATCACACAACACCCCCCCTCCCCTCACGGACGGTCAACTTACCTTGTGCGTTGGTCCTCCGGGAGGCGACGGGAGCCATGGGGAGGTGACCGCCAACAGAACACCGCCAACAGAAGACCGCCACACAGATATGTGGGTCGTAATTCTGTGAGCGGTGTTCTGCTGGCGTGGCGGTGGAGGTTGACCAGTCTCCACTTTTCCGCCGACCGCCAGTGTGGCTGCTGGCGGTTTCCCGGCGGAACGCTCCCAGCGGTCGGAATGCGCACAGCGGCATACCGCCGCGGTCAGCGGTCTTCACCGCAGCGGTAACTCGGCGGTCTCGCTAAAAGACCGCCAAGGTCAGAATGAGGGCCTATGTCTTTTACCTTTCTGTTTGAACCTGTATAAAACAACTACCGAAAGAGATGCACCAGAGGGGACTACGCCAAAGGTTAACAATGTACATTTTCACTGCTTATGCTGTTCCAGACAGTCTGAAAGTATTACAAGCCAGAACAAAGAGCAGAATAAGTAATGTGTCAGCACTTACACTAGCACCGATTATGAAAAGGAAACTCCGAGCGTGCCCTACGACGCCATATGGCCTGTTAAGGTTTTACGGCAGCTGTTGTGAACACATGTGTTAAACGTGACTATTATAACCTGTGTTACGGGCATAAAATTAACAAGCCACAGCAGGAGGCTCACGACTGTCTATATGAGTTGTACACTGCCAGAACAATTCGAAACATATGCAGTCGTTTAGACCCGCACAAAGTATATAGGTTGTTAAGGCTGGTGTATGGGTTGGCAGCTGTGAAGAAAGGGGTCCACGATGATATGATTAAGATCTTGGCAGATACTGTCAATGAGATCCGATATGCTTCTGAGCCCTGTTCAAAACTGGAGCGCATGCAGGGGCTATGTACCTATTTTGACAAAAGTTTGATAGAAAAGGTTATAGAAAGACGTATGTGTGATATTTATTATAAAAATAGAAGAATTACGTCTTTAGCCCCTAGAAAGTTGTTTTAAAGAAAGAAAAAAAAAAATTATAATAATAAATAAATAAAAACAGCGGTCTTGGAAAGCAGACCATAACGGTGTTACTTAACGATCCATACTTACTCACTTTTAGGACGAGAATCAGAGTGTCTTAGGGCAAGATGTCTATGAGTTACACCCTGGCTACATCTTTATTGGGAGATTGATATATGTGATGGTTAAAGAGAGAAGAGCTGAAATACACGCTGTGACTCTGCGTTATCGAAACATCACGGAACCGGCGACGGTGCTGCAGTGCAACAGTTCAGTGTGTATAGCCAAATGGTGCATCAACGCATGGCTACCCGCAGCGGATAAAAACTGGAGCACGGCCTGAGACTGGACGTGTGAGTTAAGACTTTCACCAATGATGGGACTGCACAGTGCTTTGCAGCTCATGACTGAAGATTATTTCACAAATAAAGGTTCTGTACTGTCCGACCTAGAACTGAATGAACTGCTTAATGCTGTCAGCATCCTGAGCGTCCAGAGTTATAGGCGGGGGGAGCGGGATGTCATGTCTAGAGCTATTGAGAGTACAGCTATAAAAATATCAAAGCTTTTAACGCTGAGACCTTGTAAAAGGAACAACTTGGAGTAACATGTGTCATGGTATGTATACGCCGTCATATGACCTTAATGTGACTAGCAGTCTTTTATGTTTTTTATGTTTAATAAAACGAGCTTACACAAAACAAATGTCTTTCATTTTGTGGTTGCTGTGTGTGACAACATGGCAGGGTCTACTTTAAGGAGGTTTTATTACAATGCACGGGGGTTGGAAGTTTTGGTGGCAGCGAAGCTCTATTTAGAAGGGCGCAAGCGAGTCTTTAAACCGCTCAGTGGTGAAGACCTGGTTAGCGGGGGAAGAGGCGTATTTGCTCCACAAGCCGGCCAGGAGACGTTTTAAGAGGCGGGCCACAGTCGTTGGCGCGCAGCTAGATTATCAGTGGCAGGTGGATATAACCAGTCTTCAAGATCTAGCAAAACATAACAACGGGTTGTTGTATATATTAACAGTCATAGACGTGTTGTTCAAGTATGCCTATGCAGAGACGTTAAACAATAAAAGTGGTAACAGTGTTACAGCCGCCTTTGAAGACATCTTTGCGAGAGGTCGAGTACCTCAAAAACTACAAACAGTCACCCGAAAGGAATTTTTAAACAAACCTTTCCAGAAACTATTAAAGCAACACGCTGTTCAACATTTTGTAATGCATACAGAGGTAAAAGCAGCGGTTGTAGAGCGTTTTAGCAGAACTTTAAAATCAAAGATGTAGCGATATTTCACAGCCAACAATACCTACAGATTTGTGGATGTTCTACAGGCTTTTATAGCTAGTTATCATAGAACAATCTAACTGGCCCCCGTGGAGGTAACAGCTGATAATTTGTTAAAGGTGTGGAGAACCATGTATGGCAGTCGTCTCTCGTCAGGTGTGAAGAAACCGGTTTTAAAAGAAGGGGATCATGTCAGGGCCTTTGACCTTCATGCAGACCTTGTTGTTAGAGGTTTTGTAACTGTAGGTCTTGGGCCCTGAGGACGTATATTTGAGTATGTACTCAGGGCCCAAGACCTACAGTTACAAAACCTCTAACAACAAGGTCTGCATGAAGATCAAAGGCATCACTTTAAATATTAACAACACAGTTAAAATAAATTTTGACAGTCTGAAGGGGCTTGTGCATGAGTACTATGCATCAAGCGACCATGAAAATAGCAGAGCAATGGTTGTAAATCACCCCAGCATAGTCAGGTCCAAAAAGAGGTGGGAAATTACAACACAACCATTGTATAAAACACTGCACGTAGTGTTTGATAAAAGGGTTCTTGCTCAGGACTACAAAACACTACCGTACGGTTATTAAAAAACATTAGCGTGACGACCCCCAACCACTATGGACACCAGGCTGCAACACCAATTCTCATGCGTTCTAGCCGGCCCCTCAAATAGCGGTAAAAGTTATTTTATAAAGAAACTGCTTGAAAATGCTCCTGGTGTTTTATCTCAGACCCCTAACAACATTGTATGGCTTTATTCTTGCTGGCAAGATCTTTACACGGAACTCTCCCTAAAGTTCCCACACATCAGGTTTATAGAAGGCATCCCTAATAACCTCAACGATGACGACTTGTTACCTAAACTCCTTGTAAACATGGTTGTGAATGATCTCATGCGTGAAGGAGGTGACCAACCCGACATCGAGAGAGCTTTTACTCAATATTCACATCATCGTCATCTGAGCATATGCTACATCATGCAGAACTTGTTTTACAAGGGCAAAAGCAGTAGTTCTATAACTCTCAATGCCTCATAACTGGTCTTATTTAAAAACCCCTGCGGCAAGCTACAGATATCAATTATAGCGAAACAGATGTACCCCAGAAACACCCAGTTTTTCATGGAAGCTTTTAACGATGCCACCATAAAACCCCATGGTTATTTACTGGTCGATTTAAAACCCAACACTCTAGAAGACTACCGCCTACACACCGGTATTTACCCCCGGACTTTCCAGTCGCTCACATACCTAAAACAGCCCCCAAAGCTTATAAGAAGACTTTTATAACATTATACTCTAAACCTTCTAATATACGGTCACCACAATGTCTGCGTGGCTATGGCGGAATTTAGACCTCCTAAAAATGCTGGTCACAGCCAGCCCCATGAAAAGAAAAGCTACTGCTGCCTCGGACGATTTAGTTGTGGCCATTTCAGAAATAGTCCTAAACACCCTAAAAGGTAATGTTCCGATATCAACGAGCCAGTACCGTATGCTGAAGAAGAAGCACCACATTATTAAGAAGCTCAGCAATAAAAGGGCGTCGCTCCTTTCTAAAAGGAAACTGGTCAAACAGTCAGGAGGCTTTATAGGTTCCCTGTTGGGTATAGCTATACCCTTAATAACGGGTCTCCTGTAAAGGACATGATGGAGCACTCCAAGAAAATGTACCTTGTGCCTCGCCATCAGCTGGAACAGTTGGGCCCCTTGACCGCCGATGTTTGGGACATCTGCAGAAATGAGACACAGCGTCTCGATGCTGAGATCAAAACCACTTTGAACTGAACCGATTTAAAACGACACAACAAAGCGTGGCTTTACCCAGGAACACTTCAAAACTTTTTACAGTTTTACAAGCAACTACACGATGAAAAAAACAAACTAACGCTGTACACCCCTGCCGAGGAACAGCTGGCCGCTGACACAGTAGCTCCTCAAGACCTTGGACCCTCACCCACCACGGACTCCTTTGTCGTAGACCTTTTAAAAAATATATTCAGACCTATGGAGGGGCTGCTCAAATGTTGCTCAGTAAAATGGATGCTACTAAAGATTTGACCTCATGGAACGACAGGGGTGAATTCATTTGCAAGGGGCAGCCGGTTGCTGGATCCCACATGTATGATCTGGTCAGAGGTCTTACGCACGGTAAAACCCTATTGACACAAGACGCTCCTAGAGGTTGGGAGCAGTTCCTAAGCGCCGCTGCGGAACTCAATATCCCCTCCACGATCATTGGTAACGCCGACCACCGGCAAAGGCTTGAAAGTTTGAAAGGTTCCAGCGCTGGTGCTTTTACCAGGGGACCCCTCGAGCTGACATCGCCTTTCTACCCGCAGCGAACACCGTCTAGGAGCGCTGGCGCTCTACAACTGGTTCCTAAAAAGAGACTGTTCAGAATGGACACCTGGTTACCGCTCTATTATAATCCCGAAATCTGAACCAATGTACATTATTGTTAAAAGGTTCGCATGTTGTAAGATTTTTACCTTATTTTATTTTTACCCTTGTACATGTTTGTGGTGAAAACTGTTTCTAATAAACGCATTTAACATTTCATCAGTAGTCTGACATCTTTATTATTTTATTTTTTTATGGTTTTAAAATGTGTCCTGGGGGGATGAAAATGCAAAGTCTGTTTTCAGGTTACAATGTTTGTGTTATTTTTTTATTTTAGACAATCACCAGTACAATAGAGGCTTTACAAAGCTTTGTATACACCATAATCTGTTTTAACAATGCTCGACAGTGGCCTAGTCTTTTCATTCACATATTTCATAACAGTACCGTCGATGTTTACTATATCAGTGGAATACAGTATTTAAAAAATTCTAAATGTCATACCCTCAGACATTTTACTAACAAAATATATACAATGTTCCCCACATGTGATGGCTAGAGAATCCTGTACACGCAGTTTGTTATACACAACAGTGGGTGATGCTTTTTTTACATATTTGAATATCGTTTTTGTATAAATGTCATGTTCGGGGAACTCAGCTAAACTGTCAAACACTATAACCTTGTCTACATCGAGAAACATTGCAGCCCAATGTGTACCGCCCTTGTAAGGTGGGTCAGTGTTAAAGAGTAGGGTGCGAGGTCTTTACAGGGCCTATCTTTTCAGGTAGTCCATCGTTCAGAAATACACCTAAAAAGTATTTCTTAGCGTATCTATGCCTACTTAAGAAGTCACGTATCTCAGTAGTGTCCATATTACAAGCTTTTAATGATAGTCAAACATAAGTTGGCGGGCGTGATTGACCTGAATAACGCTGTCAAATACAGAGAATACAATCATGTTCACATTGGTCGCCAAGGCCTGCGTAGAACGTATTTCAGCTTTTGAATTTCTTATTTTGATCAAATTGTAGTGGTCACCATCTTCTATATCAGGCTTCAGGTCGAACGCAAACAGTGTATAGCCAGCCCCCTACCCCTCTCTTGAAACAACGACTCCTGAGTCCCGCAGATGGACCAGAGTGGCGTAGTTGATATCATAGTGTTTGAAGTTGACAGGGTTCGAGGTATAGAGTCCGCTAAAAGATGTATTGTCCACAAACCCTATGATGATGAGTTTCGGTAACTGACCCGGAAACAGGTTCTGCTGCTGTGTTAATCTAGTTCTAATCTAGTTCTGGCGGGGATGCTGAATATCTTCAGAGCAACTCTTTCAATGGCGTACTTTGCGTTCGATAGTTGTAAAGCTTCAGCATGGGCCAGTCTGACACTCAGTGACACTTTCACTTTCACTCTCTTTACAAACAGACTTGCGGTCAATATAAACAGTTTATACTGTTCCGCATCGCCGCTGATGAGACAGAATGCGTCCTTGATGCGGGTGAGCTTGATTTTAAGATCTATACCGTTGATTAGAAGCTTATCTTGGAAGAAAAGGTCTGAATATATGCGCCCCAGGAGATCAAATTGTCTACTGCCGGCTGCGAAGCTGGCTCTTTTTTTAAACCAACGTTGGAACCGTTCAACGCCGTGGCCTTTAAATGATCTTCAGTATCTTTGTAGAAGAGGCCTGCTGAAAGTTGTGTGTCCAGGGTTTCGCGACTATAATTTAGAATACTCTCTATGTATGCCCTGTAGGCATACATGTTATCACTCTGCATGACGAGTCGATCGCCCAGGTTAATGTCCACTTGATTAAACATGGTTGCGATGGGGTAGGCGATCGACGCCACTTTAGCATCATCCTCGATGTTGGTGCCGTTCGCTTTGGTTATTTTACATACGAGGTGTAACAGGGTGTTGTTCAGATCTAGATACATGTCCGTTGACCCTCACACATAAAACTCTATTGGCGCCAGAGGTGTCAGAGCGGCTAGAGGTGATACTTCCATGAAAAGACTGTTCTCGATGCTGGTCTGGGTTGGTTTAAGTGAAAACAGATCTAGCTCTGATTTGGCACATTCACCCTAGGCACAGTGTACGAAGGCCATGATTGCGGCTTTAAAAAATATTTGCACTAGAACGCACCCTCTTCTTCTTCTTGGAAGATTTCCTCTGTCTTATGACTCTTCTTTTGTGTGGGCCTTTTGAAGAAGTCCTCTGTTTTTTAGACGGCGTTGGCGGACCCCTACGTCGCGAAGTCCTTTGCCTCCTTTTAACACTAGAGCGCGTCTTGTACAGCAACCCTGCTCCTTCCTGGGGTTGTTTATTCATGCTCTCTGCGACAGCCGACGTTACAGAGCCCACAACATCATGGGCTACGTTCGAGGCAGCGGTTTTAACGTGAGGTTTTGCAATTTCGTATCCCTGTCTCAAGAACAGCATGGCACTTCTAAACAAACTCCGAAAGAAGCCCCCCAATCCGGCCCCGTACATAATGAGGGCCCCTTGAAAGTAGGGCAGTGGGCCCCCATAACCGGCCTGAACTCTATAATAATCCCTGTACATCGAGGGATCCCCGTACATTTTCATAATGACCATTGCGTCTGCCTAATAGTCACCGTCACAACGAGGCCTTAAATTAAGCTTAACAATAACTTTCCCGTATTTAAAGGCCACCGGCTCTGACTGATCGTCGTAGATCATGATAGTTATAGTGTCAAAATGTTTTTGGGAAATTGCCACGTAGTCGGGTTTGTGATGTTGTATATTAATCATCGTGTTATTTTCCCCCTTCACTGGGACCCATCTCAACAATGGCGAATAACTATCACCAATCCTCTGTGGATCTATGATGTCGCTATACAAGTAGAGTGTATAAAATCCACAGTTAATATCAGGGCACGTAGGGTCTGGATCCAACTGCCTTTTCACATGTTTTACAGTCCCTAAAACCCTCTGTAATTTACCGGAGCAGTTGAACACTGTACTGAACTCCGGGGCTTTAAGAAACACTTTTCTTCTAACGTTATCCGACCCCAGATGTATATTCGCATACGTCTCGATGCTGCCTATAGATTTGGTGATGGCATCGACCACCGAGGAAACGGTTGGGTAATAGTATTGAGGAAATCCCACGTGGATGCTCAGAGGGACCTGCTCACGCTTTATACTAAATTTAGCCTCTAGCTTTGTAAATGTATTCCACATTCTAGGGTATTGTATCTCTGTTAGGGCCACCTCCCATGGCCCTTTCAAGTCCATGGGTTTCACCAGTTTCACCGTATAATTAGAAATCTGATTGCTGGGGAACATGCCCTTCGAACCGTTGGATGGTAGCGTAATATAAAAAGGTGAGTTCTCCATCGCATCGCTTACAGCGTAGCCTCCCACCCTATGTAGCGAGCTGTCCAACACCCAACTGTTAAATTTCTCAGGCCACCCCCGCCATTTGACCAGCGCCTGTCTCCTAGCTCCAGTGCCTTTCCTTTTCAGAACCTTTTCAACCCTGTACACCCTGTTCGGATCGTAGGGCACCTTTTGTAACTCTTCAGTGTAAAAGACACCCAATACCTTTTCCCCAGCGTAGTCCTTAAACCTGTAAATATATACCCCTTCTTTAAGCTCCACACTTTCCCCTATGAATATCTCATCGCTGAATGTCTTCTTGGTAGCCTTTTGTGAAGACACCCTTCAACTCTGAAACCTTGACATGATTCCCTTCTTTTAAAACCGGTTTCTTCACCCCGATGAGAGACGACTGCCATACATGGTTCTCCACCCCTTTAACGAATTATCAGCTGTTACCTCCACGGGGGGCATTTTGAATGTTCAATGATAACTGGTGTTATAAACATCTATAAAAGCCTGTAGAACATCCACATATCTGTAGGTATTGTTGGCTGTGAAAAATCGCCACATCTTTGATTTTAAAGTTCTGTTAAAACGCTCTACAACCGCCGCTTTTACCTCTGAATGCGTTACAAAATGTTGAACAGCGTGTTGCTTTAATAGTTTCTTGAAAGGTTTGTTTAAAAATTCCTTTCGGGTGACTGTTTGTAGTTTTTGAGGTACTCGACCTCTCGCAAAGATGTCTTCAAAGGCGACTGTAACGCTGTTAGCACTTTTATAGTTTAGCGCCTCTGCGTAGGTATACTTGGACAACACGTCTATGACTGTTGATATATACAACACCCCGTTGTTATGTTTTGCTAGATCTTGAAGACTGATTATATCCGCCTGCCACTGATAATCTAGCTGTGCGCCAACGATTGTGGCCCTCCTCTTAAAACTTCTCCTGACTGGCTTGTGGAGCGAATACGCCTCTTCCCCGCTAGCCAGTTCTTCACCACTGATCGGTTTAAAGACTCGTTTTTAGCTGGTGCCCTTCCAAATAGAGCTTCACTGCCACTGAAACTTCCAAACCCACGTGCATCGTAATAAAACCTCCTTAAAGTAGACCCTGCCATGTTGTCACACACAGCAACCACGAAATGAAAGACATTTGTTTTGTGTAAGCTCGTTTTATTAAACATAAAAACATAAAAGACTGCTAGTCACATTATGTCAAAACCCAGCTCACCTGAGTTCTTGTTCAGTTCTGATGGAGGTTGAAGACAATCCGACCCCACCCTGAAACTGCTTGTTCCAGCACACTAGTTTTTAAAACTGTGCACTAAGAACAGAAGCTCAAGGGAAGGGGGGAAGTGGATAAAATAAAAAAAAGAGAGACAACACCGTTCTTGCGTTTCCACTGTTGAAGTGCTGCACAAATCTGCGGCCCTTTCTGACTTCTGTAGAAACTGGTGCCTAATGAAACATAAACAAAGAACAGATAAGTGCAACCTATTCCTAAATGGGTTCCTGACTATCCCTTTATTTATTAGAAATTCTCTTCTAAAAGTACCTCTTGGATCCTGGTCTCTAGTTTCCAGGTTTGGAATGTGTTACTGCTCTGGGATGTGTTTTCTATTACTGTAAAACTTTTTTCCCATATTTCCAGAATCTTTTATAAAACAAATACTGTACTTTTACATCAAAATACAGCATGTAATTTGTGCAAGTCCTTGATTTACTGTTTGCCTTGCTGTTAATGGTTTCCACTGTTCGATTCTTAAAAGTTCCATGAGAAAAAACAATGTTTGCTTCACAAAGTTCTGCAAAATATTCTTGTAACAAAGAGTTTGAATCACAATGTTCGTGGAAGGTATTTCGTTTCAAATTGTCTATACACGAATCCAGAAATTGTTGTCAAAGTTCTTTCAGGTAATAAAAGGTTTTGCACTTACTTGTTGCTGGAAAGAGATACTGATCAGTCTAACCTTGTCTTCTTTCTCTTTTGCAGGTTACTCATAGGAGAGAGGCTGAAGCAAGGAGGAACCGGAAACCGGAAGAAGGAAGAGCCAGAAGCTGCGCCCATTGAAGTCAATGAAAGTCTGTAAAGAGCAGGAGTGCCAGCGCCGAGGGATCTGTTCTCAGGTAAGCGGGAGGTAGACGAGCACAAGCACTGGGTGAGGCTCGGGGGATGCCTTTTATAGACAGGGCTGGGTGTGGTTTGAAGGGCTGGGTGTGGTCCTCACATGCTGCACATGTTCTTGGAAGGTGTGCAGAGCTGGGTGTGGTTTGAAGAGCTGGGTGTGGTCCTCACATGCTGCACATGTTCTTGAAAGGTGTGCAGAGTTTCAGTTATTATGCAAATGAGTTGGATTAACACATGGCCTAGGGAGGAGTGTTTTAAAGAAGCCTTGGTAAAAGCAAGGCCCAATGTGTAAACAAACCAGCACATTAAACAACATACACAGAAGCCTAGGGGGGGGAGGTGAGATAACAAGAAAGGCTTTCAATAGTAAGTTTAAAAGGGAGCTATTACAGAACCCACTAGTGCAGTGAGAGGGGACATGCTCTTTGCTGTGTACAAACCCTAACAGTTGCCCCCCTCAAAGGCCCTCCTACAGGACGGGGTTTTCCTGGATTTTTTAAATAAAACCGTCTAATCAGCTGTGGGGCATGTACATATGATGCTGGTTCCCATGAATTCTCAGATTCATCATATCCTTTCCATTCTACTAAATAAAACAGACGTCCACTAATTCTTTTTGAGTCTTTTATGCTTTTCACTTCATATTCCAGATTTCCCTTAATTGGTATGGGTGGAGGTGGTGGTTCAGGTCGGGTTTTTGAGTTGTACGGCTTAAGCAAGGACACATGGAATGTAGTATGTACTGGATATTCTTTTGGTAAATCTAATTTTACTGTTACCAGGTTTACTATGGCAGTTATACTAAAGTGTCCAATGAAACGTGGTTGCAGCTTTCGGGATCCCTCTATGTTTAGGTTCTTTGTGGAGAGCCATACCTTGTCACCAATTTTATACATTGGGGCCTCAGACCTGTGTTTGTCTGCTTGTCTTTTCATGCTTTCCTTGTACTTTAATAAATGTTTCCTGGCTTTGTCTTGTATGTCACCTAACCTCGTTAGTCTATCCGTTACTGTAGGCAACAGGGAATCTTCTAACAAAATGGGTATAGCTCTTGGATGATACCCCTGCAAGAAATAGAATGGTGAGCAAAGTAGAGCTGAATGCTCAGTATTATTATAAACAAACTCTGCTACAGGGAGAGCTTCCAACCATTCACTAGAATAATCAGTCAATAAACAACGTAGCGTTTGAAGTAAGGTTTGGTTCAGTCGTTCAGTCTGTCCATCTGTCTCTGGGTGGAAAGCAGTGGATAAGGACACATCTATTTTCAGTTTTTCACATAATTTTTTCCAAAATCTGGAGTTGAACTGGCTCCCCCGGTCTGAAACCACTTTGCTTGGCAAACCATGTAAACGCACAATTTCCCTTATAAAAATATCGGCAAATTCTGCCGCCGTGGGTAATTTCCGTAATGGTACAAAATGTGCCATTTTAGATAAAAAATCCACTATAACCAACACTGTTGTGAAGGATTTTACAGGTGGTAAACCTACAATAAAGTCTACGCTCACAGTGTGCCAAGGTTGTTTGGGTGTTTGCATTGGTATTAACAAGCCGTCAGGAGCCTTATGAGAAGATTTATGTCTTGCACAAATTGGACAGGTAGTGACAAATTGCTTAATGTCCTTTCTTATAGTGTCCCACCAAAAGTGTTTTTGCACATTTTCCAGGGTTTTTACCCAACCAGGATGACCTGCCAAGGGTGAGGCGTGATGCCAAATCATCACCTGTGTTTGTAATTCAGAGGTGGGCACTAACAGCATGTTGTCGTGATACAATAAACCTCGTTGTATTGTGTTATGGGAATCCTTTAACCAATCCTGAGGTGCTATTTGCATGTGTGCATTATATAGATCTGTGATGAAATCCTTCTGTTGTACTGGTGCCAACAACTTTTGGGGCGGAATAATGGGTTCTCCTATTTTATCTTGTTTCATGTCTGAGGTATGTCCGTATCTAGATAACACATCAGATTGAATTTGTTGTGCACCTGGTCTATAGGTTATAACAAAGTCAAATGTGCTAAAAAAAATTAACCACCGCATCTGACGTGGTGTTAGTGCTTTAAGTGATCCAAAAAACTGTAGGTTCTTATGGTCAGAAAAGATTGTAACTGGGTACTTGGCTCCCATTAAATGGTGCCTCCATTCTGAAAAGGCTACTTTGATAGCTAGTAGTTCCCTTTCAGCCACAGTGTAATTTTGTTCAGCTGGCAATAACTTTTTGGAATAGAAGGCTATAGGATGTAACTGGCCATCTACTGCATCTCGTTGAGAGAGAACTCCTCCTAAAGCTACTTGTGAAGCATCCGCTTCAACAAAAAAGGGCAAGTCAGGATCAGGATGTTTCAGAATTGGGGCTGAAGTGAACTTTTGTTTTAGGAGTTGAAAGGCGTGTGCCGCCTCATCAGTCCAAAGAAATCGTTGCCCTTTCCGCAACAAGGTAGTTATTGGGGCCGCAATGTCTGCAAAATGTGCAATAAACCTCCTATAAAAATTGGCGAAACCCAGAAATTTCTGAATATCTTTTACAGAGGATGGTTCTGGCCAATCAGCAATAGCACTGATTTTCTTTACATCCATAGTTATTCCTTGAGGTGACAGGCAGTATCCTAAAAAGTCCACCTTGTTGACATTAAAAGTACACTTTTCTAACTTAGCAAAAAGATGATTTTCTTTTAACTTTGATAATACTGCACGAACATGTTGGGTATGTTCTTCTGAGTTCTTAGAGTAAATGAGGATGTCGTCTATGTATACTATGACACAAACGTCCAGGAATTTGTGTAGGACCTCATTTATAAAGAACTGAAAGGCCGCAGGGGCATTACATAACCCAAAGGGCATTACTGTGTACTCAAATAAACCAAACTTTGTCTTGAAAGCTGTCTTCCACTCATCCCCCTCTTTTACTCGGACCAGGTGGTAAGCTCCCCGCAGATCTAGTTTAGTGTATACAGTAGAATGTCTTAATTGATCCAACAACACAGGTATTAGAGGAAGAGGATATTTGTTCTTTATTGTAGCCTTATTTAGTCCTCTATAATCGATACACGCGCGCAGGGATTTATCCGGCTTCGGGATAAAAAAGAGTGGAGATGACACCGGAGATGTGGAATGACGGATGAACCCAGACTGTAGTAGGTCATCTAGGTAGGTTCTTAAGTATTTGGTTTCTTCGTCAGTCAAAGCATATACTCTGTTATTAGGTAAAGGGGCCCCTGGGATAAGATCTATACGGCAGTCATAAGACCGATGTGGGGGCAGCACACTAGCCTTTACTGGATCAAAGACGTCTTTAAAGTCAGAATATTCAGGAGGGAGACTTGGTTCATCTTGTGTAACACTAGCACAGTGTAATACTGTGCTCTGTTCTGTACCTGCTTCTTGATAGCAATTGGGTCTACAGAAAGAGGAATCCAAAGTAACAGTTCTATTCACCCAATCAATTTTTGGGTTATGAGTTGTTAACCAGGGTACCCCGAGAATCAAACCAAAATTAGGAGTATCTATCAGATCAAAGCTAATCACCTCTGTGTGCCCGTTCTGACAGACCATAACAAGTGGACTTGTTTGTTTTGTGATTAATCCAGAGGTCAATTCTGACCCATCCACTGCACATACTGCTTCTGGACAAGGCTTTAGGCACAGAGGAAGTCCTAAGATTTCAGCTAAGTTATTATCCACAAAATTTCCTGTCGCGCCTGAGTCCAGTAGGACAGGGAGAGAATGCCTCACTTGGGTAGTAACAATTAAAACGACCTGAATTATGAAATGTCTAGGTATGTGCGGTACCCTGAAGGCTGCAGCATTAGAGGTTTGATTAAGATGTTTTCTCGAACAAGTAACCTCTCCCCTTGTCGAGCTTAATCGTTTCCCGATTCAGTTGAGGAGGTGGAGGAAACAGCACCCTTTCGTGGAGTTTTCGGCTTTACTGGACATTCTCTGGCAAAGTGACCTGCCCTGCCACAATATAAACATAATTGAAATTTTCTCCTTCTTTCTTTTTCCTCTGATGTGAGTGGACCTCTGAGTGTCCCTATTTGCATAGGCTCTGGTTCAGGGAGTTTATTATCTGTGTCTTTCTTCTCGTGTCTAATAAAAGTTAACCGTGATTCCAGTTTGTATTTATCTCCCTTTCTTTCTCCTAGTCTATGTTCTAATTTCACAACTAAATCTACAAAGTCCGAATAGTCTTTTGGCAAATCAACGATATGAGCCAGCGCGTCTTTTAACTCGTCTCTCAAACCTTTATAAAAAAGGGAGACATGCCTTTCTTCTGGCCACAGTGTCTCGGTGAGTAAACGATTAAAACTAGTGAGATAGGTCAATAAATCCTTGTTACCTTGTTTAAGATTTAAAAGCTCATTATCACTTGCCTGCATGAAAGTGTGTTTTGCAAAAAGGCTGGTCATGGTACGTTTAAATTGATTCCAATTATGGAGGATGGGATCATCTCTATCCACAAAAGGAATTGACCAATTGGCTGCTGTGCCACCCAAATAAGACAAGACGAATGCCACTTTCGT
Source organism: Pleurodeles waltl (assembly GCF_031143425.1). Taxonomy (NCBI): domain Eukaryota; kingdom Metazoa; phylum Chordata; class Amphibia; order Caudata; family Salamandridae; genus Pleurodeles; species Pleurodeles waltl. Next base: position 787,286,673 of record NC_090444.1, on the reverse strand, counting down.
ATCATCAGTAGGGAACTGTTGTGGCTTACAAATGAAGTGTAATTGACATTGATTGATAAAAACATGGAATTTGTTACTATCTCCATGAAAACGTTAAGGTGCTGCTAAGGGCACAACATTAGGAACATTAACAGTAACCTCAACTGGGGAAGGCAAAGTTGTATGTTTTGATTGCGCCCCTGTCTCTGAGGAGGTTTTAAACAAAGGCGTAGAAGCTGTGTTCCACTGAGATCCCCTAAATATATACCTGCTTAAATCCTGTTTTAAAGAGGTATTCTCCATCTTTAATCTCTCTATTTCCTCTTGCATATGTTGCAAGATGCCAGACACTGATTCATTATGAGCCAAGTCCTCATTTAGGGCCTGCGCCATATCCGTGACGACAATGCCCTCTATTTCTTCCCCGGTATTCATCGTCTACCAGAACTGAAATTTTTTAAAGGCTTGTGCTTCTGTCAAAGCCCAGCTCACCTGAGTTCTTGTTCAGTTCTGATGGAGGTTGAAGACAATCCGACCCCACCCTGAAACTGCTTGTTCCAGCACACTAGTTTTTAAAACAGTGCACTAAGAACAGAAGCTCAAGGGAAGGGGGGAAGTGGATAAAATAAAAAAAAGAGAGACAACACCGTTCTTGCGTTTCCACTGTTGAAGTGCTGCACAAATCTGCGGCCCTTTCTGACTTCTGTAGAAACTGGTGCCTAATGAAACATAAACAAAGAACAGATAAGTGCAACCTATTCCTAAATGGGTTCCTGACTATCCCTTTATTTATTAGAAATTCTCTTCTAAAAGTACCTCTTGGATCCTGGTCTCTAGTTTCCAGGTTTGGAATGTGTTACTGCTCTGGGATGTGTTTTCCATTACTGTAAAACTTTTTTCCCATATTTCCAGAATCTTTTATAAAACAAATACTGTACTTTTACGTCAAAATACAGCTTGTAATTTGTGCAAGTCCTTGATTTACTGTTTGCCTTGCTGTTAATGGTTTCCACTGTTCGATTCTTAAAAGTTCCATGAGAAAAAACAATGTTTGCTTCACAAAGTTCTGCAAAATATTCTTGTAACAAAGAGTTTGAATCACAATGTTCGTGGAAGGTATTTCGTTTCAAATTGTCTATACATGAATCCAGAAATTGTTGTCAAAGTTCTTTCAGGTAATAAAAGGTTTTGCACTTACTTGTTGCTGGAAAGAGATACTGATCAGTCTAACCTTGTCTTCTTTCTCTTTTGCAGGTTACTCATAGGAGAGAGGCTGAAGCAAGGAGGAACCGGAAACCGGAAGAAGGAAGAGCCAGAAGCTGCGCCCATTGAAGTCAATGAAAGTCTGTAAAGAGCAGGAGTGCCAGCGCCGAGGGATCTGTTCTCAGGTAAGCGGGAGGTAGACGAGCACAAGCACTGGGTGAGGCTCGGGGATGCCTTTTATAGACAGGGCTGGGTGTGGTTTGAAGGGCTGGGTGTGGTCCTCACATGCTGCACATGTTCTTGGAAGGTGTGCAGAGCTGGGTGTGGTTTGAAGAGCTGGGTGTGGTCCTCACATGCTGCACATGTTCTTGAAAGGTGTGCAGAGTTTCAGTTATTATGCAAATGAGTTGGATTAACACATGGCCTAGGGAGGAGTGTTTTAAAGAAGCCTTGGTAAAAGCAAGGCCCAATGTGTAAACAAAACAGCACATTAAACAACATACACAGAAGCCTAGGGGGGGGGAAGGTGAGATAACAAGAAAGGCTTTCAATAGTAAGTTTAAAAGGGAGCTATTACAGAACCCACTAGTGCAGTGAGAGGGGACATGCTCTTTGCTGTGTACAAACCCTAACACCTTAAGGTCATATGATGGCGTTTACATACCATGACACATGTTACACATATTACTCCAAGTTGTTCCTTTTACAAGGTCTCAGCGTTAGAAGCATTGATATTTTTATAGCTATACTCTCAATAGCTGTAGACATGACCTCCCGATCCCCCCGCCTATAACTCTGGACTATCAGGATGCTGACAGCATTAAGCAGTTCATACAGTTGTAGATTGGACAGTACAGAACCTTTATTTGTGAAATAATCTTCAGTCATGAGCTCCAAAGCACTGTGTAGCCCCATCATTGGTGAAAGTCTTAACTCACACGTCCAGTCTCGGGCCGCGCTCCAGTATTTATCCGCTGCAGGTAGCCATGTGTTGATGCACCATTTGGCTATACACACTGGACTGTTGCACTGCAGCACCGTCGCCGGTTCCGTGATGTTCAGATAACGCAGAGTCACATGGTGTATTTCAGCTATTCCCTCTTTAACCAACACATATATCAATCTCCTGATACAGATGTAGCCAGGGTGTAACTCATAGACATCCTGCCCCGCGACACTCTGATTATCATCCTAAAAGTGAGTAAGTATGGATCGTTAAGTAACACCGTTATGGTCTGCTGTCCAAGACCGCTGTTTTTTTTTATTTTTTGTTTTTTTAAAACAACTTTCTCGGGGCTAAAGACGTAATTCGTCTATTTTTATAATAAATATCACACATGCGTCGTTCTTTAACCCGTTCTATCAAACTTTTGTCAAAATGGGTACATAGCCCCTTCATGCACTCCAGTTTTGAACAGGGGTCAGAAGCGTATCTGATCTCATTGACAGTATCTGCCAAGATCTTAATCATATCGTCGTGGTCCCCTTTCTTCACAGCTGCCAACCCATACACCACCCTTAGCAACCTATATACTTTGTACGGGTCTAAACGACTGCATATGTTTCGAATTGTTCTGGCAGTGTACGACTCATATAGACAGTCGTGAGCATCCTGCTGTGGCTCATTGATTTTATGCCCGTAACACAGGTTATAACATGTGTTCACAACAGCTGCCGCCAAACATTTAACGGGCCATATGGCGTCGTAGGGCATGCCCCGAGTTTCCTTTTCATAATCGGTGCTAGTGTAAGTGCTGACACATTTCTTACGCTGCTCTTTGTTCTGGCTTGTAATTCTTTCAGACTGTCTGGAACAGCATAAGCAGTAAAAATGTGCATTGTTAACCTTTAGCGTAGACCCCTCTAGTGCATCTCTTTCGGTAGTTGTTTTCTATGGTTCAAACAGAAAGTTAAAAGCCATACTATTAGTTAAAAGTATGGTAACGCTGTTTACAGGATATTTGTCCATAGAGTCTTTACTAACCTCAACATTTTCGCCACTCTGCGGCGCCTCTGAAATCTTGTGAGTCGCACAGGTCCATTGGTGTGCAAGTGACTTCGGATTTTACAGTTGCTGGTTGCATCAGGATGGTCTCCGGATTTGGGCCCTCCTGAAAACCCATGTCTTCATAGATTGGTGAATTTGGTGGTGCTACACATTCTTCAACATCTTCGTCGTCGTTGAAGTTGATTGCATTACTTAGTTTGTCTTTCGAGGCTTCGCTGTTGCTGCTATCAACCTTAATGGGTGACACCAGTTGCGGCAAATCCTTGAGGCTGAGCTTTTCAAGTCGCTGGCAGAGTTCCTCGTGCAACCCTGTAACGTCGGAACCACCATCTTTAGAAGGAGTCTGCAGTGCATTCTCATCCATCACCACCAGTGCGATGGTCCGATAGTATCTGCTGATGGGGTTCTGGACTCCTGAGGCAGTGGCTTTTCTGGCTATCGGATTGTATCTCTTCATGTTGCCTAGACACCCTATTTCAACGCTAGATCACCATTTGACATGTTGCTCTAACCGTCACTTATATGTATTCAATGGTTCAAAAAGGTCGTATGCCTCTACAACCCACAACTATCACATGCACACATTGGCGACTCTGATACGTTGCCGGGTTACACGTGGTGCTAACCACATGTCACGGCTTTTGCACCATGTGACCATTCCCTCTTTTTGGACTAGCCAACCGGGAGGAGGTCTGGCCAGCCCGCCCACTTCACAGCCCTGTGAGGGGAGCCCCAAACAGCCACTTGGTCCTAAATGTCTGACATGTCCAGACCTGTCCTCTTAGGCTCTGAAGCTGCTTGCACAACACGAAAGCATTCATTTTACACAGGCCATAGACCAACACCCAGGGGCTAGGACCCAGACACATGGCTAACACGTGACATCATAAGGTCATAAACCACGTGACACCTCTACAACCCATGTCACATCCAAGGAGGGCTCTCAGGGACACTGGAAGTTCCAGTAACGGAAGTGACGTCACTTCCGGGGCGGGATAACTGTCACTTTACAGTTGATGAGGAAAGGTATCCCCTTATACTACTGAGGTCAGCCAACTGACCTTTGGAGTCCATTTCTTGGTACTGCATTTCATAAATCACAACCCCTAATTCTAAAAACCCTTTTTCTGAAACTCAAGATTACCTAATCACCGCCAGCCTATCTCACCCAACCATTCACATGAAACCACAGAGCACTAATAAGCACACCTAATTGGTAATAATATAGTCTATCACAAAGTGACTGGAGTAAATACATGTGTTTTTCTTCTTGAGAGCATGTGACTAATTTCAGTTACTAACAATAACAACTTGTTTTACAACTAACTTTGGGTTCCAGAGTAGCATTCAGTAGCATCCAGTGTAACGTACTTCAACACCTCATCAGGGGTAGTAAGTGCTATATAAATACAATTGCATTTACAAAAACAGGCATCTCCAACATGAACTAACCAAATACTTTTGGACCTAGCCATGGACTGAGTTCTCCAGGCATATTGAAAGGATTTTATTTGCTTAACTGCTCCCAACTCCATGACTTGAGCAGCATTTAAACATTTAAAGCTTTTGGGCAGCAGTTCTTAACTTTGGGTCTGCAACACCTACTCTGGGGTCTGTGACTGTTTTAAAAATTAAGTAAGATTAATAAGGTGTATACACAAAAAAACTTTTTGAAAATGTTAAAATACTCTGAAATTTTGAATTGGAGGCAACAAATTACATGGGGATCCTTAGCATAGGAGCAGCTCAATGCAAGAATTAGAATATAGAAAGGACCCTTGGTGCTCTAAATTAAACTACTGGTATGCCTTAACACAAAATGGAGCATGCTTTAGGTGAAAACAAAACAAAGTGATCTGCTAGAGTCTAGCAGATCACTTTGTCTTTTACCCATAAAACCACATTTTGAAAAGCTTCAACCTTCTCCTTAAAAACACATTTTTTATTGTAAGTGTGGTTGATATATACTTGTTTCCCTATGTTGTGCATTGTTTTTAGGTTCACATCATTGAAATTGCAAAGGCTAGCGACCCCAGATTCCAGTAGTGAGTCATTGGTGGGCAAAAGAATTCAAAGATTTAACTGCATCAGTGATTTCTACTATCCATGGTAGAGACCTGGAACTCACCCAAAATTGAAGTTTTATGTATGTGACTGGCATTCCCAAGTACTTGCACTGCAGGGTTATGAATATCTCAAAAGGTAATAACAATTTACACTGTAGTGTCTAAGCCTTTACCGGGAACAAGAGCAGGGATCACTGCTTCTCTTTGTGAGGCAGGCAGCTGGGGAGATTTTGGGGAGATCATCCTCCTCCCGCCTCACTTCAAATTTGCAGATTGTGCTCCTCAACCAAAACGAGCACCCAAAAAAGAGTGGTCTTGTGTTTAGTACCAGTTTTTGATCTTTCTAAAATGATACCATGGCCAGGTATTATTATTACCCAAATTGATGGTGGGGATTCAAACTAGTAAACTGCACATCTCACCAGTTCTCTGCTGAAGTATAGAACAACCATTTGAGAATACCACAGACCCCGCTGGAGTCGGACTCTGTGAAGCGGGACTTAAAGTGCAATGCCATGTAGCACACTGGGTGTGAAGGGCTATATAGAATGTCCAAAGGCTGACCCTCCCTGTGGTGGAGATCATGCAGTATACCTGGACTACAGGTATTCGTCAACACTCCACAGGGAAAATGGATACACTTGCACATTGCGTTGCTACACTAAGAGGAGTACCTGAGGCCATGAGCTGCTTTTAACTTGCTGCTATAATTTGCTATCCGATGAGAACACCATTGTTAGACATGCCTCTTCTTCCAATCATGTATCTGACATGGAACTTAAGTGAAACCTATAATCATTAGACAGGTAGGATGCTAATTTGCATGTCCTGCTGTCTTCTTAGCATTCACTGCCAGTGTTAGCAAACCAACCCTGGCTGGGCTTTCTGAGAAAGAGGTGGATTATGGAAAATCAGCATTTTATCTTATATTCTCTCTGGGTAGCTGGAAAGCAAGAGCAGCAGCTTTGTGCCTTGAGCAGGCACAAAGAGAAAGGACCTTATGTGAAAGGGGCAATCAGTGAAACCAATGCCCTGAAGCTTTCTTCAATGTGGGGGGCTTTGGCATGTGCCATTACTTGACAATCCCTGTCAATGAACTGAGATTCTTTCAATAGATACAAAGACTACCAGCATGGGCACGCTGAACTTACAGCCCACTTTGTTTTCCTTGGGACAAAGTAAGACCTCCCAGCTCTTACCACACTGTACACATGTGATGTCGAGTACACCTCTGACTTTCACCAAGCACTGATCTAACTGTGCCATCTTCCCAAGAATGGAAAACCAACAAGTGTGCACAGAATTTTGTACCACTAAGGGTACAAAAACACTGTTACAACCTCACAGAAAATTAGATATACAAGGCATGAATTAATAATAGTGGTCATCTGGTTCAAACCGTGACAGCTGAGCTGTACACTACCAAGTCTGCTCCACAAGAAGTGCTGCTCTCCCTCACCAGCTTTATTGTAGCGCCTGTCATTCTTATACCGGATTGAAACCTACTGTGTAAATGTTACACTGGCCCTTCAGAACTAGAATTCGGAACCCTTAGCCAGTTACCAGAAAAACAAGTTCCACAACTGCCTACTCCAAAGCACAGGTGACACCAGTAAGCATGCCGAACAGAAGAAAGTGAGACTGAATTCACCGAGTCAGGTAGTGCGGAAGAACAATTTAGACTAGGATAGAAAGTGGAACCCTTAGCACTCCCATAGAGAGGATAATCATATTGCTGAATTCCATTTCGTGTGTCAAAAATCTCCAAGCCTCGGGAGTGAATACGAGCACCTCACCCAAATCTGCTCATAAGAGTGTAGCGCTGGGTAGTATCACCCAGGCACAGGCCAAAAAAGGGAAGGGAGGGGGAGAGTAGACTCAACTGACAATAGAAGGAACATTTTAAGCCCACACGCCACTGTAAATGCTCTGCCCTGGCTAACTCGAGAACAGCCATGGAGCAACCCAGGGAACAATGAAGATATGCCCCATAGCTCGTGGCAGCAGAGCGGGTCAGTTGTTATAAACAACATCCACAAGCAGAATGTACACTGAAAGCAGCACTTACTGACCACCTGGCAGTTCTGTGTGAACATGTGATCCTTCTATCAATGTGGACAGAAACTAGTGGAGCAAGGTGTAGGTCGGGGGCTTTTGTAGACAAATGAGGTGGAGCGAAAACATTTTTTTTTTAAAGTCTTAGGTCTAAGAGAACAACTTTATCTTTTTTTGTGGGAGAAAGCACATAGCCTTTTCCTGATAAAACTTGGTGACGAGGTTTTGCACATGATTGCCTTGAGATGGTTTTCTCTTACAAAATAAATTGTAAGAATACGTTTTACGGTCGGTGTCATGGGCAAAACTTCCAGAGGAGTTTGAAAGGGAGGATAAAACAATCTTCAAAAAAACTGTACTTTCCTACACTGTAAGAATCACAACTTCTGAAATTCTATATAACAAAATAAATTCTACGAGTACCAGCCGTATTGTCTCTTTGAAATGCAAGACTTCCATACCAAGGAGTCATATCGCAGAAAGGATCATCTTTGCACTTGTTCCAAGATGTGTATCAGTGTAGCGCATCGAGCTAAATGCAACAGGTGCTGTCTCTCATTTCGTGGTGCCAACCACACTTCAGAGCTGCCAAAATGTTTTCCTCACTGGCTGGCTGGAAGCTTGTTGTTCCCTGGTGTGCCTACGCACCTCTGTTGAACGAGAGCACTTGCTCATTATTTCCTTTTAATGCTGCAGATGCTTCATAACATTCGCTCCCTACCCCAGCAGCACACCAAGTGCCTGAATATTGTTCGTTTCTGCAGAGTCTTCTTGGAGACAAACAAGTGTAGTGAACCAAGAAAGTAACCCACTCGACTTTGAATAATAGCCAATCAAATGGATGGTGGGCTAACCAGGTAATCAACTAGAGTTTGAACAATAGGCATTCACATTGGTGGTGGGTCAATCAGGAAATCAGTAGGACCTCGAACCATTGCTAGTCACAAAGGTGGTGGGCCAATTACTTAATCGACGGGCCTTTGAACAATAGTCAGTCAAAAGGTTAGTAAGCCAATCAGGTAATTCATGAACTTGGAAAAATAGCCAATCACAAGTGTGGAGGGCCAATCAGGTGATCTAAAAGACTTCCTATAACATCCTATTAAAATAGCGTGCCAATCAAGTAATCTACGGCACTTTGATAATAGCCCATCATGCGTGCATGAGGCAATGCTAAACAAATATTTTTTTTTACAATAGATAATTAATACCAAGGGACACAATTAACATTAATATCCTCTAGTCTGGGCAGCTAGGAAGTAGCCAACAACTTAAATAGTTCAAGCAAACAGATGGTCCTTTCGAAATTGCATTTATAATGATCTTGTGTTCAATCTGCATGAAGTCTTGCCATAACGTCTACATGCAACGAGAAATATCGTAAGTGTGGGTGTTCCCCAAATAATGCAGGGGTGTAGTGGGCATTCCTTGTAGTGTGGCAGGGTAACAAATCATAATTAATTTAAACACTCAAAGAGCTGTACCTGTTTGGATAGCCACAAACATTCCCAATGCATTTACCACACTTATGTACACTTCGACACTTAACCGTGGAATGAACTAGGGTGATGTACAATGTATGAGAATGGCCATGAATTTTCTTTCCATTGTGTTCAGGACACGTGACGAAAGGGAGGACGTCACTAGGAACTAACATTGGGAAAGCAGTCGGTTTAACTTGCATGCACATGTTCCGACCTAGCCAGCGAAGTGGGCCGGTGTTGTCAGGCACTGAGTACCTACCCTTTTTAAATGTGAAAGGGAGAGTATCAGCATTACATAAAGTTTAAATGGTTGAGCACCACCACAGCTCAGTAGCAGAAAATCATTTCAGGAATGTGGCAAAATAAAAAATACATTTTCATACAGGAAGGCAACATATTAATTGTACGTGTATGAAGACAAAAACTGTAGAAAAAAGACTCATACTAAAATCTAGGAGAAACATACATTTTTATTAGGCAGAGAGGGAAGGTTGTATGTAGATTACATTTGTAAGGAAGATAGTCCAAGTGAAAAAGGATTAGGAAGTTATTTGGAAGCTGGTGGATGTGGGACTTCTGCCAAACATTGTGGGCTACCTAGTCCATACTATTTAGGGTGTATCACCATGTGATGTCCTGCATCTTCCAAACTATAAATAATCTCATCTGGACTAAATAAGGGATTCAGGAGGAGACTTGGGACATGAATTCCTATTATTCAATTTCCAAAAAGTGAAAGTAAATTCTGTACTGACTTTTTGACCGGAACAGTATTCTGTGAACTAACCTCTTTACTAATAATATGTCACTTCGCAAAAAACGACCTGCTTAATTAATATTCATAAGGTGGGTCACACCCTCTGACCACTTATGAGTGACTGCAGTCACAGGGATGTTTATCTGCTGGGGACAGTAGATCACTTAATCCATGACTGAGTACTAATGAAAGTGCCTGGTGATCCTGAAAGGAAGAAGTGCTACTTTTAAATAAACAAAAAGTTTTCAATTTTAGAAAACCTTAGGGCGAGCAGACAGTGGTCGGCTGGACCACTGCCCACTCTCATGCCCCCTCCCAGAGGTTGCCAACACCATTAACAAAGGGGAAGAGATCCTAGAGGGACACCTTTCCCTTTGTGAATCAGTTATCAACTAAACATGGTGGTCGAAACAATTAATACATTTATTTTGCATAGGAAATAAGGAGGGGGACACATTTTCTACACCTCCACCTATTTGCAATTTTGGAAAAGATCGTAAAAGTCTTTTTATGAGGTGGAAAGACTTTTTGACACATAAGATGGCTTTTCTACATAGAGAAAACCCTTTTTTGCAGCTGCAAACCATGTGAGTTTGCAAATTGTAGGGTTTACAATCGCAAAATGGCTTTGTACATGAGGCCCTTCATGTCACACCAAGAAACTTGCTAATGATGACGCACAATACATGATCTATTGTGTGAGACTGATCTGTGTCACTGTTTTCTTAGTGTTCAAATGTTGATGCCATGGATTTCATATCAATGTAGAGCTAAAGGAGGGTCTCCTTGCTCGTGCATCAAAAAGAGAGCATGGTCTGTCACAGAGTAAAGGAATGATCCAGAAATGAAGCACATTGCTAGATGTCAGTGTTTGTTCAAGTGAATGATGTGGACTTGACATAGCTGGTCATTATGACCCAGGCAGTCTTCTGATTGCCAGGGCAAACGTGGCGGTATCACCGCCAACAGGCTGGTGACAATGTCTGCCAAATTATGACCATGGCGGTGATCCCTCCCATAGACAGCCAATGTACCACACCAACCGCCAGCACAGTCCGAACACCGAACACAGTGGTAGCCACCTACAGGCAGGCGGAAGACAAGGATCCACCCACCATATTATGACATTGCACACCACCACAATTTCCGAGGCGATAGAAATGACACTAAAAGCCTGGTGGAAACACATCACTTAAAAGGAGACACTCACCTCCAGGGACACACAGGAGTCCGCGGCTGCCATGGAATCAGAACTGCAAGTATTCCCGATGCTGTACCACACCATGGCTGTCCTAGATGCACCAATGTCGACGAAGACAACGACAGTGAGTACAGCCGGCTAGCACACAAGGGTAGTAGAGAGTGGGGAAAACACACACCATACACACACCCCACACCCAGAAATGCATGTACAGGAATAAACAGCAACAGAACCCCAGAGTAAATTAAAGCAGGACACATACACAGTTCCAACCACTGTATTTCTTTTGTATGAATATGTAAACTTTAAAAACATGCACAACTGCAGAAATAAATAAATGTAGGCCCAAAGGCCAGTCCAAAGTCACTAAAGCCCACGGGGCAATGTCCAAGCCCCAACTTGACTCCCGACAACATCGGGACTCCACTGTTCAGGGGCATCATTTTGGAAATGGGCAGGCATCTCAGAGGGTGTGGAGTGCTGTGGGTGGGGTTTGTAACTCATTGTGAGGGAGCTCCTAGCACACTGGTTCTGGAGGGGGCTTCCTGTCCACAGTATGAGGAGGAGGCTGGCTGCCCACAGGATGAGGAGGGGGCTGGCTGCCCACAGGATGAGGAGAGGGCTGGGTGCCCACTAGTTCTGGAGGGGGCTTCCTGCCCACAGGATGAGGAGGGGGCTGGATGACCATTGGTTATATGATGGTAACCCTTGGCCTCTGGTTCTGGATGCTGCTCCTTGGCCTCTGGTTCCAGATGCTGCTCCATGGCCTCTGGTTCCGTATGCTGCTCCTTGGCCTCTGGTTCCGGATGCTGCTCCATGGCCACTATATTGTAGGACTCCTGGTCCAGGGATTTCTGGGGGTCCTCCTTGTCCAGGGATTTCTGAGGGTCCACTCTGTCCAGGGATTTCTGTGGGGCCTCCTTGTTCAAGGATGTCTCGGGCATCCTTGGCCTTTGATTTCTGGGGGGACCTCCTTGGCCTTGGATGTCTGGGTGGCCTCCTTGGCCTTGGATGTCTGGGGTGCCTCCTTGGCCTTTGAATTCTGGGGTGCCTCCTTGGCATTGGATGGCAGGGGGGCTTCCTTGGCCTTTGATTTCTGGGGGGCCTCCTTGGCCTTGGATGTCTGGGTGGGCTCCTTCGCCTTTGATTTCTGGGGGGTACTCCTTGGCCTTGGATGTCTGGGTGGTCTCAATGGGGAAGGACTTTGTTGGGGCCTCCTTGGCCCTGGGTTTTGGAGGCAGTCCCATGGTCTTGCCAGTCTGTTTGAAAGCGGGCAGCACTTTAGCCCTCCATTTGGGGGGAGGGAGGAGTGTCCATGTTGTGGGGGTCCGTCTTAACACTCCCATGTGCCCCAGAGTGTCAGCTGGAGACTTTGGGGGTGGAGATGTGTCGGACTGGGTGCATGAGGTATTGGCCTGGGGTGGTGTGACCTTCCTTTTATGGGCAGGACGGGGGCAGAGGGAGGGAAGAGGTCAAGGCGGGCAAGGAAAAGCTTCCTAGGGACAATGGAGCGGGATGTGGGAGGAGGGATGGGAGTGAAGGTAGAGGGAGTGGTTGTAGGAGGAGGAGGTGTGCTAGACTTGGGTGCAGGTGCACGGACAGTGTGCGTGTGTGAGATGGATGGCTGTTGGGGGTCTGAGTGCGAGCGTGTGTGTGTTACTGGAGGGGGCAAACAGGGTTGGGGAGGACAAACATGACGTACAGATGGATGTTGTGGCGGTGTACGCAAGTGAGGTGGGTGTGCTGCATGTGGTGGTGGTGGTGACTGCGCATGTGGTGTGTAGGGTGCATGTCTGTGGGTCTGCTGTTGTGGTGACTGTGGACAAGGCTGTGCAGGTGGCAGGATCTTGGACTGTTGATGCAGTGCATGCAGGTGTGAGTGAGTATGTGACTGTGAGGGAGAAGGAGGAGGAGGAGACAGTGGAGGCAGTGGTTGATGTTGTGTGTGCATCTGTCTGTTGGCTGTGAGAGTGCTTGTGGACAGAAGTGTGCTGCTTGTGTTTGCCTGTGTGAGTCTTGTGTGTTGTTTTGGGTGCATGCTTGTCTGAATGTGTGCTTGGGATGTGATGGGCTGGGCATGAAGAGACTGGGACTGGGTAGTGGTAGTTGGAGGGGAGACGGATGAAACAGGGACACTGGCTTTCATCAGTGAAGAGGCCAGAGCCTGAAACGATCTCTGTAGGGCAGCCAACCCACTGTGGATGCCCTCTAGGAAGACATTGCATCGCTGCATCTAGGATGCCAGCCCCTGGATGGCATTCACAGTAGTTGACTGCCCTACAGAGATGGATCTCTGGAGGTCAATAGCCTCCTCACTGAGGGCAGCTGGGCTGACTGGGGCAGGGCCTGAGGTGCCTGGAGTGAAGGAGATGCCCACCCTCCTGGGTGAGCAGGCACGGGTAACTCAGTGGGGGGGATACTGGGAGGGTGATGCTGGTACAGGGGGTGGCGGTAGAACCTGTAGCTGGTCCCAGAGGGGTCCGCCACCACCACCAGGGAGCTCCCATTGGAGGATGAATCAGAGTCAGTGGTGTCACGTCCTGTCCCAGCTGTGGTGCTACCCTCGCCCTCTGTCCCACTGGTCCCCTCAGCATTGGTGGGCTCTTCCTCCTGGCTCCTCTGGGCTGCAGCTCCCTCACTCGCTAGGGCCCCTGCTCCTTCACCAGATGATGCTGAAGCACACATGGACAGGATGACAAAAGGAGAGGGGGGAGAGAGAAAGGCAGCACAGGGTCAATCTCAGCACCAACAGCACAGATGACAGACACATCACTGTCACACACTGAGACTGAGAATGGGCAGTATGGACCACACTGGCATACCATTGGCTAAGAACCACAGCAGTTAGGTGCTAAACACTGCCAGCTACTCACCAACTGGGACCAGCTGAGCCCTGCCTGACATGGGAAGCCACCTACCTAGCTATCTAATACATGATTTCACCATATGATCCTGAGCTGGACCACAGAGTAATATCTGAACTGGCATACTGGGGCAGCCACAGACTAGTACCCTGCACCCAAATCCCATGCCAGGCAACAGAGATGGTTGACATACACACTGTACTCACCCCCTTGTGGCTGCTGCGATGCTCTCAAGCGCCCATCCAGCTCTGGGTAGGCCACTGCCAGTATGCAGGTCATCAGGAGGTCATGTTCTGATGGGCACTCCTTCCCAGCTGGGTCCCTGCAGTCTTTCGGGCCCAGCGTCTCAGGTTCTCCCACCATTTCCTGCAGTGTGTGCTCCACCTGCTATAGACTTCCAGGGTCCGCAAGTCCTTGGCAATAGCATGCCACAATACCTTCTTCTGATTGGCACTGACCTGCAGAGGAAACACAGAAGGCGGTACACCATGAACCTGACAATCCAGCCTGTCACACATATGGCCAACAAAAAGCATTTCCCCTCATTAGGCACACACATGACCCATACCCCTGCATTGACGCTGCCACCAGCCATACTCCCCCACATGACACACTGCCAGCACACACACATCACCATGCAGTCATGTCCCATGCAGTGTACCCATGGTGTACTCATCCGTTGGTCTGGAGGCCCATACAACTGGCCATACTGGGGTAGGACCCCATCCATGAGGTACTCCAAGTCCTCCGACATGAAGGTTGGGGCCCTTTCCCCTGTAGCACGAGCCATGGCAGGTTGCAGATGCAGGTCACAGCAGCATACGCAGTGGAGATGTTGTTCTGTGGAAAGTCAGGAATCAAGTGAAGTGATAGAAAGGAAATGGCGGTCACGTCCATGGCATCACCACTGGTGTTGATAATCATTGGTTCCCATACTCCGTAGAGGGCCATGTTAGCCAATGAGGCATTGCACAGCGGTGCGGACCGCCTTCCACCATGACACCGTCAGCGGTGTGAGGTCACTTCCACCTGTCTCTGAATACAGGACAGGCAGGTGCCATTTTCTAATGCTGGTTCACATGTACAGATTAATAAGTGTGTCATTGTAGTTGAATGTAGTCACCTACACAGTTCCAGTGTCCAACATACAAACATGCTCTGTGTACACTGCAGTAGTGTGTTTATGGTTCCTGACAACACTCCTTTTCTACATTTGGGTTCCTTAGGTACCAGCCACTGTGGAGGAATAGGAGGAGGCAAGCATGCATGTACAGATCCCTTGTGGACTTGGCTACACTGGAGGACCGGTACATCATATTCACCTATCGTCTCGACAGGGCCACAATCACAGAGCTGTGTGCACAATTGGAGCCTGATCTGCTACCTGCTATCCGTAGCACCACAGCAATAACCCCTCTTGTGCAGGTACTCTCAGTGCCCCATTTCCTGGCAACAGGCTCCTTCCAGGTGACAGTGGGTTAGCTGCAGGTATGTCACAGCCAGTGTTCTCTATTGTGCTTGCAAGGGTTTTGTCTGCCTTTCGCAAACACATGTGCAGCTACATCGCATTCCTCCAGGTAGATGATTTACCCACTGTGAAGGCTGGATTTTATGCAATGGTACATATACCTCATGTTATTGGGGCCAGCAACAGGACCCATATTGCCTCCCCCCCAGGGCCAATGAACAAGTGTACAGGAATCGGAAGAGTTTCCACTCACTCAATGTCCAGATGGTGTGCCTCGCTGACCAGTACATCTCCCACATCACTGCCAAGTATCCAGGGTCGGTGCAAGATGCCTTTGTCCTGAGGATTAGCAGTGTCCCACATCTGATGGCACAACTACAGAGGCACAGAGTGTAGCTAATAGGTGAGCCTATGTCCCCACCCAATGTTTGTGAGAGTATGCCTTCATGAGTCATGGCCGATGCTATTGCGCAGGCAAGGCTAATGTGTGTCCCTTATTTCTTGCAGGTGATTCCGGCTACCCAAACCTGTCCTGGGTCATGACCCCTGTTAGGAATCCGAGAACAGGGGCTGAAAATAGGTACAATGATGCCCATGGATGTAACAGGAGGATTGTTGAAAGGACCTTCGGTCTCCTGAAGGCTAGGTTCAGGTGCCTCCATCTGACAGGTGGAACCCTATGCTACTTCCCTGAGAAGTCTGCAGAATCGTTGTTGTGTGCTGCATGTTGCACAATTTGGCCCTCAGGCAGCATGTACCTTATCTGCAGAAGGAGGAGGGTGACAATACAGCTGTGACAGCAGTGGACACTGAGGACAGTGAGGAGGAGGAAGACGAGGAGGATGAGGACAACAAGTCACATTTAATCCAGCAGTACTTCCAATGACACTCAGGTAAGACTGTTGAAATAAGCAAGACTACATTTTAATGTTGCACTGTGTGACTGCATCATGATGCCAGTCATTCTATTTGCATCCCACCTGACTGTCACCTATATCTTCCCGTATTGCAGATGTTGGTGTTGTTCCAACAGTGTACTGCTGTGATGTGTACAGACTGCTGCATTTGTTGGATGGGTCAACATGTTACTGGACATTTACACAGGATCATGCAGTTCATTACTCTTCGTTACATTTTACATTACCTGTAGATAAATCACTATTACTCAAGTTATGTCCAAGGGTGTTTATTGAAAATAGTTCTACAATGGGAAGTACAATGGAGTGGGGTGGTGGTTGGGAATAGTCCAGGGTAGTGGTCCGGTCTGTTTGTAGCACAGGTCCAGTGTCCGAGGGGCCGTAGGAAGGGGAGCAATAGCAGTTCAAAGTGGACAAGGTGACACAGTGGAACACAAAGGGGACATTCAGGAGGGGCTCATTTCCTGGAGGTGGTCTTGGTAAGTGTCCCTGGTGTCTGTCTGGGTCGCAGGGAACGTTTGCGGGGTGGTTCACCTTCTGCAGGGGGAGGGGTGCTGGTGGCCTGTGGGTCTTGTTGCAGGGCCTCCTGTCCACTAGCTGCAGCAGATGTGGTGGGCTGGTCAGTTGAATGGCTAGTGGAAGGGGCCCACTGGTGTGATGTGTACTCCCCCATGATGTTGGCCATTTCACCCAGCACCCCTGCTATGGAGACCATGGTGGTATTCAGGGCCTGAAATTCTTTCCTGATCTCCTGGTGGGGTTCCTCCTGCAGCCACTGGTTCTCCTGCATGATGTCTATCAGCTGATCCATCTTGTCCTCGGATTATTGGTAAGCCCCCAGGACAGTGGTCAGTGCTTCCTGCAGCGTTGGTTCCCTGGGCCTATCCTTCCCCTCCAAGTGTCCCTGGCCCCCTGTGCCTGTGTCCCCTGAACAGTGTGCCCACTCCCACTGACCCCAGGACCCTCAATGTCTTGCCTGTGAGGTGTGGAGTGGGGTCCCTGAATAGGTGGGCACACTGCTGATTGACATGTCCTGGGGACAGAGGTCTGGGTACGTTGGGTGGCTGCTGTGGTGTTGGATCTTGAGGGGAGAGGCTCTGTGATGGACTGGGTGTGGGCTGGGGTATCCGACTGACCAGTGATGCCTAATGGGCCAGGGAGTTCATCCAGATTCAGGACTCCAGAGTTGCTGTCATCACTGGGGGCATCTTCTGGTGGGGGACTGGGCAACTCCTTGCTGCTGAGATTGGCTAGGGCACCTGTGGGGGTGTAAGTGTTGTATTTTGCAACATGTCTGTGACATATTCTGCATCCTTAGCGTCCCCTATATTATTGCTGTAGCCCTGCCACCTTTGTTTGTGTATGGTGATGTATTGTGGGATTGTTAGTTCTCCATGCTGTGCATGCATTGGTGGTGGGTGTACATGTAGGGCTTGAAGGGATGTGCATGCAGTGGGTATGGCATGCAGGGCTTGGCATTTAGGTTAGTTAATTGTGGTGGTGCACTGTGTGGGATGGTGTGGAGTGGTGGGTGTCAGGGTGAGGGGTGGTGGTGGCATGCAGGTATGGGGGGCTAGGTAGTAAAATTGACTCACCACTGTCCAGTCCTCCGGCAACTCCAGTGAGTCCCTCAGGATGCAGGATTGCTAAGACTTGCTCCTCCAATGCTGTCAGCTGTGGGGGAGGAGGTGTGGGTACACAGCCAGTCCTCTGGATGGCTAACTGGTGTCTTGCGGCTATGGAACATACATTCCCCCCGTAGGTCGTTCCACCTCTTCCTGATGTCGTCCCTTGTTCATGGATGCTGTCCCACACATTCACCTGGTCCATGATCCTCCACCATAGCTCCTTCTTCCTGACAATGGATATCTGCTGGATCTCTGTGCCAAACAGCTGTGGCTCTACCCTGACTATTTCCTACACCATGACTTGCAACTCTTCATCTGTGAAACAGGGATGCCTTTGTGGGGACATGTGCGTGTGTGGTGTGGATGTTGTGCAGAGGGTGTTGAGTAATGTGGTGGGGTGTGGGGTCTGTGGTGCGTGACAAATGAATGGGTGGTTGTGGTGTGTGTGTGTGTAGTTGTCTCTGTGATTTGGGTGGCTAGCTACTGCGGTCTTTTTGTGTTAGCAAAGGATTGTGGGTGATATGGGTGTGTCTTTTATAGTGCTTTTTGTGAGTGTGTGGGGTGTGTATTTGTGTCAGGTGTGTTTTTTGTTCTGGCCAATTTTGCCTTGTTTTGTCTTTGGGTGGCCTTATCCGCCGCAGTGGTGTTCACTGCCAATGGTTTACCGTCATTGAATGTCCACTGTGGTGATTGGTGGATCATTATTTGGAAGGCATAGTGTTGGAGGGGTAACGGTATGGGTGGTAGTACCAACAGTTTATCATATTCAGTGGGTCTGGCGGGTTTGTGGTTGTGGCTGTTTTCTGTCAGTTTTGGATGTATGTGTCATTATGTGGCAGACGGAGGTCCTCCTCCGTGGCAGCACGGCGGTATTAGTTTTTTACCGCCAAGGTCATAATGAGGGCGATAGTCTTTACACTTTTAAACAAAGATGACTCTTTTATAGAAGAGAGTGGATTGAGGGCCAACATCACTGTAGCATGGGTATGTCATTGGCTTGTGCTATGGGTTTTGTGGACTACAGCAAAGATTTGTCTCTCTGGTTTTATTCCTAATGAGACCAGGATAACTGAGAAATAATACTTTAAAAAAAATTGACCTCATTTTCTGCAGTATCTTCTGATGGTCAATTTTGCCAAGCCTGTTTTACTTATTATCATTACAACGTTACTACCATTGTAATTGCGTTGTCTCTGTCTACATCCGCCATCTAGTGGGTCCAGGTTGATGCTACCATTAGAAATATGGACTCTTTTATTCCCTTCGCAATGCCAAAAAGACATTCTTTGTGTATCAAGCCAGATGGTCTGCACATAGTTCTGTGGACCATTTTATTTGGAATGAAGCATAATTTAGTAATGCATGTTTGGCATGTCCTACAGTGACATAGCAACCAGGTCTTAAATGTAGTTTCCTCTCCTCTCATTTTTTTGTTTGAGTATGGTACTTCCTTGCAGATACACTGGAGACATTTAATACGAGAATGGTAGGTCCTATGTAGGAAACAGGGTTCCCATGAGTTGGATATCAGGAGATTAATGGAACTGCCCTCTTCCATTCGAGCCTAACGCCAGTTCAGAGTAGTGTAAAACACAATATGTTAAACAGTTCTTCCTGACTCAGGGCGCGGCTACCGCCAAAGACTTCCTAAATGCGCCACAGCTAGGATTTCCTAACTTTCTATCTAGGGCCGATGACAATCAACAGGTAAATCAAAGGCTCCTGAATAAATATCTTCGCCTCACCCTGTTTTACCATTAGCTGAGCCCATTCTGCCGTTGGAGGGAGAGTGGATCACAAACTTAAGATAGCAATAAAAATAAAGAAGTGCTATTCAGAAAGCCAATTGCTCCTTGTAGTGAAGTGACCCTTTTGACATGGTCACACTCCACATTTTGCCTGGTTTCTGGGATACTTGCGTCTGAAAATGCACCTGGTTCTTGCTAACCAGCATCTCAATGCCAGATCTCTTTTAGGCCGTACTGTTACTCTAGGCCAGTGGATTCCCAGTTTCTCCTTATTGATATAGGCACTCAGCTCTATGCTCCAAATGTTTTCCTAAGTGCAGCATAGTTTTAATTTAAAATCCACAATTGCCATTTTGAAGACTTTGAGGACTCCAAATAAAGAAGGGCTAATCAGAAAGTCAATTGCTCCTCCTGAACACAAGCAGCCAGCAGGGTCATGGACATAAAGACTTACAGGACTGTCCTCAGAAGTCTCTGGAGCTCCTAACATATGGTTAAAAACACATAAGAAATTCACTTAAAACAAAGATAAAGTACAGATATTTTTATGAATTATAACTGAAAATGCATTGATACTTGCAAGTTACATTCAGTTTTGCAATCAATATTTTCCAACAGCATTGCAAACATTAACTTGCACACCAAATGCAATGTCTATGAACTCACAATATTTATACCAATTATTGGCAACGCTGAAAAACACAATGTTATTGAACAACAAGAATTCCTCAAACTAATAAATAATACTACATTAATAGCTGTCTTCCACTAAGTTATGGGTGATTTGATATGTAATCTGTAAGATTATGTAAAAAATGTGTCTTTGCATCTCTCACATCAAGAGTGAAGTCATGGTAATGCATTTGGCGGGTGTGGCTTTTGTGCAAGTCACAGATTGTGGTGTTAACTGTAACTTGGTCATTTCACGGTTTGTAGTCTTGATTCATAGCCATAACTGCAATTTAACTGTGTTTTTTAAGTGAATTTCTGAGTTATAAAAAAAAGTTAAATAGTTATAACCAAAGCGACCATTAACTTCACTCTAATATAAATACATATAGATGAAAAAGCCAACGGTTACAGGGACGTTACAGTTAGGTTGGCATTTTACCCATACAAAACCATAGAAATTCAACAGTTATAGTTATGCTTATATTATGAAACTATAACTCATTGCCTAAAGTTACTTTCCAGCATGGGTTATAGTTTCTTCAGCTAAGTATAACTATAACTGCTGAATTTCTCTAATTTTGTATAGCTAAAACGTCAGCCTAGCTATACTGACCCTGTAAACTTAGTTTTTTTCAGTGTATTTCCATGATTTTTTTAAACAAAAAGTAATATAAAATTACAGCATGTTAATACACCCACCACCACATGTGGTTTTTGACCGTGTATGGTGTGGTTTGGCCGCAGGACCTGGCCTGCGGCCAGAGCCTGCAGCCCACCCCCATATGCATCCAGCCCCATGCCGTGAACGCCCAGAGTGGTGCTGGATGCAGTGGGTGTAATTTTCCCATTTCTTTTGGATCCTCAGATTCTTAGTGAGTTTACACTGGCGTGGGGGGGAGCTGTGATGAGCCCCTTAGTGGAACGCAGATATGGGTTTCGAAAAAAATTAGACAGGTTTTTTTGCAATGTGTCCTATGATGTCAGGATACTTGTGTCCTGACCCTTATATGTTTTTACATATTTTTTTCCCACCTTTCCAGCCAATGTGAGAAACAAAATGGCAGACACAACTTTTCTGTCAGGTTGCAGCCAGCCAATCAGGGCCTTGCTTTTCCCCCTAATCCTCAACTCCTTCGCAAGTGGATCTGCAGAGGATCTGCATCCTTAGATATACACCTTTCTTTTTCCTTTAATAATTCCAAAACTACTGAAAGGTTTTACACCAAATCACAAAAGTACAGTTTGTGACCAAGATCTAGCTTCCTGACAAATTTGGTGTAAATCCGTTCAGTGGTTCGGGCCTTATCCATGTCTAAAAAATGCAAAATCCTCATAGACACAGAATGGGGAAAATGTATTATGGGACCCCTCATTTTTCTTGGCCCCCGCTTGACAAATCACCCCAAAAAATTAAAGGAAGCAGCTGAACTAGTTGGCATGCCAATTTTGTGACAATTCATCAAACGGTGCCAAAAAACAAAAAAAACTTTGTTAATCTGAAAAGTTGGCCATAACTGCCTACCACCAGTAGGTTATATATATATATAGAGAGAGAGACTACACGAATAAAGGTTAAAGTGACATCACATTTAGATGAAAATGTGAAAAGTACAATTTTAAGCCTAAAAACACTGAAAAACACCAGGTATAGTTAGATGAAATAACTCTTGCACATTTTTCATGCACAGAGACGTCACTAACATTTTCATATCATATGTCATCAGTGATGTTACCAATACTATCACAGAACAGTCATGAGAGGTGTAACATGCAAGGTTATAAGCAGTGCATGGTCAGTGCAAATTTCAGTGTTTTGTTTAGTTTTAAATGGAATTTTTTAACAATGTTTTCACCTATCTATAACATCACTGTATCTTTTGTTTTTTTCAGTGAATTCTAAGGTTTCTTTTAAATGTAAAGTAAGGTATGCCTTGCCTAACAATAAGGCTACGTAAACCTCTGTTTTTTCAGTGAATTTCTAATTTTTTTTTTAACATGAAGTAAGCTTTTATTACCATACCTAACTATTGGAACCCACCTGCAGTGTATAGCCTTTGGTCATGGGTGGACGGGGGATGGACGCAGGGCCTAACCTGTGCCCAGACCCTGCAATCGACCCTCTGCGGCACCCAGCCACAACGCCGTGCACAGACTTTGGCCCTACAAGGCTTAGGGCAGAACCCCGGACACTCAGGGTGTTTAGTAGTGTGCTTTAGTTGGGTTGTGAGCAAGGCTTGGTCTGTAGCAAGCGCCTGTGCCCAAACTCCTATGGTTGTGTAACACCAACAGCCACCCATTTACCTTTTTGTCTTTTTTTGGTCTCTCAGTAATCTTGCAGTAATTTTGTGATACTTCTGCAAATTTTCAGAGGTGGGTGTGTTATAAATACCACAAGAGCATTGCAAGTCTGTGGCGATGCACAAAACGTTTTGTTGTAAATCTGAACCCAGGGGGTGCCCCTCAAGGACCCTGCCCCCAAGAAGGGCCAGAATATCAGGGTGCCCCTCCCTGCCCTCTTATATTTTGTATTATTTTCCAGCTGTATTTCTCTTCATGTTGCAGCCAACTAATGACAGTGCTCTCTCTCTGGCAGGACCAGTGAATCAGCAGGCTTCATTTGTCATTTTGTACCTTGGTACTCTTGTGGTGATACCTCAGTACTTCAATGGCACTCCCTCAAGAGTATCACAAGTCTGTGGTGATGTGAAACAAAATGCTGTTTGACCCTTCGGAGGGCAGTCCTTCTGAACCGCCATCTCAAAAGGGACATGGGGTCAGGGTACCACTAACCTGCTCTCTTATATGCCATTTTATTTGAATATATATTTTACTTCAATATATATTAGGTGCTTTCCACCTGAACCTGGGAACTACCCAGAGTTCTCTCTTCTTTTTTGCATAATGCAGCATGCCACTTTAAGACTGCATTGCTTTGACTTATACTGGGTGCTCCCTGGTGTCTGGACAAAGCTAAACCTCTCTGGAGACCTATGGTGATACTGAGACATGAGTAGGGGGTTACCTTTTCTCATTCCAGCATTACTTGGGTGGTGTTTTGCCAATCTAAAGCTGTAGTACTATGCCTGGAGTGGTGAAAGACTTTGTCAGTTTACACATTGGAGTGGATGGCAATCCTACGCCTAAAGACGTGGCTGTATAAATGGCAAAAGGCTTTGTCCCATTCTAGCTTGGTGTGGATAGCACTTTGCTAATGCTATGCTTAAAAACCTTTTTAGAAAAGCAGACATTTGAGGTGAGCAATTTTTGAGTGTTGCTGGTCTTGTATGGCGCTCTGTACTGGAGCTGCTCTCTACCTAAGTGTGGGAGTTACCCAGAGTTCTCTTTTTTTGCATAATATATGTGTAACTCAAAGACTGAAAGGGTATTGCTTTGACTTATGCTGGGTACTCCCTTGTGTCAGGTCAAAGCTAAACCTCTCTGAAAAGCTATGATGACGGTGAGACACGTGTCAGGGTTGCTTTTGCTCGTTACGAGTTGGATTGCTTAGTATTTTCCCAAACCAATCCTGTAGTACTGTGTCTGGAGTGGTGAAAGGCTTTTGAAATTTTACAGCTAGGGGTGGATGGAACTGTTCTTATCCTATGATTAAAGAATTTGCTGTATAAATGGCAAAAGACTTTGGGGCATATTTAAGAAAAGTGACACTGCACACAGTGTAGCACCACTTTTTTTGCACCCTTTAGCGCCTCATGTGTACGCCGTATTTAAAATATATGTATATATACACCACTAGGTAGTTCTAGTTAGGACCATGTTTTCTTAGAAAACAAGTTTTTTGACTTGCCTATATCTCTGGCACTGTTTGACGAATCCTGACAAAATATTCCCAAAAGAAGGGGCCCAGTGATTCTTGTTGCAAATGGAAAGTTTCAGGTTGATCTGTCAAGTGGGTGCAGAGAAAAAGGGGGGTCAAAAATGTTGCATTTACCATGTTAATTTCCATAGGACCTTTAGACATAACTACAGCCTGAACCGCAGGGCAGAATTAGACTTAATTTGGCAAAAAGCTAGCTTTAAGAACACAAATCATGCTTTCGCTTATTTTGTGACTATCCATTCAGTAATTTTGGAGCTATTTGAAGGGAAAATAAATTTGTATATCTAGGACCGCTGATCCTTCACCAGGATTGGCACAAAAAAGATGTGCTGTGGAGGGAAATGAACAGCTCTGATTGGCTGCTAACACTTCAAACCAGGAAGTTCTGGCAGCTATCTTGGGACTCGGCTTAAGCTGACTCCCAGAAAAAAAATAAAAAAAAAGAAAAGGGGCTAGGGTAGGGATACCCTGACCCCCTTAGCTCTGGTGATAGGGTCTGAGAGGTACCCCACCAAAAGCATTTTATTTAAAAAAGCGTTGCTGGAAATCCACAAAATTCGCAAATTCGCAGCAACCTTTTTGTTTTTTAAAGCTCACTGGTGAGCCAGGTCCAGGAGGCATTTATAATTTTTAATGTGGAGTTACATATTACCTACTGGTCGTCACCATTAGGTAGCTATATCTGGGACCAGGTTTCCAGAGAAAAAGCATTTTTTTACTTGCTTATATCTTTGGCACCTTGCCAAATCTTCACACAATTTTCCGAAAAGAATGTATATCAGTGATTTTTTTTGCGCATGGAAAAAGCAGGGTGGTCCGTGAAGTGGGGGCTGAGAAAAGGAGGGGGTCAAAAAAAGTGTGTTCGCCATGTTAATTCCCATAGGAGTTTTGAACAAGACTACAGCCCAAATCGCTAGACGGAATTACACCAATTTTGGCAAAAAGTTAGCTTTTACTCTTCAGATTATGCTTTTTGGGTCAGATGTATCAAACGTTTTTGCATTCGCAAACGGTGTGAATCATAAAATGTGGCCTTTTGCGAATGCAAAAATGCCTTTCATAATGTATGAAAGGTGTTCGCAGTGCAAATATAAGGAATCGCTAATAAAGCGATTCCTTGCAACTGCGACATGTACTTGCGTATAGCAATTAGCGACATGAATTTGCGAATCGCATTCTGTGTATCGCAAATTGTGACCTGGATTTGCGAAGCGCAGAATGCGACTTGCAAAATCATGTCACTATTTGCGATAAGCAGAATGCGATTCGCAAACTCCGTCTCGCAATGCAATCCATCAACAATTCGCAAAATCAATTATTCGCAGAATGGCCTTGTGCACGTGCAATTTACCATGAAGTGAAATCAGGTGGTAACCAGGTGCAACCTCCATAAAAAGGCTCAGAATGACTCAGCCTCTTTTCCACAATGGCTGCACTCTACATCATAACAAGGAGGATGAGGATCCTGGCAGGTTTGAGGAGAGGGAGGAGGAGACAGGAGCGCATTTTTAGAGTGTGCATTACCCCTTGTGACCAGACAGAGGAGGAGATGTATGAGAAGTACAGGTTAAGCTCAGCCATGATACTTGACCTGATAGCTGATCTACAACCCATACTGCAGCGCACCACACACAGGACCAATAGTATACCCACCCATGTGCAGATATTATGCTCCCTGCACCTATTAGCCTCAGGGAGCTATCAAGGGGTTAGAGCAGGAGCTGGAGGGGTCTCACAGAGTGCTCTCTCACGATTTTCAATGCATTTCTCAATGCCATCCTGAGCAAAATTCAACAGCACATATGATTCCCCAAAACCCGACAGCAATTACTACAGACAAAATTCTATTTCTACCAGATTGCCCGATGCCCACATGTAATAGCTGCTGTCGATGGGACACGTGTAGAGATCTGTCCGACATCGGCCACAAAGTATGTTTATCGGAACCGTAAAAATTCACATTCCATGAACATACAAGTAATTAGCAATGCCTCCATCATTATAATTGATCTTGTGGCCAGATATCCAGGTAGCACACATGAGTCCTACATCTTTCGGCACAGTGGAATTTACACAAGACTACTGACTGGGGAGTTTGGTGAAGGATATCAACTGGGTAATGTAATAGTTGACAATGTCGCATTGATGTAAATGTGATGTCACATATAACAAGTACTCATTTTACTCTCCTGTCATTCCAGGAGACAGTGCCTACGCCGTGCGGTCATTCATACTGACGCCCTATCTGAATCCTGCAACGCCAGCCGAAAGGAGGTATAATGCTGCTCACAGGACAACCCGCAGTGTTGTAGAGAGGACCTTCGGCCTGCTGAAGAGCCGTTTCAGATGCATACACAAGAGTGGTGGTGCACTACAATACAGCCCTGAAACAACATGCAAAATCATGGCTACATGTGTTATGTTGCACAATATAGCTACAACGAGGGGCATACCTGTGCAACCCACCGAGCTGGACTCAGATGAGGCTCTTGATCCCTTGCCATCCCTTCACCCAGTAGACAGAAGCAGCGTAGCAGAGGGCAGACAAAGACGGGCTGACATCACGCGCAGCCATTTCTGATGCATGTGATGACAATACCAAGTATATTATATGTATTGCTGTATGCAGAATCTTTATTGCCTTGACTTCAGGTAAGATATGTGTGATTAGGACATAGCTATGCACTATACACAAACAGGTGCGAGTAACAGTGTCACACTATTAACATCATAATATAACTGTTTTGCTACATGTTAAGCTAGTCCCCGCCACCCCTCAACATTACTTCCTACGTCCACGCACTCCACTTGAGTGCTCAGTGGCCTCGGTGGCTCCTCTGGTAGTGGGTTCAAAGACAGTACTGTGTCTGGTACTGCGATGCCTAGGATCCATCACAGGGGCTGTGAGACTGCTGAGGCTAGAGAGCTCCGCACTTTCCCCACCACCCAGTTCGCTGTTTGCGGCACTCCATGCTGTCTGCATTGTCTCCAAAACATTGGTTATTTGCACCAATCCTTGTGCAACATCCCCACTGCAATGTGCCATCTCCACTTGTATGCCCACAGCATGTCGTGATATCAAGGCAGTTGAGGCGGAGAGCCGATTGACAGATCTGCAGAACCCATCCAACCTGCCCATCAATTGGTGATGGCGCCTACGGTGGCTGACATGCTCCTGCTGAATCACAGTGCAGAGTTTCCTAATGGCGTTTGTCATCTCCTTTGCATTTTTTGCTGCAGTTTGCGGTCCCTCATGCAGCTTGCCCATGTTTTTATTAAGAGACTCTAACTGCTTGTGCATTACTCCCATGTTGTCATTGTGAGAACCAAACTACCTTGTGCATTGTGCCAATGTTATGATTGATTGACACCAACTGCCTGTGCACTGACCTCATGTGTTTACATTGCAGGCGCTGCACTTTCAGCATGGAAACCTCAAGGCCGCCAAAAAGTGATGGGCCCTCACCTTCCTCAGTGCACTGTCTGCCTTCTTTGTGACGCCTCGTGAGTGGAGTGGACTGATGCTGGGGCAGGGACTGCTGTCTTACTGTGATTCTAGCCTCTGGGTGTGGTGTGGGTTCTTCATCCGGCCTTTCATCAGAGTCCAGGTTATACTCTGGGAGAGGTAGCACTCTTGCCCTGTGTCTAGTTGGTGCAATAATGAAGGACTGACTGGTGTTTGAGTCGGACTGTGGCTGTGTTCCGCTATCCCCCACATTTCCACCTTCTGCTGCATCCGGGCCCGTAACATCTACAACAACAATGTACAGCATGTCATTTTTGATTATTACACAAATAGTTGCATAATAGTATTAAATGTACACTGGCATAGTATCACTAAGAGTCCTTTGCGTTGCTTCTCTATTTGGCTTAACACTATTTTGCTATTTATGTGGTATTTGCACTTTAGGGGTGTAGACTACCACTCCCGTAAGGCATTGTAGTGTTGTATGCAAGATGTGGCATGGACTACTTATCACACTGCATAGTGCCAATAGCTATTTTCTAAGGGGCATTTGTACATGCACATATGGGGAGACACATAATTACTGCCCTTACCTTTGCTAGTGCTGAGTGTGCCTAAGGTGTCAATGTCAGTGACACCACTGACAGCTTCAGGAAGCAGTGTCGACTCCACCATGTCGTCCATTGGTGTGGATGGTGTCTGGGTGGTTGGTCCTCCTCCGGTGCTCCTTGCCTCCTTTAGCCTGCTGGCTACCCTCTCTTTGGCACGGGAACGCAAGCCGTACCAAAGCTTGCATATCTTCTCCACAGAGCGCTGCGCAACACCCACTGCACATATTTTGGTCTAGATGTCTGACCACAGTTTCCTCTTCTCACTTTCAGGTACTTGGAGTGAGTTCTTCCCAAAATGTTTGTCATGGTTTCTGACCACCCGCTCAGTGAGCACCTTCAATTCCTGCTCACTGAATTTGAGCTTGCGCTTCCTGTCACCTTTCTCCTTCACATTCCCATCAGTGGCCATGTTCCTATTTGGTCCTGGCTGGCTCACAAGACTGCCTCCCTGGTGCTGAGCATTGTCTCTCTGCCTGCTCCTGTGGGTGTGGCTTCTGGAAACAGCATGGGCTGACTCACCTCATGGTTGTGATGTCATCAGGCTGTTCCGGTTTGCCGTTTTTTTCACAATTTGCGATTTGCAAATACCAATTAGCTATTTTTTGCGATTCGGTATTTGCAACTCGCAAATTGCATTTGCAAATTTTAAGAAATCGCTATTACCGACTTGCAGCTTTCATACATTCCATTCTGCATTTCTAATATAGCGATTTCTTAAAATTCATCATTTAAGAAATGCAAACCGGGAGCTTGCTACATCTGGCTCTTTGTTGTTTGGTGTAAGTAGTTTAAGAGAAATTAAAGGAAAAACAAATTTGTATATCTGGGGCCACGATTTCTCTCCAATGGAATTGTGAATGATAAGAGCTTGTGCAGAGATCTGCAGCGCTCTGATTGGCTGCCAACACTTCAACCAGGCCATTTTTGGACATCCTGATGCCTTAGCTCTGGTGCAAAAAAAAAACATTTTGTTAAAACAAAATTGCAGCAAATTTGTGACATAATTGCAAATTTGCGGCAACATTTAAAAAAAAAAAAAACAAGTGCAGTATCCTGCGCTTGTATTACTAAAGCCACTGGGTGGGCCAGGTCAAGGGGGCATGTCAATTTTTTTTTAAAGTAAAGGAGGGGGTCACAAGGGGCCCCCCTTCTAGAGCATTTTTATACCCTGGGGACCACCACCTCCCCTGGGCTCCTATTTATAAGTATCCCCGGGGCAAAAGATGAAATTAACATATGGGAGCCTGCGTGCCCCCCTGCACCACCAGGAGCTGCCACCTTCCAGAGGCAATTCATTCATATTAAGGGGGGCCACGCAACCCTTCAACAGCCGAGGGACCCCCACCTGCTGGGGCTGAAAAAAGATAATGAAGAGGGTCTGTTGCGGACCCCTGTCCACGAGGACCACCATCTGGGGTCAAATGCAAATCTTGGAGGAGGGCCAAACGGGTCCCCCTCAAGGATGAAATGATGGTCCAGCAGACTGCCATCCCCAGGGCATACTCCTACTCACTCTGCCCACCCCCAGGACATAGCTATTTTCTATGACTTGGCAGGAGCTTTGACAGCTCCCGCCAAGTCAGAGCATACACAATTCCACTGCCAAACAGCTCTCGCTTCCACGGACATGGAGCTGCATGTTTAGCAGCTTCCTGTCTTTGACAGCAATGCTGGCTCCCTCAGGAGATGGGAAGCTGATTGGGACCACAAGTGCCTTGAGGCTCAACCCGCGGTCACCCTGCAGATTGGGTTCCCTGTGAGGCACACAGGACAGAAGGCCAGACCCCAGGGGATGGGGTCCCCGGAGCCAAAATCGGTCACCCCCCCCCCCAAAATATGTTAAGGTCAGGTCCCGAGGGATGGGGCTGCCAGGGTGGAGATCAGCCAGGGGAGGGGGCCATGCAGCCCCCTCCCACATTGATTAAAGGTGGGCCACAGGGGATGGGATCCCTAGGCTGAAATCAACCCAGTGAGAGGGGCTGTGCAGCCTGGGTCCTGGAAACTGACCATTCACCCAGCGAGGTAGCACTTACTCACTAACCAGTAAAAAGCACTCAAGTTGTATAGAGAGATTGTGCAAAACCGTGGGCTCTTGGATAAACAGGCAGGTGAGCTTCCGTTTGGGCCTTGATATTTATTTTCTAGAAATTAAACCTCAACAGGAAGCATTTACAAATATAAACAGAGTAGGTGCCCCAGTTGAAGCGCCACTTCTGGAAAGGACAAATGATCCCACCTTCTGGGCTTGGGAAGGCAAACCAAGTGTGTTTAATTCATGATTCCATATTGAAAAACAATCTGAAACTCTTCATGGAGGTGAATGCATCTTTCATCTATTGGAGCGCAATCAGAAACTCATACACCCACTATCACACCTACTCACACCAACTCCCACACCCAGACAGACACTCTCACACCCACTCCCACACCCAGAGACACACTCCCACACTTATTCTCCTACCCAGAGAGACATGGCTTGCGGCCAGCTCCCACCATGCATGGCCACAGGCCGTGCACAGCATAGGGTTGGGTGGTAAGGGAGGTTGGTTGCGTAGGGTTGGGTGGTAAGGGAGGTTGGTTGCAGGGTCTGGCTGGAGGCAGGCCCTGTGGCCAACCCCTACTGCACACAGATAAAGGCCTTGTGGGATGTGGTGTTGATGGTTATAGGGGTTATGATCCTGTGCTGAATTTCATTTTTTCTGGCTTTAGGACTCTGGGCATTTCACTACTGCTAACTAGTGCTAAAGTGCAAGTACTCTCTATCTAAATTGTATTGGTGATTAATTTACCGATACAAATTGCCATATCCTATTTACTAGTAACTCTCTAGTATATGAACTGTGTGCCCAGGGCCTGCAAATCAAATGCTACTAGTGGGCTTCCAGCACTGATTGGGCCACCCAGGCCTACCATTGCAGTGTCAGTGTATGCAGATTTAAACTGTTATTTCAATCTGGCAAGTGCACCCACTTGCCATGCCCAAACTTTCCCATTACTTTTACTACATACATGTCACTCCTAAAGTAGGCCCAAGGCAGCACCATGGGCAGGATGTGATGTATCTAAAATGTAGGACATGTACTGGTGGGTTTTACATGTCCTGATAGTGAAATACTACTAGATTTGTTTTTCTCTATTTGAAGGCCTAGAGTGACATGGGGATCTCCTTGAAATATCCTTTAAGTATAATTTCCCATTGGGAGAAGATACAGATTTGGAGTTTGGGGGTCTCTGAACTCACAATTTAAAAATATATCCTTTGGTGAAGTTGGTTTTTGAACTGTAGGTTTGAAAGTGCCACTTTTGGAAAGAGGGCATTTTTTAGCTCAAACATTCTGTGCCTCTGCCTCTCAGCTGAATACATGTCCTGGTCAGGATGACAGTTTAGCTGTTGGTGCATTCACTCTAGACAGTCACACAAAGGGAGCTGAGGTATGCCCTGCATATCTTAATGGCCCCATCAACAAGCTGATGGGTATTCTTGAGCTACAGTTTTGGGCTGAGCTGACACTTGAACCTAAATATGGTTGTGCCTGTCCTCACACAAAGCAGTGTCCACTCCCTGAAGTGTGTCTGGGGCCAGGGTAGGGAAAGGCGAGTCCTTGTGCACTATAACTACTTCTCTTTGAAGTTTGCTTACTTTAAAGATAGAAATGGATATAACTACTGGACCTGCTACCCCACATAATTAGAACACTTCTGGACTGAGGACATTTTGAAAGGAAGAAGAGCTGGATGCTGTAGCAGGTACTGTCACTCTGTCTGTTGCTTGGTTGTGCTGGCATGCTGCTTGTTGCTTCTGTACTGCGAGTGAAAGGACTAGACTCCATCCTGCTTTCCAAGGTTCTCCAAGGGCTTGCACAGAGCATGTCTCCTGTTAAGAAACCTCAGGGACATTAATTACTTCACCTGTCAGTGCCTGGGCTCTCTTGCTAAGATTCCTGACTTGCAAAGTGGTGCCAAATCCAGTTCCTGGCCACTTAGAAGTGAGCTCTGGTGCAACCAGGAATAAAACAAGCACATCGACTTCCGAGCGACTTCGGAACGAGCCCCGCTGTCTGACTCCGTGCTGCTGCCTGCACAGGAGCTGTGGTCCCCGCTGAGCACAATGACCACGACATGCAACACAGGCCTGACACCACCACAGCGCTTCCAAAGCCCCCCACCACAGCTTGAGTCCTGAGTGTCGTGTAAATGGCGTCAGTAAAACCAGACTCTGACTCCGGTGCAGCACCTTTGGCCCCATGGTGTGACTGCCACATCATAAAGTCGACGCCTCACATCTTGACCTGCTGGATTCATATACCCCGCCTTGTCGTAAGGAACCGATGCCTCGCAACCAATGCTGCATCACCTCCCCTGCAACCGTGACAAACTGATGTTTCACCTCCTCTGCTTAGCAGTAAGGACCCAATACCTCACCTCCCCGGTAGCAGTAAGGAACTGATGCCACACCTGCTCCAGCGAACCCTCACCTCCAACTCCATGGAACATCTTTTTTTCCTCAGTGTTTTCCAAGGTACTGTACCTGGGGTTCATGCAACTTTGTGGCGGGACCCCACTCTCCTGCAAGTGGCGTTGGACTGTTGGGAACGACTCCATGAAGACTCCATGATAAGGCCAGTAGGAGCTATTGTGTTTCTAAACATTTTATTAAAATTTAACTTTTGAAAATTAGTATCTTTACTTGTGTGTGTTGTTTTTGTTGTTGTTTTGTTCTTGTTTTACTCATATAAATATTGGCTTTTGTTCTAAACTTGGGCCAGATGTAGGTACAGAAAATTTTGCGAGTTGCAAATTGCGAGTCATACCGACTCGCAATTTGCAACTCGCAAAAGTTTATGCAGAAAGGTGTCTCAGACACCTTCTACGACTTGCTATGGGGTCGCAAAGACCCACCTCATGAATATTAATGAGGTAGGTCGCAAATTGCGATCCCATAGCGAGTCCCTGCACTCACAGGGATGGTGGCCTGCTGGAGACAGCAGACCTCCATGTCTGTGACTGCTTTTTTAATAAAGCAGTTTTTTTTTTTTTTGAATTGCAGACCATTTTCCTTAAAGGAAAACGAGTTGCAATTCAAAAAAATAATGAAACCATTTGGTTTCATTCTTTCAGAGTGGGCAGTGGTCCATTGGAACACTGCCTGCTCTGACAAAATATTTTCAGCGACATTCACAAAGGGGAAGGGGTCCCATGGGACCCCTTCCCGTTTGCGAATGAGTTACCACCCACGTCAAGTGGGTGTTAACTGCGAATTGCTTTGCGACCGATTTCGCGGTCACAAAGCAATTCTACATCACGGTGCGATTCGCAAATAGGAAAGGAACACCCCTTCCTATTTGCGAGTCGGATTCACATTTTGCGAGTCGGTACCGACTCGCAAAATGTGAATCAGCATTGCGATGGCCGTTTTGCATGTCGCAAACTGCGTTTTTCGCAGTTTGCGACATGCAAACCGGTTGCTACATCTGGCCCTTAGTGTGGAGTATTTTTGTGGTGTTTTCACTCTGTTACTGTGTGTGTGTGTGTTTGTGTGTGTGTATATATACAAATACTTTACACATTGCCTTTGAGATAAGCCTGAGTCTTGTGCCAAGCTACCAATGGGGTGAGCAGGAATTATCCTAGCTGTGTGACTCCCTTATCCTGACTAGA
Source organism: Pleurodeles waltl (assembly GCF_031143425.1). Taxonomy (NCBI): domain Eukaryota; kingdom Metazoa; phylum Chordata; class Amphibia; order Caudata; family Salamandridae; genus Pleurodeles; species Pleurodeles waltl. Next base: position 787,253,050 of record NC_090444.1, on the reverse strand, counting down.
GTGAGGGTCCCTACTTAGACAGAGTGTAAACCACTGTCAGCTAGAGACCTCACTTTTAAAAATGGGTCTCTGAGGTACCCCTCTCGGGCACGAAAATGCCCCAAATGTTTTTAGTGGGGTGCGCAAGGATCTGCGGATCATCTGCAGTGCTGAGCACAACCGAACTGTGTGAATCTACAATGGATCTGCAGATCTAGACCCCAATTAAAAAAATACACCAACTCACATACACCCTCACACACTCACTCACACACCCATTCACACATTACATGCCCTCTCACAGACCCACAAACCCACTATCACACCATTACAGACCCACACATGCACTCACACATCCATTTACACACCCACAAACCCACTATCACAGTCACAGACCCACACAGCCCTTCACACACCCACTTATACACTCACTCATACACCCACTCACAGACCCACAAAACCACTTGCACACTCAATCACAGACCTGTACAGCCACTCATACACCCACTTACATATCTACTCACAGATCCACAAAACAACTACCACACCCAGTCACAGACCCACACAGTCACTCACACACCATCATACACACCCACTCACACACCCATACAGCCACTCGAACACCCACTCAGAGACCCACAAAACCCCTCACAAACCCATTCACAGACCCATGCAGCCACTTAAACACCAACTCATACAGGTGCATGCCCTCTTGCATACCCACACAACCACATACACCCAGTTACACACCCATACATCCATTCATACACCTACTCTTAGACCCACAACGTGGGGTTGGCTGCATGTAGAAGGTCGACAAAAGGCCTGGCTGCAGGCCAGGCCCTGCAGCCAATTCCCTGCTTCACATGGCCAAAGAACATGTGCAAGGTGGGGCTGGCTGCATGAGGGGGTTTATCTCCATGTGGCCAATTCCCCATCATGCAAAGCCAAGGGTGGTGCATGGCGGAGGTTGTATTACTGTATAGTAATTAAGTACTACTTTATGTCCAAAAAAACACAGAAATTCACTGAAATAAACAAAGGTGACAGGGACGTTATAGTTGGGAAATAGAATTTAAGAAACCTTAGAAATTCACTAAAAATATAAAGGTTACATGGACATTGTAGTTAGGTTAAAATTTTACATGCACATAGAAATTCTGCAGTTATAGTTATACTTATCTAAAAAAAACTATAACTCATGTCCTATGGTGATTATAACTTGTGCCCTCACCATGCACTGACAATTACCTCATATATTACATCACCTATGACCTCTTCTATCACATCATTGATAATACCACTGGATCATTTGCAGTGAAATTATTGATGAGAAAACTGTGCATGGCAGGGGCACCAGGTATAGTTACCATAGGACTTGAAAAGCCTATGACACAATTGGGGCCATTAAGCTTTAGCACAACAAGTTTGGATACACTTGGCAAGACAACGAGCTAACCTGGATTTGAAAATGACAAACCACTTGTGTGGCTTGGACTATGGCATGAAGAGTTGTTGGGTCTTATGAAAGGGTTTTGTTCTATCCACATAATACATCAATGCCCTTTTGACATCCAGGGTATGCAAGGCACATTCCTCTACAGACTCTTGATGTGCAAAGAAAACTGGCAACTCTGATGTTTGATTGAGATGAAAACTGGAAACCACTTTTGGGAGGAATGTGGGATTGATTCTGAGGATTACCCTATCTAGATGAGCCCGGAAGAAAGGCTCTTCCAAGGTGAGAGTGTGTACCTCACTGACTTGCCTAAGGGAAGTAACAGCTACAAGGAAGGCTACCTTTCATGAAAGAAATTGAAGCAGACATAATAAAGGGGATCAAAAGGAGGACCCATGAGCCTAGCTAGAATGATGTTGCGATTCCACATTGGAAGAGGAGGTGTCACTGGCGGTATAACCCGCTTAAGCTCTTCCATGAAAGCCTAAATGACTGGTACTCTGAACAGTGAAGTGTGATGCATATTCTGTACTTAAGCAGTCACAGTGATCAGTTACACATGAACGGAGATTTGCGCAAGACCTGACTTCTGAAGGTGAAAGAGGCAATAGACAATGTCTTGTACAGACATTTAAATTTTACCGAGAGGATGTACTTGTTGAGGGGCTGGAGGTCGAGTATGGGCCTGAGGGAGCCAGCTTTCTTGGAAATGAGAAAGTGAAGGGAGTACACCCCTCTGCCATGATGTAGTGGCGGCACCAGCTCTATGGCCGCATTGGCAAGTAGTGTGTGCATCTTCTCTTGGAGCAGGCACTGATGTTCTGTGGACAACTTGTGTGGGTATGGGGTGGTGTTTGGATAAGTTCAAAACAATACCCCTCCCCTATGATTTCTAGAACTGAGTGGTAAAAGCTAATTACTTTCCAGTGAGGCAGTAACCCCTACAATATGCCTCTGACAGGTGTTGGATGGTCGAGGGAAAGGAGGAGAGCATCTCTGTTGTAGTTCAATGGCTCCTTTAGGAATTGCCCCTTTGCCTCTACCGTTACCATTGTCCGCCATGCTCCCCCTGTAGGAACCCCATGAAGGTGTCTGCTGCTGTTGCCTGGATAGATGGTGGAAGTCTCAAGTGTGGCAACTGTCTTGGCTACACCACGGTACTGGGGGTGCCAAAAGGAGCCGTGGGTAATGCAGGTCTGTAGGGCACCCATGGCCTTAGCTGTATCAGTGTCCTTCTAGATCTTTTTGAGCATCTCATCGACCTGAGGGCCAAAAAGATGCTTGCCTTAGAAAGGCACATTTAGAAGGTGATTAAAACCAGAGACACATAGACATACATGGCGGTGGAGAAGGAGACTACAATTAATGTCTCAAGCAATTGTGTCCTCAGCATCCAGAGCACACTGGATGTTGATATTGGAGATAATCTTCTGCTACATTATCAACTCATGGACCCCTTGAGTTGTTGTTCTGGGAGATGTTAGATTAGATCCTTCATGTTGTCCCAGTGGCCATGTTCATACGGGGCATGCAAACTCACAGAGTTGGTGATGTCCCACTGCGTGGCAGATTGCTCTGCCACACATTTGCCAGCAGCATCTGTTTTCTTGCTCTGTCGGTCTAGAGGAGGGGCATCACCTGTGCCCTGCAAAATTAGCTCTCTTCCTGGATGTATGTACCACTAGAGAACTGGGAGTAACTGCCCAATGATGTAAGAGAGGGCTGAGGGAGTAGCCTTACATTTTTTGTCAACTTGTGGTGTGATGATACAGGCTATCATGGGCTCTTTGTAGATGTGCTTTGCAGGCTTGAGCATGCCCTTAAAATACTGGAGAAAGCTCTATGTGGAAGAGAGGGTTTCCAGTAGGAAATCATCTTCCTCAGATTGGACACACAGATCAACAGTAGCTGCTCTGTGTAGAACCTCGAGATACAAGGTGGTATTATCAGGGGTAGAGGATTTTATGGGGGATAAATCCAGGTTGGTGTTTGCTGGGGGATCAGCCTGATAATCTTCCCGAGGGTCAAGCAGGAGCCTTGAGTCACATGGAGGATTATAGGGATCATAGGGAAAGCCGGAACTGTCCCTATCCCCTGAATATGGAGATCCTCTTGTAAATGTGGGTGAGAGTCCCCAGGCAGCAAGGAGAAGGTAGGAATAGGAGGATATGGAGAAGGTGGTGGAGGAGGCGGCAAATGAGGAGGAGCAGGCATGGAAGGGCCAGGCAGCAGTGGAGATGTGCCGCTATCCTGGTGCTGTGGCTTTTTGGGCTTCTGTTCCAAAGGAAGGTAGAAATCCTTCTCAAAAGTTAGTCTCCTCTTTTGGGGATCCTTGGGTGGTGGAGCATGCCGAGCCAGGATCCTGTCCATGTCCGGCTGGATGTGGATCCTCTACTGGCCAGCCTCTAAACATTTCTGAAGCCTCTGTGGGATGGGTTGGTCAAACTCCTCCGATGATCGCGTGAATGGAGCTGTAGACGGATGGCATCCAGAATGCCCCCAAGTGAGTTTTGACTCCTATGCATTTGACTCCAAATGTGGCACAGCAAGCATCTTTAGATATGGTGCCAAAGTGGGGGTCGATGTCAAGGGGCGAGGCTTTGAGGCAGACTTCGACACCAAGTTTTCCAAGGGCATCAGATCCAGCTCGGTAATTTGGTACCGAACATTGCCATGAGCCAGGAGCTATTTCAAGAGGCACAAGAACTAGATGCTGGTACCTCAGAAGAATGGGTGATAGTGGTACTCACTGTTGTCCTGGGCAATGAACGTTTGGCTGGCGGGGGCCCTTTGGCTTGCACGTATGACTTGGAGGCAGGCTTCTCCTCAATCAGATGTGCCTGGCTTCAGCAGAGCTTCCTCCTTCCCTTTACTGAAGGTTTCTGGAGTGTCCTCCTCTCCTCTGCACTGTGCCATTGAAGCCAAGGCAATGCAATGCACCCTACAGTTCCGAAGAGGTTTCTTGTTACGGAACGGAAGACATGCTTCACAGGAATCCTCTTGTTGGTCAGGGGTCAGGCACAGGTTACATACTTCATGGAAGTCTGTCCTGGGATACTTGCTCTGGGATACTTAGCATAGCAAGATGGGCAGAACCAGAAAGGAGCCCTTTACATTATGTGGACATTCTTGACTGTTAAGGGTGAGGGGAGTCAAAGGGGCAAAGTCCCAATAATGACAATCCATTGAATACGAACAAACCACTTTGAAGTAACACCGGACGGTTGACCAAAGTAAAGTGGGATTGTTGGAACCGATGAGGGACGGTGCTGAAGGCCCAGTGAGAACACCAGGTGGTGTCAGACCAGAGCTCCTGTATAAATGTCTGAAACAGACAGTGTAGAAAAACAATTTAACTATGGAGTTGATGCCCATGCGTGTTACCTACAGCAGGTGGAGTCACCACACCTTATGACTCGAAAAGACTTCTTCAAACAAAAACAATTTGCACATGTTCAAGCCCAACACCAGAAGGCTGGAGTATGCACATCTGTATCTACAGCTACACATGCTACAAACAAAATGTTATTAAAAAAATACTTACCTGCAGGGTAAAATACTGCATGTTAAAGTATAAGGGGTAAACATAAAAACTAATTAGCATTACTTACCTGCACGGTATTTTCCTACGTGGTAAATACTGTGGGGTAAAGGTTACATACCCACCTGCCTCCACGTAGGTTTACCATGTTGGCATTGAGTTAGGTACAATTTATCAAGAAGGGGAAAGGTGGTGGTTAACTGCACCCTTCTCTCAGCTCAGATCCAGAGCATCTCAGGTCCACATCCTCACTTTGAAGAGGAGGCTGAATAGGCCCCACTGAAGAGATGAAGTCATTAAGGCTAAAGTCTAGTTTACATCTCAAGTATACAGGGCTTGAAGGAGTCGCTTCAGTTGCTGAGGTAGACATTAGACCAATCAAGAGTGACTGAGAATCACAGTTCAGCAATTATAGAGAGTTGGAGACAGAAATTCCACTGCATAGTAAGAGTTCCTTCTACTGCAGTGTCATCTTTACGTTTGCAGATCCCAATGTGATCAGGTGGTTTTCAACATGCAGGGGCCATGTTCCAGCCCACTGACATAAGGCATGGAAGGAGTGAATAGTGACTTTTCATTACATCCATCTTTACTCTCAGGGAATAATTTTGATATTCTGCCTGATCTCCACATTGAGAGAGATATGGTTCAGTACCTCAGTTAACTCTACTGATGTACAGAGATTTCCAACATTCCTTATTATAGCCTTAGAACCCGCCGTAGCGGGCTCTACCAGCTATTAAAGGCCCGCTCCCTGCGTTCGGCGAGGGCATTTAACAAGGGAGAGGGACTTTAATAGCCGGTAGAGCCCGCTACGGCGGGTTCTAAGACTATTAGAACATTCTGCCACTCGGGGCAGAATGTTCTATTAAAAAAAAAAATGTTCACGGAGCCCGAGGGGATTAAAATCCCCTCGGGCTCCGTGAGGCTTTGTTCACAGCTGTTGCTGTCAACAAAGCGAACATTGGAATGTTGGCACTGCGGGCTTTTACCAGCCAGTAAAAGCCCGCAGCACTCCATTGTTTTCAATGGAGCCCCCAGCATTCCAATGTTCTAATGAGTATTTCAAGTGGAAATGTGATCATAAAGAAGAGCAACTCCTTGGCATAGTCATGCCTCCACATGCCAGTATATGAGTTAAAATTAGAAACATATCAGGGTGCCCTCCCTTCTAGGGGTACAGCTAACAACAGTTGTCCTGGGACCAAGGACTGTGAGATGCTCAGCGGACCCCGATTATGGCTGTCTTTTGCTACCCAACCAATGGGCTGAGGTGCTCCTTTTCTATCCGTGCATTACGATATATGGTACACATTTTACATTACTGGTCCCTTCCTTAGTTTTGCAAACAGGGCTTCTTTTTGTTCTGTCGGTTTTTAGACCTGTTACTAGTAAGGAGGGATTAATTCTGCTATCATGTAAAAAGTGGCAGTTGTCCCGCCCCCAGAAGTGACACCTCTTCTGTTACCAGGACTTCCAGGCCCCTGGGGGTCCTTCCCCCAGCAGTGACGTCACTTCTGGGGAGGGGTGGAGTCACATGACCGTGTTGGGTCATATGTGTTATGGCAGCATCCTAACCACGTTTTATAACTATGAGCACGTGACTAGGGCTATGCGGCAGCCCTCAACAAACCAGTTTTGCTTGAGCCATTTTTTAAATATTGGCGAGGGAGTCGTTTCTCCCCGAACAATAAAGCATGTATAAACAAAGCAAGCACTGACAAAGCTAAAAGGCTGCGAGCGACACCAGACTTATTGGCTTTGACTTTGCTTGTTCTTTTCAACTTGTTTCTCACCAGAAGATTTATTGCTGTATCCCTTCTGAAAGGCGAATCTAAATGCAATTGATGAATTAAAAAAAAACTCAAATGGACATTTTTTATACATGTTCTCTTCCTACTTATGAACGTCATCTTTGCACGGATGTCCTAGATCTGTCAGTCATTTCCATTTGCGCCCCCGAGTAGAAGCTCAGATTGCAAGCTCTGTCTGCTGCAGCTCTGTCTGGGCGCCTTTCTGCTCAGCTTATGGCGCATCACTTTTAACTTTCTTTGCAGGCCTTGCCTTCTGCAGCTAAGCAGAAAAGAAGAAAGAAGCCAGCACACACTTGTGATACCGCTTTGCATCAAGAGTACCTTATTAACACAATGAGAACTGTATTAAGAAATAGATGAAAGCCTTTCAAGTCTCGGCTCATTCAGATGAAGCACTGTCGAGTTTTTGCCTGCTTTGTAGCGCAGTAACTGCCTTTTCCGAACGGTCTATTCTGCAAATGCTCTTAGCAGAATTGAATATTATGAGGTACTGGGCATCACATCCTTTTTTAGTACATGAAGGTACAGGGCTGCATTATAATCGAGTGCAGATCCACTAGGTATTCTTATTCATTCTAAAATATGCGCTTCTCTGTCCACATCACTGTCCTCCAAGACCCAAGCCGCTTACTCACAGCTTCAAGTCACAGCAAGTTCACCTCACCTCTTAGGACCGCAAGAATAGCACTGCTTAAAATGTTCATTACAGTGCAGTGCAGTACATTGAATCATAATTGAGTAACATTTGGCATTCACATCACCGCATTATTTTTAGTTATTACATGCACGATACCAATTTTGTGCCTTTTTGATACACATCATTAGTCACTGATACTAGAACTTTATGTTGCCCAGGGGAGGATGTCCCAACCAGGCCCTGCAGAACAATCCACATTTAACGACTATTTAGTGACATTGTGCCCCACCCCCACAGAACGTATCATTCAGGATCATCTGTTTGTGGGTTGGTGCTAGAAACATCAGTTGTTTAGATGTATTGGCACAGTGACCCTCAAGGACCTATAGGTCGCTATGTCATTGTTAACAGTTCCACATAGATTTCCAACTGTTCATTACAACACACAGGCTCTCATTTCCAGGAACAGAGTGTGGGTACTCGACCTTTACCCCACTCTGTGGCCAATTGCCCTTAATCTAACAATTATGCCAGGCCAACTAATTTCCTACAATCTGGGACATAAGATGGTACATCCGGCATTACACTTACAGGTCCCAAGCAAGTCAGTCTACATTCATTGAGGGAAACCACCTCATTCTATGTCAATACCACACTGTCTTCAGTCTTTCACTTTTTACCTACAAATAATTGATTCTACTTAGTTCAATAGAAGCAAAACAAGACTACAGCACCAAGAGCACACTTGGTGATCACATGAAAGTCCAGGAATGGCAACAGTGTCTGTAGTGACCTGAATGGATATGGTCCCCCAACATTTGTGTGCTTAACCAACCAGCTTCAACCAGTGCGGAAAAGGGAACTGTACTTAAGCGATTGAGTCTAACAGGGCTGACAAGGCCTACAAAGTGCTATAGAACCACATCAGTGCAATAATGCGCTATACAGGTACCAATACAGTACAAAAGGATACTTACGCAGAATGGGTCTGAACATCATACCAGCTCTTACTAAAGTTCTGTTTCAACTCATTCATCACGTTAACTCCAAGCTTGTGTTTGATCTCCATCAGGTGTTTTTCCTTGTCTGCTAGTACTTGCCTCAGGGTTGAAATTTCATCTTCAAGCTGAAAAGAAAGTAATGAAGACTTACTTTAGAATAAACAAATCGGTTTAAAGTGAAGTCCAGCCCCAGAGCTACACAGCATAGACTGTATTACTATTGGGTCTTCTATTTGCAACAGACGGGATCAGTTGCCCAGTTACCGAAATTGCACACAAATACTTTCTGTAACTTTTCTTATGAATTTTCGAACGAGAAATGTTATCAATGAAATTTGTAGATAATGACTGAAAAATATGTTAAAAATTCACTGAGAATAAAATAGTACATTAATTATGCAATCTTAATATTCAAGTACACATGTTGAAAGAATGTGAATTGTAAATTAATTGCTCTTCAGACTACAAATGAGATGAGCAATATTCAATATGTGGTGGTGATTTTAAAACTGTGCTACACAACAGAAAGAATCTTTAGAAAAATAATCATTGGCAAACGCTTATTTGTCTGTCATTGGCTGCAGGGCAATTTGGCTTTGACAATGTATATTTTTTAAAACGTTTCTTGTAAAACTTTAGTACAAAAACTATTCAAATATAGCTGCCCGTGGAATTGTTTTTGTAGAAAATGTGTACAAAAACATTCACAGATGACTCAAATGTTTCCATTTTTGAATTTGTTTTAAAGTATCAAAAATGTGTGTATGACCATGCAGTGGCAAGCATGGCAGGCCATCTTTATAAAACGATGTAAATCTCAATCAAAGTTTGATGCAGTGCTCACGTGGGCTGCGGTGCACTGCAGGCAAAGGCGACGGCCCACTATCAGTCCCTGCCGAGCTGCGGGATCCTCACAAAGTAAAAAAAAAATATGTTTTATAAAAGGACGCATTAGCCCATATGTCTGCGGCACTGAAGGTGACTACTTTCTATGTCAGTGAAGACACTGGGGGTTATTACAACTTTGGAGGAGGTGTTAATCCGTCCCAAAAGTGACGGTAAAGTGACGGATATACCACAAGCCGAATTACGAGTCCATTATATCCTATGTAACTCGTAATACTGCTGGTGGTATATCCGGCACTTTACCGTCACTTTTGGGACGGATTAACACCTCCTCCAAAGTTGTAATAGCCCCCATTGTGTTTGGGTAGAATGTTGCTACTCACACTGAAGAGAGCACATGGCTGAAGGGGGGATGACCTATTGTCTATGCTGTTTTAGGTCAAACAAAAATATTAATAACAGTACAGCAGACCAATGGATATACAGGACTCACAGAAAACCCCTAGTATTTATTTTATCTGGATATTGTTAGCAAAATATCTTGGCTAATGCTATACCTGTTAATGTATACACTGAGGTATAAATGTGATTATTGGCTCGTTTTGTATATTTCGAACAGCAGCAAAAGAGGTGCCAGCTTGAGCTGAACGCCTTAGGCGCGGCTAATCTGTTTGGTGAAGAGAGCCACCCGGGCTCTTCTATACTTTGTTGCCCTTGCAGGACGCAAGGGCGGAGTTAAGCCGCAAGTTATAAAGTGTTGGAAATGCGTAGGCAGTTCTCGGACGTGCACCGAAGACAGTGTCCGTGTGATTATTGTGCTGGAGGGTACGCAGGCCTAGGTGGTAGTGGGGGCCCAACCTTACACTGGTGATGAGGCGGACCAGAAACGAACCCGCGCCTCATCAACGGAAGACGGGCGCTCAATCGTGCATCCTCCGGTGTCGGTGACGCAGTTTCCCTGGGAGAGGGAAACAGCAGTAGCAGCAGGCCACGAGGCCGGCATTCTCCCTGTTTTTCCACATAATTCAACGGTGAGGCTCGGGCTGCTGCCTGCGACTTACCAGGAGAGCTTCGTGTTCCGGCATCGCTCGCCGAGGTGGGCAAAGGCTGCAGCGTGCCTACAGCCAGCGGGGCGTCCTCTGCTGCTCCTCGCATCCATCGCCTGTGGCAGCTACGCGCTACGCGCCATCTGAGTCTCGGAGGCGCCTGCCATGCCGCCCAGCTCTCCAGGCCTGCCACGCCCCCAACAGCCGCGTGTGTGGAGCAGCTGCTGAAACGAGGTCAGAAACGCGACCCTGGCCCCCAGCGTTCAGAGACACTAAGGAAAAGCATACTGCCAGCAGCATAGAAGGTACAGAAAAAAAAATAAAGACACACGTGGAGAGGAAGGTGGTGTTTGGCTCTGCCTTAAAGACAGCGTGTTGTGCTGTGACACTGGACACTACAGAGCTTTGTGTGAAAAGACACTTACCTCCTTAGTTTGGTTTTCTTTTCCAAAGGGCACTGGCAGTCTTACCCTTCGAATTCACATCCAGAGAGGGTACAGACAGGTTAACAGGGTGCCCCACCTCACTCCATAGCCTCTCTCACTGGGAACAGTGACATTAGTGCACCACAGCAAGAGAACGAACCGCACCCAGCACCTACTACCTCCAGCGCCCAATCCTCGGTTGCTGCAGTCCCTGTGCTGAATAAGCACTTTGATCCCCAGCTGAACCCGGATTACGAGCGGTTCAAATTGCGCCAGGCCCAGCAAACAGACGTTGAGTCTGTCGACCTGTTTTACGCACGGCTCAGGAAGCTGGCCAGCAAATGCGTTGGCCTAAACCAGCACGAGGAGATCAGACCCCAGATCATCCAGGGGTGCAGGTCCAACATGCTTCGCAAGCTCATCATGCGGCAACCAGGCATTTCCCTAGACAAAATCCTGATACTGGCTCGCTCCCATGAACTATCCACTGTCCGCGTGGATGCTATTGCTGCGGCAAGAGGACAATCCATTTCTGCTGCGTCAGCAGTGCACCCAGGCCGGGTGAAAGAAGAGCAGGTGGATGCCATCCAGCCTCGGCAAGCCCCAGGGCACCGGCTGCCCTAGTCAAAATCAGGAGAGGGAGTCTGCGGCAGTTGTGGCTATGAACATAGGTTGGCGAGTGGATGCCCAGCGACAGGGAAGTCATGTAATCACTTTGCCAAGATGTGCAGGACAGCAAGGGGCAGACTGCCTGAATCCAAAGGGAAAGAGGCCAAGGTCCAGAATGTCACCACAGACGAGGAATCGCCCAGAGGACAGAAAACCAAGAAAATGGCAGTTTTCAAGGAGGACGAGGAAGAAGACATTTTTGTCATCTCGTTCACAGGGGGAAGACAACACAAACGGCGACCACCCCCGATGAGCAAGGTGCTGATCAACGACACCCCAGCGACGGTGCTCATAGGCACGGGGGTATCAGTCAACGTAATGGACACTGCCATGTATCAGCAGCTATCCCCCAGACCGCGGCTGGTCCCGAGCAACACTAGAATTTACACATATGGGGAACGTGACCCCCTTCCTCTGAAAGGAACACATAACACCCACCTTGGACGACATCATAGCAGATTTAAATGGAGCACAGTGGTTTTCCAAACTCGATTAGAATTCCGGATACCACCAGTTAGAGCTTGACCCGGACAGCCGAAACATAACAACCTTCTCGACTCATGTGGGACTACGCCGTTACAAAAGACTGAGCTTTGGAGTGTCCTCAGCAGCAGAAGTATTACAGAATGCTATCAAGGAGACACTGTCTGGCCTGTCTGGGGTGATCAACCTCAGTGAAGATATCTTGATCTACTCAAAGACATGGGAAGAACATCATCAACATTTCAGGGCCACTCTGCAGAGGCTTGCTGATGCAGGTCTCACACTCCACAGGCGCAAGTGTGCATTCTATCAATCGTCCATCGAATTCTTTGGATACATCTTTTCGAAGGATAGTCTGAGAGTGGACCCACGGAATGCAGATACCATTCGCCAAGCCCCAATTCCTAAGAACGCCACAGAAGTCAGGAGCTTCTTGGGGATGGCAACATATTGCGGCAGATTCATACCCCAACTAGCCACAATGGCAGAACCCCTCAGACAACTCACCAAAGTGTCTCATCGTTGGGAGTGGGACCAAGTGGCGGAGAAAGCCTTCAAGAATATCAAGGCGGCACTTCTTGACAAATCCACTATGGCCTATTTCAACTCCCAGCGACAAACCGACATAGTGGTGGATGCCAGCCCAGTAGGTCTGGGGGCTGTTCTTCTACAAGAACAGGGTCATCAGGAGTGGGTTCCTGTTGCGTATGCCAGCCTTGCCCTCTCGGCTGTAGAGACACGGTACGCCCAGATCGAAACGGAGGCGCTTGCGATCCGATGGGCGTGCAAGCACTTTCATCTCTATGTCTATGGGCACGAATTCTGTATAATAACGGATCACAAGCCACTGGTTTCACTATTCGAAGGGACGGTACGCTTGGCACCGCCGAGAATTGCGCGATGGGCTGTTCTGCTCCAACCCTACCGATTCCGAGTTCTTTACCGGACTGGTGTAAATAATCCAGCGGACTATCTCTCCAGACACCCGTCAGCAGCTCTGGCTGGAGAACCCCAAGGAGAGGATGAGGAGAATACCGAGGAGTTCGTAAGCATGATTGTTCAATCGGCTTACCCAACCACTCTAACTGTGAGAGATAGCGTACAGGCAACAGAAGAGGACACAGTGCTCCAAAGAGTCAAAGGAACACTCGGCAGCCAACAGTGGAAACACTTCCTGGGAAGAGTAAAAGGAACCGATCCAGAAGACAAAATGGCCATGCAAGGAATGTGGAGAGTGCGAGACGAGCTGTCCGCAGGCAGCGAAGGCTTAGTTTTGCGAGGAAGAAGAATAGTACTGCCAAATTGCTTAAGGCATTGAGTAGTAGAACTCGCCCACCAAGGCCATCAAGGGGCTGCAAAGACAAAGGCGCGGCTTAGGGCCAAGGTATGGTTCCCTGGGATGGATGCAAAAGTCGACAACGTAGTCGGGAACTGTCATTCATGCCTAATCACACCAGGGGAGCCGCCATCACTGAGGACCCCAGTCTCAAGCCATGGTCTAATCTGAGTATGGACTTTGGCAGCTTCCCAGACGGGAGACTGACAATGGTCATGTTAGACTCCCACACCAAATTTCCTGTAGTGGAAGTGGTGGTGTCCACCTCATTTGAAAAAGTGAAGCCCGTGTTAGACAAGACTTTTGTTGTGTTTGGGCTCCTGGAGGAAGTCCGGACGGACAACGGGCCTCTCTTTCATGGGCAAGAGTTAAAAAAACACCTCGAGCAACTTGCCATACGCCACCGTAAAATTACGCCATATTGGCCTCAAGCTAATGGCGATGTAGAACGATTTATGAGGACCCTTAACCGTGCCCTCCGGATTGGAATTGAGCGGAAGGAGGATAGCGAACAATGCCTTCACCAGTTCTTAAGAGCATACAGACAGACCCCCCACAGCACAACTGGTTGTGCTCCTGCCGCCCTATTGTTCAAGACACCGCCGCAGGATTGCATTCCAGCAGACTCGCAATGGGAGCACCCTGCACTGGATATAGAAGCCACCCAAAGACGCCGGCAACTGACCAACCAGGAAGCCAATAAGAGAAGGAGAACCAGCGATCGTGGCTTTCGAGTTGGTGATCGTGTGGTGGTGAAGAATCGCCGTGGAGGTGGAAAGTTCCAGACACCGTTTGAACCAGAAGTCTGGGAAGTAGTGGCCGTACGAGGGTCCATGGTGACTGCCTGTCGGGGTTACCGACGAGTGACCAGAAATGCCTCACACTTCAAACCAGTGGGCATCCGGATGATGGCTGAAGGCGAGGAAGAGGAAGCAGCGGATGATGGCTGGGTAGTACCCCAGGGCCAACTTGATGGGTACGGTAATGCTCCAGAGGAAATGCCCCGTGATGAGGCCAATCGATCCGGGGTTATGGACCCTTAGGGAGCAGTTAGTCGGAGTGAGAGCTTCGTCTCCGACCCAACCCTGCACCAAACAGTCAGCTGTGAGATTTTGCATGTTGAGCTAATGCCGCAAATGTTAAGGGGGACGGGTGTTGGGGGGTCACAGCAGGGACAGAGCAAACAAACAATAAAAAAAAAATCAATTACCTTTCCCTCCCCCTCATGCTGCCTCGCTCCTTTGCTCGTCTGGAGTCCCAGCATTCACTGGGGCACCAGCACAGGCTTCCCAGCAATCCTGATGCTATTCTCATGCCTAGCAGTGTCAGGATTTGTCTGAGTGGCATGGTCTGCCACCTTGACAGTGCACTTGGGGCTGTGCAGTTTCACCAGCCCGGCTGTGCAACACAGCCGGGTTGAAGAAACCTAAGTGTGCATGTGTGTTTGGCAGGCAGTCCTAGGCCGGACAAACATACATGTGCACTCCACTCATCATCTCTCCTCCCATGGCCCAGTCAAACCCCTCCCTTCATATGCTCGCTGAGCCAGCAGCAGAAAGATAAAATGATAATGAAATATCTTTTTATTTTTCTGCTGCTGGGTCTTAGCCAATGGAGCGACGCTCCTCAGCTATTGCGGAGGAGCCACCCCTGGTTGAAGGTGTTAACAAATATCAGTGAGATACCTCTAAAACTGTAGCCCATAGTGATATAGTAATAGCTTCATTTTTTAATAACTTATTTTTTGTAGAGTATGTAATACTGTACTTCTGCCACCTCTAAGGGCTATAAATAACAGATGTTTCAATAAAGCAATTTAATGCCCATTTACAAACCTCGGAAATAAGGAACGCTGAGTTTGTCTGCCTTGAATTCGAACTTCTGACCTTCAGATCACTGCAGATGAGAGAAGCGTGCGTTTACTTGCCAAGCTATTTTGTTCTGACGCTAAAGAGTCTTTTCAATACTCTGCTCGCAGATGATAAAAAGGGTATAGAGGAATCAAGATAATATCGTCTAATTCTCTTTCACAAATGAAGTCAACCTTTTGCTTTTCTCAAGCCGGTACATTGGCATTTTGCCTAGTTGTCCACAGACTTTGAAATGTTCTTATCTTGGTCATTAGGGCTAGCATAACACAATCCTTCTTACAGAAGTCAGTTGAAACAATCCCGAATTTTATGACAAGACCGGAGGCTCCTATTATGCTTTTCTTTTCTTGTTTAATTAAACAGCAGCTGCAGTCAAGAACTACAATTCCCAGGAGGCTAGAGAAAATTGACCAATGGGAATAAACAAGTAGTCACCCCTAATACACCAGTCATTAACAGGCTGACCCTATAATACGTATCTTGACTGAGAACAGTCCTCTTTTCTTGCTGCTCGTAGTCAAGATAAGTATTATTTCATTCATTATATTTTAATATATCTGGTTTGTTTGAACTTATTGGTCTTAACATATTTCTGTATGTTCTGCTACGCGCGTTATATTATCGCGCTTCATTTCATATGACAAGTCGGCTTGTAGCCACACATTCTCCCTGCGGCGCACACGCTCTGTGAAAACATTTGTTTGAGCGTTTTTCTCTTCAGTGCGACTGCCATCTTTCTTCAGCAGTCGCAGGGAAGAGACAGCATCTCCTTTAGCCTCCTCACCTCAGACAACAGTACTTGCCCCATTTTCTTCATTGCCGGCTCCTGTTTTCAGCCGTTGGACGTTCCGACAGCTTCTTCGGCAGTGCCATTCTCCCAGCCTTCGTTTCTTTTGGTTTTTTTCCCCATCCATATGCGGAGCCAAGTGCCTCTCCAGCTTGCTGAAGCAATTTTAACCCTTACCTCACTGTGTTCTGTCTCCTTCAGGTTTTCTATATATATATTTATTATACTATGGATAGTTCACCATTTTCTCATGCTGCCACTGAGGAGGAGGAGATGATTAAAGAAAATCTTAATGATTTTATTCAATCATCAGTGGAACAAGCAGTCTCTGCTTCTTTAGAAAAATTATCTAAGACATTAGAAAATTATGTTGTGCAATTAATGTCCAAGACGATTTTGGCCCATTCTGCGGGGAAAAGCAGAGAGCGTCCTGGAATTTTAAAAAACAATAAAACAACGCTATTGAGTGGTGAGGATCCCTCACACAAGGCAGAGGACGCGGTTCCTCAAAGGCCTCCCTTAAGGGAGGGGTTACTTTCTAAAAAATCATCAAACAAATGCGCATTCAAGACAAAGCATATTACTCCCATAGTAATTTCAAAAATTTTGGACACTGATGACGATGATTTGTGTGACAATTACCTGGATTCAGATCTTTCCAACAAAGATAATAGAGACTCTGTCTCTTCTCCTCCTCCTAAAAAAGCAAAAATGCAAGCCCCTTTGGGTTCCAAATCATGCAAAGTTATGGACACAGACGGAGAGCCTATGTTTGATTCCAATGACATCCAGCATCCACACTCTACCGAGTGGCTACCTGCGGATCATGTGGCAGAATATTTGACCTCCAGATTACGTTCCCCCCTTGACAAACAGGTCAGAGCAAAACTCAGATCAGAATATCCCCGTCCTTCCCTTTCTTCAAATCTTGCAACAACTCCTATTATTGACACTTCCCTCATTACCTTTTTCTCCAAATTCGGCAAAGACCCACGAAAAGGAGTTGACAAGGCCTGGTCCACCTGCCAGGATAAGCTTTTTAGATGTGGTGGGCCCCTTGTCCCGTATTTTTGATATGGCAGAAGCAGCCCATCTGGATAATGCTGTTTTGGACCCTGTTGAACTGTCGTTGTGGGTGCAATGGGCCGTTTGCTTATTGGGGAATGCTAATTGTGCTATAACCCATGAACGTAGAAAAGGATTGTTGCTTAAGCTGGATCCTAAGCTCATCAGTTTGGCAACCTCTGATCCGGGGGGTCAAAGTGAAAGGTTTCCTATTTGGAGACTCATTTATCAAAGAACTAAGCAAATACGTTGCCACGTTCGCATCTCTGGACAAAGCTCAGCAATCTTTAAAAAATATGTTTTCCAGTCGGGTTTTCTCCATGGCCGTCAGAGGCAGGAACCGCTTTGCCGGCTGATCGTACAGTAATCAAGGTGCCCGTGGTGCTTACTCCAGCTCCTACCAAGAGTACAGACCTCAGTTTTATCCCCAAAAGAATCGAGGATTCAGGAACAGGGGCAGCAGAGGCTCCTGATTCTCTTCTCAACCCGGTTAGTCATTCCATTATTCTTCCGGTGGCAGGTCGTCTTGCATTGTTCCTTCCAAAGTGGTAGTCTGTCACAGCAGACCCTTGGGTTTTGAACACCGTTCAGGGATACACTATAGAGCTTTACTGAGAGCCTTTTCAGTCAAAGTTTCCTCATCCTCCCCAGTTATCGTTGGAAATGAAAAATAGGATTTCCGCGGAAATTTGATCGCTTCTCCAAAAACAAGCTATTGTCCCTTGTCCCCTCAATCCTTCGGGCTTTGTCAGTTCAGTCTTTCTAGTCCAAAAGAAAAACAAGAAGATGCGTCCTGTGATCAATCTCAAACTTTTCAACCAATTTGTAGTTTATCGTCACTTCAAGATGGAAACCATCTTACATCTCAGAGATTCTCTTCTACAAGGCGACTGGATGGTTCGTTTGGACCTCCAGGATGCTTATCTCACAGTTCCCATGCATCCAACTTCAAGAAAGTTTTTGCAATTCCAATGGGTCGGTCAAACGTATCAATTTTCATCCCTTTCTTTCGGCCTGTCTTCCGCCCCTTGGTGTTTCACAAAACTTATGAAACTAGTGATAGCCTCCCTCAGAGCTCGGGGAGTCAGACTAATTATCTACTTAGACGACATCCTCCTTATGAACCAAAATCATTCGGCTCTTCTTGATTACGTTCATTTGACCTCTTCGCTTCTCTCAGATTTAGGCTTCATTATCAACAACGAGAAGTCTTCCCTGGTTCCAGTCCAAAGAATCGATTTTTTAGGTTTCCTAGTGGATTCTGTTTCTGCCATCCTTCTTCTGCCATCAGCAAAAATAAAGTCTATCAAGTCAGAAATTCTTCAGACTGTGCGCAGTTCTCGCCTTTCCATTAGATCCCTAGCAAGAATAGTAGGCCTTCTATCCTCTTCAATCCAGGCCATTTTTCCAGGTCCATTACATTATCGAGCTCTTCAAAGACTAAAGAGTCATCATCTTCAAAGAGGGTTGGCTTATTCGGATTCCGTTATCCTAGATCAAGACTCTCGTACAGAACTGCAATGGTGGATAGACCATTTAGATGCCAGGAACGGCAGGACTATCTTCGCATCAGCCCCAGATCTTGTATTAGAATCAGATGCAAGTCTGTTGGGTTGGGGAGCCGGGTGTGGTCCAATCTCGACTGGAGGCACATGGTCTCTAGAGGAGTCCAAGTTGCACATAAATTGTTTAGAGATGCTTGCCGGGTCCTTCGTGATCAAAAGTCTTGCAAGAGACAGGGTTTGTTGTTCAGTTCTTCTCAGGATGGACAATATTTCAGCGGTTCGTTACATAAACCACTTAGGAGGAACAAAATCCAAACCTTTAGCGGAATTAGTGAAAGGGTTTAGGGATTTTTGTCTTCAAAACAAAATACCAGTCCAAGCAGAGTACTTACCAGGCAATCTCAATACAGTGGCAGATTGGCAATCTCGTTATTTTCGAGACTCAAGCGACTGGAAACTTCATTACAAAGTCTTCCAATCCATCTTCCGCAAATGGGGGCCTTTTCGCATAGATCTTTTCGCTTCTCGTTTCACCTCGCAACTTCCGCAGTTTTTCAGTTGGCGTCTGGATCCCTCGGCGTTAGCCGTCGATGCTTTTTCTCAAGATTAGTCAACCTCCCTCAACTATGCCTTCCCTCCTTTTATAATGATCGCCCGTCTATTAGCTCAGGTTCCTCGTCAACAAGCTACATTGGTCCTCATTGCTCTTTTTTTGCAGTCCCAAGTGTGGTTTCCCACTCTTCTGGAACTATCAATCGAACCCCCATTTCTTATTCCCTCCTTTCCGGATCTACTCTCCAATCCCCTCGGTCTTCCTCACCCCCTCATCCTAGACAATCTTCTAACCCTTTCAGCATGGAAAATATCAGGGAATCCCACTCTTTCCCTTCTATTTCGACAGAGGCTTCAAACCTCATCGAACTTTCCTGGGCTCCAGGAACAAAAAAGGTGTATAGATCAGCCTGGTCCCTCTGGCATAGTTGGTGTTTGGGAAAACATGTTGATCCCTTTACAGCAGATGTAACTTTCATAGTCAATTTTCTTGCAGCAGAAGCTAGTAAGGGTAAGACTTACCGTACTATTAATTCATATAGGTCCGCTATTTCTTCTTCACACATACACAGCAACGGAAAACCAATCAGAGAGCACCCTTTAGTGTGTCGCCTTTTAAAGGGAGTAAAAGTTTCCAATCCTCATAAACCTAAATATAGTTCTTTATGGGATGTAAATGTTGTGTTTAATTTGTTTATGTCGTGGCCGGACAATGCTTTGCTACCTCTCAAAAAATTATCGGCCGAGCTTACCATGTTGTTATGACTTGTTTCTTTTAAACGTCTTTCTGATGTTAGAGCGTAAGATATTACAGCATGCCATTTTACCCCAACAGGTGTTCTATTCAATATTCACAGATGTACAAAAACTGGTCTTTTCTCAGTCTTTTATCCTTATTTTCCAGAGTACCCTAAATTATGTGTGGACCAATGTTTAAAAGCTTACGAACATCAGACAGCTGATTTGAGAACTTCCTTGCGTCCCAACTCCTTATCTCTTTCAGAAAACCTTTCAAACTTGTATCCTCTCCTACTCTGGCTCGTTGGGTCAGATGGATTATGAATTTGGCAGGTATTGATACTTCCGCTTTCGGGGCCCATTCCGCTAGGGGAGCTATGGCTTCCAAGGCCTTTTGGGCTTGTTCCCGTATGGAGGACATTCTCAGATCTGCTGACTGGTCTAATGATAATGTTTTCAAAGTGTTTTATTGTAAACCTGTTAACCATGCTTCTCTGGATGTTATTGATTCGCTTTAAAATAGCATAATAGGAGCCTCCGGTCTTGTCATAAAATGTAGATTTTCCTAGTAAATTTATGAAGGAATGTCTGAATTTTATTAAAGACACGGAGGCGAGTATTATCCCACCTCTACAAATTCAAATTTTTATCTTTTTTCCCTCCCAGCAACATCTTCAACGACTCCACAGACTTCCTCTTAAGGACTTCTGCGTTCACCGCCACGTTTCTGGTACCACCTCGTCTGCAGCGTTTAAATCCAACTTTCAGGACCCCAATGTTCAAGATCTACCACGTTCTATTTCTGGACTTTTGATCGTTATTCAAGAGCTTTTGTCGGTGTTCATGGCATTATGTATATATTGTTCCATTATTCCTTTGTTTATTACCTTTTAAGCTTGCATAAGAAAAGAGGGCTGTTCCCAGTCAAGATACGTATTATAGGGTCAGCTTGTTAATGATTAGTGTATTAGTGGTGACTACTTGTTTATTCCCATTAGTCAATTTTCTCTAGCCTCATGGGAATTGTAGTTCTTGACTGCAGCTGCTGTTTAATTAAACAAGAAAAGAAAAGCATAATACTCACCTCCGTGTCTTTAATAAAATGAAGACTTTCCTTCATAAATTTACTAGGAAAATCTACATTAATACATACTAGACTTCTTGACGTAAATGTCTCAGTGTTCTCAATAATGCTTTCTCACAGCACTACAGCCTTAAATGGTGTGAACATTCTGGAAACCAAACAGCAATTCCACAACATACAAACATCTGAGCAGAAACCAGCAAGGGTTCCACCAAGCTTTGTGTTTCTTTAGCCTCGGGGACAAAGTACTTTCAGTTTGTGATCGCATGCTGTGTGTTGATAGAACCGCATTAACAGCCTTTACACTACTGGACTGGAAATCAGTAAAAGCGTAAAAAAATACAAGGAAATAAAACGTAAGCATCCGGCCCTACATTTCAGAAATGAGCTCTAAACCCTATTTTCATGGGGCAGCTCTTCAACTCATCCTGTCTATAAATGTTTTTTCTCCACTAGAACCCTGTGGTAAAGAGAGAACTCCCCCTTTCCCCACACACACTTCAGAACTGTTCATTCGTCTTTGATGTGGTTAGCTCTCTGCTGCTTGCCTACTAGAATTGCACTTCGTACGTTCCAGTAGCTGCTTGCATATGTAGACGCAAAAGCGCTTTCCCCCATACCTGCCAAGTGCTGGGTGGGAAAGACCGTTGTGAAAAGATTATAAATCACTTAAATTGGTGCCTTGTCTTCAGACTAGCTAAGGGCATATTTAATTGAAACAGTATTATAACTGAGCACCAAATACACTCACTTGAGATAAATACAGAAAAATTGAGAGAAATGTGAGAGGAAATGTAGCAAAGCGGCCACATTCGAATCCTGGTCTCAGCCGGATATCTTGTGATTTTGAGCAAATCACTTAACCTGTGCCTAAAAAACATGTGGGACGTGTAGGTCTCTTGTGAAGTATTCTATGCTCTTGGGCAATGTTCGCAATACATAAAAATGTAAGAACATGCCGTAGCTTTGACATTTGTTTTCTCAATCAGTACATCTACAGGCATGGCTGGCTTAACCTTAGGGGAGAAATGCTGTCAAATTGCCCATTACTGGCATCAGAACCTGCGAAATAATACTGAAATGCATTGGTAGATGCAGAGCTGTCATCTGTCGTGTTGGCGCAAACACAGGAAATACACCATTTTGAGTGTGAAAAAGGCCGCATTCAAGAGACAGGTATGTATTACAACATATAAACCTCTTGAACTTCCTTACAGACTACCTGAAATCTCACTCAGCATTTTAACATTTTTAAATCTGTTTATGAGTTTTTAGCAGGGATATTCGAAAGCATGCCAACATTCAAGTATCTTGGGCTTATCTTGTAGCAGAGTAATATCAGTCCCAATATTTTATATATCATTTCTCATTTTGAGGTTAATATTGCCTCGATCACTTATAAAAGTTTTTCGGATCATTGGAACATTTTAGTGCACCCCGTGATTCCCACAATAGATTCCCACGTTGCTTAGCAACGGTCGAACAATAACAGACAGATTTATTTTATAGAACAATAAACAAAACAGTCTCAGTGAATCCATTGGCCTAAACGTTCATAATCTAAAGTCCGTAGTACAGAATTCCATTTATAACGCATACGAATTCTTGAACGTGTCAGAGTCAAGTAGTTACAAAAACCTCTTTCACTCTCCCCACAAGAGTCCTCTTTCGGGGTTGTGTCAGGATTATCAAAGCAAATAATATTTCATACCATAGATAATCTTTTCGGCGTTTACTACAAAACTTTTATTTCTCCATATCATACTCTCACACACAGCACACAAATCTATTGAGGCAAATAAAGGCCAGATCGAAACACTTATTTCCAGCTCTTTAGGATTCAGGTCTCGGAAATTTCCTCAAAAGGCAAGCCTCGGGGCTGTGCAATTTCTGTCTAAGAAGTACTAGCTCCAAGTGACTTGTGACTGTTCCCCAAAACGTTTGCACAGACACTCGACCATACTCTATGAAAAAAATTCGCATCAGGGTAATCTTATTTGGAACTCTGTGCAGCAATGGAACCCTTAATCAGGCTCAAGCTTAGTCTTATATATTTATGTCATATGTAAACAGTTAAAGCGATTATATTTGAATGTCATGTTCCTAGATACTGTCCCTGTAAGCGCCAGAATGGTGTTAACTCTTATTGCTGAATTACTTATTAAAAAATAGCTTTAATTTCTCTCGGAGTTTTGCTAAGGATGCTTTGGTAATATTAAGCAGGGATTTATACATCCACGCTGTTGGGAAGGAAAAGTCATCTGCATGGTAAGAGATGTGTCCCCCTACCCTAGTGCCCAACTGTATTGTTGTCTGGATTGCTTATGCTGATTTTTTTTTTCATAGGCGAACATGGAACATGCATGTGCACCATGATATAGGCCCGTCTCACAGATTGTGGTCTTGTTGCACTGGGAGGGGCTCTGAAAGTGCTATCCTCATAGTGGTGGAGGTCTACTGCCTTTACCAGGAGTTAAACAGCACTTGCGAGGTGGTGGCAGGATACCATGTAGTGATCAATAGTAGTCAACAGGTACTTTTTAACCAGTGTCACTGAAGTGAGGCCTACAGACTCACTCACCTTTTGAAAATGTCTGCTCCTCTGTGTTTAACTCACCCTTGGCCTATATCGGTCCCCAGGTATGTGAATTAGCCCAGGAAACGGTATTGTATTTTGTATAAGTTCCTTTTCTTTATTAATCAAAATAAGTATAGTGATATTTGAAAACCAGCGTTGGTTAATCTTTCTTCTCTTTCCTTTTAGTGATGTTGGCAATTGGGACCAGCGTTCTGGAAAGTACCCCTCAAGAGAAGGAGAAGAACTCCAGTAAGTGTTTATTTTAATGAAGTAAATATCAAGGTTTGTGCTCAAGAGAAGGATCATCACCCTATGCTCAATGTTATCGAGTACTTACTTCACCAGATGAAAAAAAAACATGACTGGGCCTTTGCGCAGAGGACCTTAGCTTAATTTCTAGTTCCCAGCCACTAGAATGTTGATGCCACAGAATACCAAAAGATATAAAATTAATAAACACAGCTCTTTTGTAACGATTTGTCTAGATTGGGTCTAGCGCACCCAACTTCTGGCTCCTCCTACCGCTCCTCCTACCCCTCCCTCCAAGAGAAGCTGTTTGATTACTCTCTCCTAGCCAGTTCCTTTCCCCACCTCCTGCTTCTACCTAGGAGCCAATCGCGTAGCTGAGTGAGACACGTTTCTCCAAGAACGTGGAGGGGCGACTTGTATCGATAGTGGCCTCCTGGCATCTCAGTCTTGCCGCCCTTGGCCCCTTCTTCGTTCCCTCTTCTTGGACCTTGTCCCGCTTCTCCAGCTTCTTCTACGTCTTGGAAGCCTTTGTGCACACCCTCCAAACTCTCCAGCTCTCTAAAGGGCTGACTTTCTTTTTTTTCCTCCCCATGGTCCAATCCCATGAGACTTGTCTGTCCTCCACTCCTGGAAGTAGAAGGAACGGGAATGTTTCCCTGATATCTCACAGCTGACCCTGCCTGACCCTCAGGAAATGGCTGTAAACAGAGGACATCACTTTCAGCAGCGGGCCTCGGGACGTCCTGCACATGCCAAGGGGAATCGCCCAACCTGTCCTCAGCGGTAAGTCCGTAGTCACCCTCTTTGTGACACACTTCCCCACCCCAGGGTTTTCCCGATCGGGAAAAATGAGGAACCTGTAAAGGAAATCAGTGTTACTCTGTGCACAGCCCTTGAGATGACATACCTCGAATTGGAAAGGTTGTGAAGACAGGAACCACCTTGAAACCATGCCATTGTTTCCTTTGTTATGACTCATCCACGGAAGAGGGACATGATCAGTTTAAAGAAGAAAGGGCTTACTCTCTATGTAGTAACACAATTTCTCTACAGCCCATTTTACTGCCAGGCACTCCTTTTCGATTATGGGGTACCTGTGCTCCCGTGGAAACAGTTTGCTGCTAATAAAGATGATGGGAACCTCAAGGGCCTCTTCATTAGTCTGAGACAAGACACTCCCTACTCCTACTTCGGAGATGTCTATTTGTACTATGAAGGAGATGTCAAAATCTGGGGAAGATAACACAGGTTAGTGGTTATGGCTTGCTTAAGGTGTTGACAGGCCTGTCTGACCCTAACTGAGGAGTTTTGTATGCCCTTAGTGGAGGTACCCTTCTTCATGAGATCTGTTAAGGGTCCAGCAATGTGGGCATATTGGGAGATGAACCTCCCATAGTATCTCAAAAGTCCTAGAAAAGCCCCAACTTACTTTTTGGTCTTGTGAAGTGGGCTTCAGTTAAGCCTCGGTTCTTTTCTTCGTGGGTCTCTATTAACCCATTTCCAAGAATATAGCCCACCTACTTCACTTTGTTACAGGCTGCCTTAGATTTCTTTGAGTTTATGTTTGGAGTGGCCACTTGTAATGTTGTGTCACCTTTCATTTTCATTTCATTAGCACCTTGTTACAATGAAGAAGGTGTTGGTTCCAGCTTGGGATGAAGATGGTTATATCATTGCGGTAAGCAGAGGAGTAGGCTTGCTGGTTCTGTAGAACCTTGTTCATAAGTCTTTGGAATGTTGCGGGCACCCGGTGTAGGCCAAAAGGGAGGACAGTGAACTGAAACAGCCGTGAAGGGGTACAAAAAGCGGTTTTCTCTTGTTCCTCTCTTTTAAGAGGGTCCTGCCAGTATCCCTTAGTGAGATCTAGCGTGGTGATGTATCTGGTCTCTCCTAGTCTTTCGATTAGTTCATCTATTAGAGGGAGTCGGTAAACATCAAACTTTGATACACGATTCACAGCAATAAAGTCAATTCAGAATCAGATTTTCCCATCAGGTTTTGGTATCAGCCTTAAGGGAGAGGACCAGTTGCTTTGGGATGGTCTTATTACCCCCATCCTTAACATTATTTGTATCACCTATTTTATGGCTTTCTTTCGGGCTTCAGGTAGTCTATAGGGATTTTTGTTAGATCACCATGCCTGTGGGACTAGATATGACATGCTTGGCTAAGTTTGTTCTTCCTGAGCTGTCTGAAAACAAGGAGGCAAGGGATCCGAAGGTGGATTTCAGTTCCTCCTTCTGTTCTGCAAAAAGTTTTTGTTGATAGGCAACTGGTCCAAGGTACTCAGGTTAGAATCTACAAGCTGGAGGTCCTGTATTTTCTTTGGTAAGCGACCCAACCATTTCTTTAATAAGTTGATGTGATAATTCTGTTCCTTTCTAGGGATCATTTTGAGTCGATAGGTGACTTTACCTATCTTGACTATGATCTTTTAGGGCTCCTACCATTTCATTTTTAACTTATGTGTAGAAGTGGGCAATAAAACCAATATCCAGTCACCCACGTGATAGTTATGCCATTTATTACCCTTATTGTGTATGGCTTTCTGTTTCTTTTGGCTTTTGTCTAGATGTCTATGGGGAAAGTCTCTGTGTTTGCCAATCCTAGATTTTAACTTATTGACATTGTTAGAAGTGGGGGTCTCTGGTTGGCATTCAGTTTGCCCTCTATCCAAGCAGGGACCCTCACTCTAGTCAGGGCAAGGGAGATATTCACTTAAGATAACCCCTGCTCACCCCCTTTGCAGCTTGGCACAAGCAGTCAGGTTCATCTCAAAGGCAATGTGTAAAATATTTGTAACAACACACACAATAATACAATGAAAACACTACAAAATGGACACCACACCAGTTTAGAAAAATAGCAAATATGTATCTAAATCAAACAAGAGCAAAATGACAAAAATCCAACATACACTAGAAAAGTGAATTTTTAAAATAATAGAATCTTACTCCATAGGAAACAATGGAAACGTTGTTACACAAAGCTCCTGGTTTGCGTAAAAAATAAAGCCGCACAGACAAGTGTGCACCGGAAAAGTCAGCAATGCGTCAATTCCTTACTCGCAAGTGAGGCACTGTGTTATTTCCTCTCCGGTCGGGTAGGTGATGTGTTGTTTTTCTCTCATGCAGGAGAGCGATGCGTCGATTTCTGGACGGTCACCTCAGGTCCGGCAGGTTCACGTTGATTTTGATGCCCATCGATGTTGCATGTGCAATCCGGCCACACAGGATGAGAATCTGTGCTGCGTGGGGTTTACATTGATTTCAGCAGCCGCAAGCGTGTGTTGCCTCGTTTCTCCAGCCGGGATGCAGCTGATGCATCTATTTCCCAGCTGCGATGCAGGTGGTGCATTGTTTTTTTGATGCATCAAAAGTTTTCCCGCACTGCTTGTGTGCGTGGATTTCCACCTTTGTTCTACCAGCTTCACTTTTCAAAGGCAAAGGTACTGAACAGGGCACAGCTTGGCAGGGTAGGAGTCTCAGCAGAGAGTCCAGGTGCTGGTAGAGGAAGTCTTTGATGGCTCTGAGACTTCAAAACAGGAGGCAAGCTCAGTCCAAGTCCTTGGGGACACTTCACAAGCAGGAATATACCACAAAGGCCAATCTTTGTCCTCTTTCAGACAGAAACAGCATCTCCAGGCCAACCCAGCAAAGCACAGTCACAGGCAATGGGGCAGTACTCCTCCTCCCGCTCGTAAGCTCTTCTCCTTGGGAGAGGTTTCTCTTGGTTCCAGAAGTAATCTGAAAATCTGGGGTTTGGGGTCCCCTACTTATACCTCTTTCTGCATTTGAAATAGGCAAACTTCAAAGGAAAGTCTCTGTTGTTTACAGGATCCTGCCTTGCCCAGACCTGGCCCCATACACACAGCAGGGTGTTGGACACTGCATTGTGTGAGGGCAGACACATCCCATTCAGGTGTGCCAGCTCCTCCCTCCATTTTAGTACAGATGACCCATTAGAATATGCCGGCTATACCCCAGCTTCCTTTTGTGTCTCTGTCTAGTGGAGATTCAAAACAGTCCAACTGTCAGTCTGACCCAGACAGGGAATACACAGCAGACAGAGTCACAGAATGGTTTAAGCAAGAAAATGCCCACTTTCTAAAAGTGGCATTTTCAAACTGACCATTCAAAAACCAACTTTACTAAAAGAAGAATTTTTAAATTGTGAGTTCAGATACCCCAAACTTAATATCTTCATCTGCTCCCAAAGGGAAACTGCACTTAAAAGGTATTTAAAGGCAGCCCCCATGTTAACCTCTGAGAGAGAGAGAGAGAGGCCTTGAAGTTGTGAGAACCGAATTTGGCAGTATTTCACTTTTAGGACACGTCAAACACATCAGTACATGTCCTTCCTTTAACGTACACGGCACCCTTACCACAGGGCTACCTAGGGCCCACCTTAGGGCTGTCTTATATGTACAAAAAGGGAAGGTTTGGGCCTGGCAAGTGAGTACACTTGCTAGGTAGAATTGGCAGTTTAAAACTGCAAACACAGACACTGCAGTGGCAGATCTGAGCCATGTTTACAGGGCTACTCAAGTGGGCGGCACAATCAGTGCTGCAGGCCCACTAGTAGCATTTGATTTACAGGCCCTGGGCACCTCCAGTGCACGTCACTTTACTAGGGACTTACTAGTAAATCAAATATACCAATAATAGAAAAGCCAACAACACATACAGTTTACACAGAGAGCACTTGCACTTTAGCACCGGTCAGCAGTGTTAAAGTGCCCAGAGTACCAAAAGCCAACAAAAACTGGTCAGAAAAAATAAGAGGAAGGAGGCAAAAAGTTTGGGGATGACCCTGCAAAAAGGGCCAGGTCAAACAAACATATTCTAGTAATGATCTCGGTTCTTCTTCAGTATCCCTTTCCCAGTCGTTTCCAAGAGACTACAGGGTTGTCTACAATACAAGATCTCAAAAGATGACTACCCCAAACTACTTTGCATGTGTCCCCTGAAGACAAAGAGGGCTAATGGTAATAGCTGGTCCCAGTTCCTCCCCTCACTGGTTAACAGCTTCTTTAGGGTGAGTTTTAAGGATCCATAGTACTGTTCTACAAGTCCATCTGTCTGGGGAAGATATACCAAGGTTTTAATGTGGGAGAGGTTTAATACCTTACAGACCTGCTGCATCAATCTGAACACAAAGGCGGTCCCTTGATCTGTTAGGATCTCCTTAGGGAATCCTAACCGGCTAAAAACTTTGATCAATGCCCGGACACTGGTAGAAGTCATAGGGGAACACAAGCGTATGGCCTCGGGATACCTAGTTGAGTAGTCTACTATGACTAATACATATTGGTGTCCTTTGCTGGGTCTTGGAAGAGGACCAATTGAATCCATCCAAATGCATTCATAGGATTTTCCTATAATAGGAAGGGTCTAAAGGGGTACCGGAAGGGGATGATAGGGATTGCTCTTTTTATAGACCTCACACTCATAACAGTATTTCTTTATTATGGCATGGATCCAGAGCCAAAAAAAGTTGCGTAAGACAGCTTGTGCAGTTTTGCATGTACTGGCATGACCAGCCCTCAAATGTGAGTTAGAGAAAAACGTGATATGTTCCCAGAATTCATGAGGTACTAGCAGCTGTGGATTTCTCCCCCATCTCACCTATCCAATACAGCAATCCTCTTTTTATGATAAAGTGGGGAAAATGGTTTTCTACCTGACCTCCCTAGAGGCATGCCGTTGCCACGCATTCTGCAGAGTGGCATCATTCATCTGAGTATGTTTAAAATTCCTATCTATTCATTACCCATGGTTAAGGGGTGAGGATCATGTTTTAGGTTTGGGGTTTCTAATTCATAGGTGGTGGGTTAAGGGGTCAACTGTTTGGGGTTCGTCATGAACATGTCCAAAAAGTCAGGTTTATCGGTGCCTATAATAATGTCCTCTGGAAGGTTACGTAACGCTCCTACCTCTATTGGTCTTGCCTGGCCCTCAGAAGTGACAACGGATAAGTGTGCCATGGGACAGGTCTTAACATCCTCATGTATGCACAGAATATGAGCAACTCTTCATGAGAGAACCTAGGAGTGGTGGATTATCATCTTCTGGACTACTGACTGTATAAAACTGGAAACTAATAGGGCAATGACTCATTTGTTGTTTATGTGGAGAATTACATCAAAACAATGTCCAAGATGCTGGGTGTATAGAATAGAGCTGGCGCATAGTTGATTTTCATGGGTTCCTCCCTGGTCTTTTTCAAAGGGTAGAATCGAGTGATGTGTCCCCACTCCCTGCAGTCAAAGCACTGTGTTCCCTTTGATACCGTGTACTCAGCCAGAGGGGGAGGGGAGAATTGATTTTTGTTGGATCTGCCTGAAAACTCCTCCCTTTTTTCTCAATATTTTCTGAACTGTTGGCAATTGCAGGGGTGATGCCTTTTTTCAGTCTCTTATGAAGAGAACCAGGGTTGGGCTCTGGAGAAGGTGGTTGCAAATTCTATGGCATGTTCAACTGTAAGGTTGGGGTGTTGGAGAGACCACTTTTGGGTGGTCATAGGGAGGGCCTCCAGATACTGCTCCAAGTATATCATAGTCATAATATCCTTTTTACTGCTTTCTCCTGGTTTCAACCATTTATCAGCAGCCATCTTTAACTTAAAAAACAATGTCTTCGGATT
The DNA here is from genome assembly GCF_031143425.1 of Pleurodeles waltl. Classification (NCBI taxonomy): domain Eukaryota; kingdom Metazoa; phylum Chordata; class Amphibia; order Caudata; family Salamandridae; genus Pleurodeles; species Pleurodeles waltl. The sequence goes on along the minus strand of NC_090444.1, from coordinate 787,222,740 downwards.
ATCTCCTAGGGCTTCTTATTCCTTTCATAACCAAACCTGGTAGGATTGGGCATCCATACCCAGATTATCCGGAATGAAGGTTTTAATCTCCTCATATGGAGTGTTTCCATCTACCTTGGCTACTTGATATGCTGCTTTACTTTCCCCCGTCAGAGGGATGCTAGAAAGAAAGACCGAAAGGCCACTTTGCTGGCGTTCAGCCACAGGCCCTCACAGCCCTTTCAAAGTTCAGCAGAAAGGTGTCTGGTTCTTCTCTAGCCACGTATTTCTGTAAAGATACGTTGTGTCCGGTAGCTCCGTGGGCTCCTGACAGGCTAGAGGTGAACTGGAATTGGTCATCTGCTACTTTGTGGAGACTAACTACTTGGGCTTTCCCTGAGTCACAGAATATTTCTCGATCCTCCTTGGTGAATGACATTTGCCTCTCTGTGGCCCTTTCTGGCTTTCCCTGTCCCTGTATCAGTTGTTGGACAACCGCCTCCATTATTACAACAATGGAGCTATTCCTGCATACTCCACCACATGTCCAGGTATGCAGGAATTAACACAGGAAATTGTAATGTATTTTGAATTACATTTATTTTCTTTATAATTCAAAAGAAGTATAGGGATGTTTGGAGCCCAGCGTTGTTCAATCCTTCTTCCCTTTCCTTTTAGCGTTGCTGGCCAACCAAACCTCCGTTCCGGAGAATACCCCTCAAAAGAAGGAGAGGAACTCAGGTGTTTATTTTACGGAAGTCAATATCAAGGTTTGTGCCGATACGAGGTATCTTCCCCCTATGCTCAATGTAATCTGGTGCTTTCACCATGTTGAAAAAAAAAAAAACACTAGGCCTTTGTGCAGGGGAATTTAGCTTACTTTCTAGTTCTAAGCAACAAGAATGTTAATGCCACAGCATAACTAAAACACATAAAAATCATGAACACAGCTTTTTTGTAATGAGTTGTCCTGGTTGGGTCTAGCGCACTGTGTGACTGCCCCCAACAAGAGAAGCACTTTGAACTTTGCATGTCGATTGTTTACTCTGTCCCAACCGGTTCCTTTCCCCACCTCCCACTTCCACCTAGGAGCTGAACACGTACTTGAATGAGAAACGTTCCTCCAGGAATGTGGTGGAGTGACTCATATGAACAGTGGCCTCCTGACATCTCAGTCTTGGCATCCTTGGCTCCTTCGTTTTCTCTTCTTCTACATCGACCTGCTTCTCTGGCTTCTTCAACATCTCGGTAGACATTGTGCACACCTGCCAAACTCTCTGGCTCTTTAAAGGGCCCTCTTTCTCTTTTTTCCTCCTCGATGGTCAATCATGTTGAGTCCTCATCTGTCCTCCACTCCCTGAATTAGAAGGAAGGGGAGTGGTCTCCCCATGTCTCACCTGACCCGAACTGACCCTTGGGAAATGGCTGCAAACAGAGATCATCACGTTTAGAAGTGGGTCTTGGGACGTCCCACACATGCCAAGGGGAATCGTCCACTCCATCCTCAGCGGTAAGTCCATCTTCACCCGCCTTGTGACAATCAGTTTGATGTGGAAATGCATGCTTGATGAAAACATGTGGTGAGTACATGTGTACTTGCAAGAAATAAACTACACCTAGGGTGAAGTGTGGTACAGTGTGCATATCGTAAATGTGTGTGTGCTGGCAGGTTATGTTTTTCAAGAACACTCTTATGCAGTACAGAGAGACTGTAGTACTGAACAGTCTGTGCAGACTAAGGGGGTCATTCCGACCCTGGCGGCCGGCGGTATGTTGGCGGTAACACCGCCAACAGGCTGGCGGTGTTCCGCCAGCAATTCTGACCGTGGCGGAAAAGCCACGGTCATACCGCCGGCCCCTCCACTTTCCCGCCAGGCTTCTGCCTGGCGGGCATAATCCCCAGGGCAGCGGTGCAAGCACCGCTGCCCTGGGGATTATGAGTCCCCGACCGCCAGCCTGTCCGTGGCGGTAAACACCGCCATTGAAAGGCTGGCGGTAAGGGGACTGGGGATGCGCCTGGGGGCCCCTGCACTGCCCATGCACTTGGCATGGGCAGTGCAGGGGCCCCCAGGCATAGCCCCATCGCACATTTCACTGCCCGAATTTCGGGCAGTGAAATGCGCGACGGGTGCTACTGCACCCGCTGCACATCAACATTGCCGCCGGCTCTATTACGGCTACAATGTTGAAGTGTCATTTCCGCTGGCCCAGCGGAAATGTCGGAATACGGAGGCATGAATACCGCCAGCAATGGCGGTATTCTGTCTCCCCCGGCCTCGGCGGTCTGGAGAAAAGACCGCCGAGGTCGGAATGACCACCTAAATGTGCTGCAGATGGGAATGTTGGTGGTAGCATGGTACCTGGGCACAACAGTACTAAACAGGGACGTGTGTTTTGAATGTACACTGAGTGCAGAAGTGCCTGCACTGGTACATTACATGAAGTACCTTGGATTACATTTTGGGAAGCCCAGGCCTGCGTGTGAAAACATGAGGAGTAGGGGAATTCCCCCCAGACAGAATTGTATATTGCTGCATTACTGCAAGCTGAGTAGGACAAGGACTGCATGAGTGGAAGACAGGCTCTCCTCGTGCATTCCAAAGGGCTCTTTGATTCAGTGACAGATCACAAGGAAAGGGTCTTGGCACATCTCAGGAAGACAGAGATGGGGCTGATAAGGGAATCATAAAGGGTAGAGCCAAGGGCCCAGAATTACATTTTGATGCACATATCACTGTGGCTGACATTCTGGTCACTTCAATTAATCCTGTTGTGGGTTATTTAACTTCAGAGTCCTGCCTGTTGTGACAGACATCCTTCAGGAGGAAGACTAGAGGGAGAGATGTATATTCCAAAGAAGCAGAGCCCCAACATAATGCTTCAAAGGTCCAGACCCTAAATCACATTTGGTGCCTGGGGAAGAACTATAAGAAGGGGAGTGTGAGACCCCATACTTTGTCATCTGCCGAGCAGCCAGCCAGGATGTGTGAGGAAGGAAAGCTCTGCATGACTTCTACCTGTGACCAGGACTAGGGGCACAGGCTGCTAGTCTCCCTGCTGTGGGAGAAGGCATCACCCAGGGAAACTAAGACCACCAGCCCTGAAGTCTGGAGCACCAGTACCTGCCTGTTTGCCAAGCCTGGTGTGCCCATGAAGAAGAAGAGCATGTTGGAGGGAGTGATAGAGCGTTCCTCCCTAATAATTTACCTGTGTTTGGACGCTCTTTGGGTATGAATCTTTTGGCTAAGTGAGACTCTCTTCACCCGAGATCAATCGATTTAATCTAATCAATAATCAGTAACGAACATAAGCAATACCCTGATCAACATAACACTTAACAATTAATCCAGAATACATTTCGGCGAACCATGACCTTTCGGCCATGAATAACCACACCAATTTATTCAAAGTTAATGAATTTATTTCCCTATATTAACAAAGCTAGCACAATATAGATGTGTCTCAACACCAATTGATATATGTAAATGAACATTAATAGCTGTCCATAACGGCGGAAAAGATGCAATCTATGCAGTATTTGAATAACAATGCATTCGATAATAGCAACGCAAACCACTAAAACTATAATCTGTAATGAGCTAATTGAATACATTAGTCAGCATAACAAGGTCTCAAATTGCATCGTGCACCAATGATTCCTCATCTAACCTCGAATTAGCATCTGCATGTGGGACTTCATGCAAAAACAATTTAGTAACATTAATTTAGAAAACTCCTAGCTAGGGCTCTTATCAAAATCAGCAGTTGGTTACCTAAAAGAAACTCGATGCAATTGTACAATTTCCTTTCATATTTACCAATTACAATCAGCATTCAAGGAAGTCTTCGTCTCACAGGTACCGGTTTTCCGCTCAGCATGGGACGGGGCAAAGGGGCAAAGTGGACGGGGCAATTGCCTCATGGCGGCAAGATAAACTACTACTTCATGCAAAGGGACAGTTCAAAGTTAAAGTCTCTAGGGCGAGAATTTCTTAAAGTCTCTTTCTCTCGATTAGAGAAAGCATCAGAGTCTCTTTCAAAATGGCGTCGCAGCCAGGTGGGCCATAATAGCTGCAAAAATGGCTGCTTTCTTCTTGTGCACCTGGTTTAAATAGACAACAGTTCAAATCCAGTAGGGTCTTCCATTGGAGGGTTCATAGGTTGGCTTCAAATTGTCCAATCAAAAACAACAGTTCTCAAGCTTCTACCTAGGCATACATTATCCTTGGAGACGGGTACGTAAGTTGCAACATTTTATACCAATTAACTCACTTTCAGAGCTTCCATTGTCCGCACCTGCAGATTGACCTTGGAGCAAAGAAGAAGATGCCAGGCTGGCACGAAACCTTATAGATAAGCATGTGAACGATCTCAGTGGAAAAGTACAGCTTCAAGCAGAAATACACGTTTATTAGCACATTGGAAAAACACGAGCATCTAAACCGTGAGACCAGGCAACTAGGCCAAAGCCTCCACTAAAGTTATGCTAAGCTAAAACATTTCAAACAAGCAAATCATAGCACACGTTTACGATTATGGCAAATTTGTACAATTCTAATACATCACGTTATATAAAGCACGCTTATAAATGTTGGCAAACTACTCTGAGGGCACATTTGTCCCCGTACAATCTTTATTATTTCAATTAAAGTCACACTTGATTATTGCAATACTACGTTTAAGCGCTAATAAATGTAAAACCTTCATTTCTGCGTCATCAGGAGCGAGATCCAGAGGAGAGCCTGAACTTGTGGGGCTCCTGAGCATGGGGTGAGGAGCAGTGCTGCATTGATCGGGCTGTCCCCCTGTGTGAAGATTGGTGAAAGTTTGGTGACCCTGTATGCCAGGAGGCGCCATCAGATGCCAAGGAACTTTTTTGCACCGATCGGGCTGTGCGCAGGGAGTTGCCATGACCCTGTATGCCAGGAGGGTCCACAGGGGAGAGGGGAAGGTTGGTGGCAACCTGAAGACAGCATGACCAGACAGTGAGGATCATTAGAGCGACCCCTCATGCAAGGAGTGATCACTTGGAACACTAAGGCCAAAGGTACATGTCCTTGCCTGTAACCCAAAACCGCTTCTACAGCTAAGATGTGGGCGTTTTATGTTTGAACAAGAACACTGAAAACGCTGTCGGTGCCCCACCAGAGCAAGGAGACTGCTCCCGGAGCGGAGTGAAGGAGAAAAAGAACCTACCACTTGTGTCTGGAGCTGGAGCAACTCCGATCGCCTGGAGCCTGGCAAGCATGGCGCAGGGAAGAGAGCCGGTGACTGCCAGGAGCTGCATGTGTGAAAGCCTAAAGCCCGACTTTGCTGATCCAGGCCAGGCTCGCACTGCACTGCTGCCAGGTTTTATGTTGGCAGAGCGGGTAAGCTGAGAACTGAAACTTAACCTCCCCGCCCATAATTAATGCTGTGCCTGAATTCCCAAACACCTCTGCTAAAAAACAGCATCCAACAACGTGATCCCCCATAAAGGACATCACTCCCTGACCAAGAACCCTGTTAAAACGTCATGATGGTTTCATAACTCACGTCAACCCTACACCCTGTACCCTCTCCTGAGAAAATCTGCCCAACCTACAGAAAGAGCATCCATGAATGCAATTTACCAAATATCCTACAAACTGCCACCCAGAGAAGCCCTATTTAGAGGTAATTTTCTGTCCCTTAACAAACTTACCAAACCTACACTCTTAATAAATGTGCCAAGCATCTTTAATAGAGCTTCAGACTCATAAAGGCAAGACGAATGCCATAATTCCCGAAATGGTCATCAGCATTACAATTTCTCTATATTCCCCATCTTAGGCACCCGCTTATTTGAAAAGACCCTCAGAAAAATGCTATAACATTCTCTACGGCCTTTATGAAACCCTCCTTTTTTAACAAAAACATGCCTCTAACACAACTATATCACCCCAGCTACCCATCAGAGCCCTCGCTCGTACCCTAGAGGGTAGGCATGTGGGGCTTTATTATTAACCTCACAGCCTCAGGTAACACAATCGCCTGTTGTGTCCACTAGCCAGCACAACTCACATGAAAAGCCATGGGGTAGAGCGCCACCTGTCACCTCTCCTCAAGGTCTACATTTTAATAGCGAGGATGGCAGAACCATACATTGTTTTGACACTCAGTGAACGTGGATGTAGAACAAGAAGAGGATTGTATTACCATGTTATCTATTTAGGTTGTGTGATTTATCAAGCAGCTCAGATTAAGTAAAGCAAGTCATAGACCCAGAAAGGCAGATTACTCGAAAAAAGTATGTTTGCAATTCACTTACAAGTAAAGCTAAATTAGCTTGCCTGTGGCTGTATTGTAACACGAAGTCGCTCTATATAAAATAACACTTCTCCACTGAGACCACGTAATGTGGGAGGAAAAATACTTTCCGAACATATAAACGCAAGCATTTCTTTTTAAATAAGCACAACGTGACATTTGAAGCACAGCATGATGCTTGAAGTACAAAAAACAATGAAGGAGGACTTTCTAATTATTATTTTGAAAATGCACTTTCCAAATCTCAAACTTTGGACTACTGTAGATCAGTACACTTGATGAGGAATTCAAGAACGTCAGCTGGCACATTGCCAAACCCTCGTAGAGCAGCAGCACATAGCGGAGCGAACTACAAGCAGCACTGGTGTGGTAAAACACGCATGTGTACAGCTCTTGGAATTTTGAGGCTCACAGATGGAGATATATAAGTGAGAAAAATGCCTTCACTTCCTGTATTGGGGATCCAGGCTGGAACCGGTGACTCATGGAACCAAGGTACATCTCAAATGCATCTCTGGTGCCGGTGACACAGATGATGCTGTCTGTATTTAACCCAGGGATGGCAAAGCAGTGAAAAAGCCAGTAATTATATTACGAGGTTTTAAGAACGTATATTACAAAGTTTAAGGCAGTTTTTATTTTTTATTTGTTTGGTTTTATTCACTTGTTTATTTCATCTTGTTTGTTTGAAAAGAAGGAGATGTGTAATAGTGAATTTAGATTTTAGAATCTTGTGAATGGAACGTTTTCTGTCGGCTTACGATCAGAAGCGTTTTGTTCGTTAGGAGCGTGTGTGAGTGCTCCAATAAAGGTTACTTGCTTAAGGACATCGTTGTTCCTGGTGTCATTTGATTACAACAACCGGTGACTCATGGAACCAAGGTACATCTCAAATGCATCTCTGGTGCCGGTGACACAGATGATGCTGTCTGTATTTAACCCAGGGATGGCAAAGCAGTGAAAAAGCCAGTGGCGTGATGGACACAGCAGTTGAAAAGACAAGGCCTTTGTTAGTGCAAATTTTTTAATAGAGATTAATATTCAATTTGATGTGTTTAGGTTAGCGCAAGCAGGCCATAAGAATAATTTACTGAACCTCCGGGCTGGTTGCATAACATGCATGATTTCTCGAAGTTTCTGTTTTTTTTAAAATTATCATAAAATAGATGAACATTGGATCTGTTTCATTATGTTGTTTATTTCTACTGCATCAAACATCAAATGATGTGCTTCTGAGGAAGCCTGCTGGAGAAGATGTTCTGTGTCTTAAATTGAGGCTATTGTTTATTCACATGCTAATAGTTTATTGTTCAAACATGTTATGGTAGCTCCCCCGTATATATGGTGGGGCGGGAGCAACTTATTATTCATCCATTGGGTGTTCTTTAGAATAGCTTGTTCTTTGTAACATAACTTTTGCAATATTGATTGATTTGTGTCATGTAACTTTATTAGTTCAGCCCATGTTACCACCACACCTCCTGAAGTTTTGTGATGGACTCCTGTGAACCTGCAAATATTACTTTATATGGGATGTGTGCCACAGCATTTATCATTTCTCATGAGGCAGACTTCATGTCGGCCATCTTGTTGATCTTATATTTAGTTTTATTTCTTGTGACTATTGAGATGATCAACTTTTAGTTGGAGAATTACCTCAATAAAGGTGTGGCATTTGATTTACCTTTGGGTTTTGAGGCAGGGTTATGGCGATCCAAGAGGTAGGAGGTGTGCAGGAAATTTGAGGTCACTAAAAGGACATGATGAGGTGATGCAGTCAAAGCTAGAGAAAGATGGCTGAGAGCAGAATGGAAGGCTTTTGATCTTTAACCATTACTAAGCTTGATACCTTAACTGATAGGTGTGGTGCCAAAGAAAGAGAAGGGACATTTTTAGTTGATTCAGATCCTATTGTAGCTGCTAGGGCAATCAGCCAATGACTTCACTGAAGAAGAAATTTAATAGGTGCACTATTCACAACATGGTCAGTCTTCAGAATAGGCTATTCAATGTAGCATAATTTCTGCATTGTTGATTGATTTGTATCTTGTAACTTTATTAATTCACCCTATGTTACCACCTCACCACATCACGTTATGTTACAGGCATGATTCTCTACCCCTGTGAACCTATAAAAACTTCCTTATAGTGGATGTGTGCCAGAGATTTTCTCATTTCTCGAGAGACAGACCTTATGCCATTCCTTTTGCTGATCCTATACTTAGGTTTTTTTTCTCTTCCCATATGACATATAATGATGCTGTCTTGAACAGACTAACCAGTTGCCTTTTTGCTATCTGTAAAGATTCCTAATTTTTTAATACAACTTAATGGTATGGACTTTGAATCTTGTATTGTGTAGGTTTCCTTATTTTACAAAGGGCCCTTGTCCTGTGGGATTCACACAGCTTGATCCATAAAGTTAGCCCTTTGAGCGCAAGCCTGACAGATTTTGGTGGCAGAGGATGTTTTTGGTAAATTGGATGGTTGAAGCAAATTGAGGAAATTTGTGAAAATTTATGTTCATTATTTAACTAAAAATCTACACCTGAAAAATTTACAGAAATAAGGAATCCTACTCTTGTTAAAATTGTCATAACTTGCATTATGTGAGAATCAATAGGACTTTGTGAAGTGAATTGTCTTGAGTGGTCAGTTGCTTTTTGCAGATTTTCATGAGGATTGTGACACCATATTTGTGTTGTCTTGTGGTTTGTGATTTGGAATGAATGAATTGTTCTGCATTGTGTGCAAATCATATTACAGAGGTATCATGTCAATGGAGTTTTGTGTTCGGTGTAGAATAAGTGTCTAAGTTGAAGTTGATATTGAAATTTGATTGCCATTGTAATGTGTTACATGAACTGCTAAAGCTGCTTTAAATTGTGCTTTAATGAAGAAATTCTGAGATTTTATGAAATTGATATGCACAGGGTCATTAGTTGATTTGTGGAAAACTATGATCTTAAGATAAAATATTGAGATTGTCTGCTGACAGGGTTGTAGCATCAGGTCAGGTTAGAGATCAGAGTCCTATCAGTTAGAGTCATATGAAATCCGTAATAGTCTAGTTGCATGTGAACTAATCAGAGTGGTGTTATTCATTTCTTTTTACACAGGAACAGAAGTACTGACTCAAAAGATGGGTTATCACTGGCTGAGAATGTGTTTTAGTATGATTGAAAGCATTTAAGTTGTTTACCTATTCATCACTGAGTTTGATTTTCCATCATGTATCCCTATAGGCAGACAAGATACTTCTTTTGTTTGCATTTTGCGTTTCAAGTCTGGTTTTTAAATTGTATAGTGATTGTTAATGTTAGCATTGCGTATTGTTATCTAGGATGAGATTACAATGGATGCATTTTGAAAAAGCAGGTGACTTCTGATGATGGAGAAGATGATCCGCCCCCAATTGGTACCACCTCCCATGAAATCCTGATGGATAATGGGTTACATGCATGTCTATGACTCAAAGTATGGAATCAAATTATTGGTCACAGTAAGAAGGTACTCCTTCCTGTGCATGGATGATTTGAGGTCAAAAATATTGAGAACTTGAGGCATGCTATGTTTGAGATGAAGCCACAGCCTAGACCTCCACAGTTTGAGTCCTTGAATAACTGGGACTATGTGGGCAAATGAGAAAGCACATAGGAAAATGGTAAGGCTGTAAACCATTGGATAGATATGAAATTGTGTTTATAGAAAAAAAGCATGGTGACAGGAAGCATTAGAAATTATAGGTGCTTACTCTGTGATCACTTATGAAGCAGACATAAAAAGAAAAGAATGAGAGCTATTCTGCAGGAGAGGATGAGTTAATGGACAGATTGTTTACTGAAGCGAGACCACCTCTGTATAACGAGGCTCATGTGCATGCACAAGCAAAAGAGGTGGGAGCAGGAGAGCAGAGTGTCAGGAGGAATGAGATAGTGTCTAGTTTGTCTTCACGTAGTGAGGCAAGAAGAGAAGTGAAAATTAAAAGTTTCAATCTCCAAGGAGAGTTGGACATAATGGCTGAAACAGGAATTTATAAAAATACAATTTCAAAGAATAACAAAGATGGATTGCCACATTTGAATGCAGAAGCAGGAAATGACCTGTTTCTATTATCTGAAGTTTAACAAAACATTTGAGAAACTTCATGAACTGGTTAAAGAATTGGGAGTAAATATAAGACAAAAGAGAATTCATGAGTATTATATAAGATAGCAATGTTGATGAGTTAATTCATGAATCTGAATCCCAACGTATTGTAAGATACTTTTGTTGAATTATTACAGACAATTATGAAATGGGAAGAACTAAATATCAAAAGGAAAGTATGGAACATATGATAAGTCTGAGCCGTCAAAAAAGAGTAGAACAAAGAAAAATGTGAGGCTGAGTGATTCTAAATATGAACAGATTGTTGAAAGGGGGTTTCCATTAAGACAAATGCATAGAGAAGTAAAATTGAATGTGCCATGGATGAGAAGTAATCTGTTCACATTGACAACACATTTTTGCAAGCTTACAGCAATACAACAGAACAGGTGGAAAGGGTTGTAACTATTTCAATTGTGTTTTGGATGGATTTAAATATGCTATTTCGAATTATTGTCCAAGAGACTTAGGGAATGTCTGATTTAGAGCTTGGCAGATGTAATACTCCCCCACAAATGTGACAGATATCCTGTTCTCTGTATTTTGAAATCCATAGGATGTAATGGGATCATAATACAGCAGATGGGATATCTGTCATGTTTGTGATGGAGTATTTCCCTCCGCCAAGACCTAAAGTAGGCCCTAGGTCAGTTGGAAATTGACCAAATGAAGAACCTCAGAGAAAAGCACCTCAAAATAAACCATCTCCAGTTGCTATGCAAAAGTATGAAGAGATGACTTAACAAATTAGTTCACATATTCATCAAAGTGAAATGTGCCAGCTGGCAGGCCAGATCTTTAGATGAGATCCTGACCCATAAAGTATTGTTGTGATTGTTGTGATGCTAAGAAGAAAATGACAAAAGAGAAATTGATGGTGACTCAAGCAAAGTTTTTCCAAAATGGTAGTCATGGTAAATGTGGTTTTCAGGTGCCTATACCTGGTTTTGCATGTGGATATGGTCCTGATTTTGATGTTAGTACTGGTGTTGATGTGCAAGATGGTAATGCACAGTGCAATTATATGCAATTTGCATAAGGTGTGAATGCTGGTCCTTATAGCAAAGGTAGGGGTTTTATTCATAACATGCCTAATTAAAATATTAACAATGCACAGATGAGAAATGACCCTTGCCACATCTGTGGAAACAATGGCCATTGGAAACAAGGTTGTAGGTTAAATCCAAATGGGTTTCAGAATGAGTCCCAAAAGGTACCCAGACGGCAGCAGAATATGAATCTTATGGCCCAAAATGGGAGGATGCATTCAATTGCCCAGCCCTACTGGCTTGTGTGCAAAATATGCTGAATCCAAGAAAGTTCATTGGAAATATACATTTAGTTCTATTTATGCAACCACCAATGCAGAATAATATATACGATTTTAAATACAGTTTTAGATTTCATCTAAATCCCTCATTGATTATTGGCAAGTTCCCACAATTCACAAAAATGCTCAGCAGAGTTCCTGTGGGACCGAGTTCAGAACAGTGACAGTGCCTGAGGGGGGAGGAGGATTGCATGCTTGGTGCAGTCACAGAACTAGACCAGACTGACCCTTTCATTGAAGGACAACTGAATCACCATCCATTATTATTTTTGATTAATACAGGTGCTTCCCATTCCTCGGTTTGACCAGTGGGGTTGTCGCACTGCCCCTATCAGGAAAATTAGTCTAAGTTGTACCCATAGTCTAATGAACAAGTGATTAATGAAGTGTCAGCTAATATCCTGTTAAAAATGCCATAATCAGTGAAATAAGTGCAGTTAATCTGTTAGGACGCAACTTGCTCTGCAAATTAAATTGCATAATTTACTGTATACCAGAGGGTGTTGCGATTGAGGCAAATGGTGAAGACTCAGATTTTTCCATAGAATCATAAGAGTCAAGAATTAAATTGTTCCAGGTTTTTAGGAAAGACTTGGTTCTAGATTTAAAACATACTGTGAACAAGGAGGTTTGAAATTTTTCAGCAAAAAAGAGATTGGATTGATCAAAAGTGCAGAGGCTGTGCAAATCACTGTAAAACCAAATGTAGTGGATCCCCGCACTCCTCAGTACAAGTTTACTCATAAAAAAGAGGAGGAGATTTCACTGGTTATTGATAAAATGATTGAACACCTCATTCTAAAAAGTATTGGGAAACTTATGCAGATCTTCAATTATAGGAATAAAAAAGCCTAGTAGAAAATTGAGGATAATAAAGGACCTGCACAAAATGAATACATTAGTAATTCCTTGTTGTCCTGTGGTACTGAATACTGCTGTAATATTGCCTCAGATTCCTGCAGGTGCCCAGTGGTTTGCAGTGATACATTTGTGTAAAGCGTTTTTTCACAATTCCTTTTCATGAGTAAAGTAAATATCTCTTTTTGTTTAGATTCTGCAATAGAATTTTGAGGTGGTGTAGGATCCCACCGAGCTATATGGAAAGTAATCCAATCATTTCCCAAATCCTGAAGAAGCATCTGCAAAGGCTGAATTTATCCTGTGACTCAGTTAAAGTCCAATACATAGATAATCTGTTAAACTCAAGGAATACCAATTTTGAGAAAGATTGTTTTGATTCTGTTGTGAAAGAAAAAGGTGGTACTCCACAAATGCAAGGGGACAAAGAGAACAAAGCTGCCCATTGCTTATTTTTCTGCCACACTAGATACAGTGGCCGATGGGGTTCCTGGGTGTTTCAAAATGTTGCAGCTATATTCTTAGCATTTTTACAAACTGAAACAATAGTGATAAGACACTCACTTATTGTATTGGCTCACCATTCAGTTTTGACATTTCTGACTCATATACACACTCATCATCTTACAGTTGATTGACTACAGACAAGCAAATTGTCCTGGCAGCAGAAAATATTTTATTTAAATGGTGTAGTACTGTGTATTTTGCAGCTCTTTTGTAATTGCCAGGAAAAGAGCTTAAAAATGTAACAGATGAATGTAACCACAATTGCAAAAATGGGACAAAATTGAGCACCAAACCAAGAACAGGTATTTGAGATGTTCCACTTGAGTTGAGCAAATCATGAGAGAAATGAAGATGAAAACTGAACAAATCAGGCTGAAGATTTAAACTTACTTTATTTAAGCTGATTGGTCTGATGGTGTGAGAGAAGTAAGAAAAGAGTTGCAAAGAGTAACAGATTGGAATGTTCAAGATGCTGAAAAGCCTAAGATCAGAAGATCAACAAGAATAAGAGTGCTAAACAAGAAGTACATAGCATCTGTATGAACATATCTGATGAAGGTTGAACCAGAAGGAAAATAGACATTGATCTGAAACACTATTCATTTCTGCTGGAAGATCCTCCATGAATAAACATGAACTGTTAATGAAGATGATTAAAACTGAATAATTATCAAATTGAGTGATAAGTTGACGTTTCTAACCATGAGAAGCAAATATTTGACCTTTTGATTTTTCATTATTATGAGAAAGTGTGTTAATAGTTAGGGTCACCAGTAGTCCACTTAAATATTAGTGGCACTATTCTAATTAAGTACAGTAAGGTTTCCGTAACTTAAACCTGAGCTCAACCCCTGTTTGCTATGGCACAGAGCAGACAGGATTAACTTAAGAAAACAGTTAAAAGGTTAACAATACAACACAAAAATCCAATAAGAATAACCACAGATATGCATTTTTAAAGATTGAAATACATTTCAGCAGAAAAAGCACCACCAGCTGGCAACTGATTGCGTAAAACAGAGTCAAAGTTAAAACCAACCACAATGGAGTGCATGTTGGATATGAGGCCCAGGCAGGTCCTTGTAAAAACGTTACCTTCAGACTTTTACGTTTTTAGTTTTTCTGTAGAAAAGGTGGCTGTTGACGAGTCATCCAGCTGCAAGCTGGATCCACGTTAGAGCTCAATGATGGCGGTTTGCTGAAGAGTGAGGTCCCGGTACACTCCAAAACAAAGGAAGGTCTGAGAGGGTGAAGTCTGACCACCATGGCCAGGAAGGTCTTGACAATGAGTGGCTTTGGCATCACTCTTAGTGAGCCCCTCTATGTTGAGACAGAGAAACTTCTCTGGAAATCAGTTCTCCATCAGCAGGGTAGACCAGCAAGTTGAAGCGGCATTTCGACATAAACAGGTTCAGCATGACAGCAGTCCTGGTCTCCCACTGGTTCTTTTGAGAAAAAGTTGACAGTCTCGGGTTCTGTAATTTGGACAGGAGGAGTTCACTCAGACACCTATCAAAGGGCCCTAGGACCTTAGGGACATCACTTAGGGATCAGGGCTCACTGCAGAAAACACGAGCAGAATCAAGGGCACATCCAGTGGAACTGGTCAGCTGGGCTCTTCAGGAGAGTGAGCCTCTGGCAGCTTTTGTGTCCCTTTAGCTTAGCAGGAAGTTAACCAACAACCTATGGAGTCCAATTCTTGATCCCAGTTACAAATAGGAGCTGGTCCAGCCCTTAAGGTTATCCTCAAAGGTTACAACAACAGGTGCAGTCCTTCTTCTATCTTTCACAGATCCAGCAGTGTTCTGAAGAAGGCACTGGGGTCTGTCCCTCTTATATCCAGTGCCAGCCTGTGAGTGGAGGGAAATCCTGGAAACTTCATAACCTGTGTGAATAAAATTCCAGGAGTGACCGTATGCACTTTTGCCGCACTTCCTGTATTTCCACTGTACACTATTCCACAGTGCCCCTCTCTGCCTAAAACCAAGAAGGCAGAACCTTTCTTCCACTGTGCAGACAATGATAGCACAAGCACTCTTTGAAGCTATGAAAGGGGGTTGGGCACAGCCCCTCAGGGTGTTCTACTCAGGGAGTAAAGTTTCTCCTCACATCTAAGCCCCATGTCTGTCTGGAAGTAATACACATCCAACCATAGGGAGACCATTAACAGTCAAATGACGGTGAACACTGGCAGAAAGTCACATTTAGCTTAGGCAGGAAAATTACAACTATCTAAAAGTGTCATTTTCAAAATAGTAATATAAAATCTGAATTCACCATTATTTTGTATTTTAATACTATTACAATTAGTAATGTATTCCTTTTTGTAGCTCTTCCCAAACTGAAGATATGAATTATGAGGCGTTATAGTGTAACTTATGCTTTTCAACAGGAGAGCCAGCTTTACCTCAGTGAAAAATTACTTTGAAGGTTTGTTTCACTACCAGGACATGCAAAACATAAGCACTTATGTCCTACTTTTTAAATAACATGTGCCCTGTACTATGGGCATTTAGGGCCTACCTTGGGAGTGACCTAAAAGCATGAAAAAGTAGGAGTGGGCGATAAATTCCACTCTGCCGGTGGAGTTGGCAGAAATTTCACCACCCTGCATTTTTGCAGCCAATTTCTGCCAATCTCTGCATTTCAGAATTTTTTCTCAATTGTAAGTTGGCAAGCGAGAATTAGTGTGATGATTTTAGGGCATGAGGTGGCACCCAGCAAGATTTTCTCTACTCGAATGGTCGTGGACAGTCGTGACCATTTGCAGTGAGAAAGCTGCTGCTTGAGTAGAAAATATCCTTGAACAACAGCAAAATAAACTCTAGCAGCAGCGCCCTATGGCACGCAGTGTGGTGCTGTTTGTGCTAATTATTCAGTGCGAAACGAGCTTCTGGTGCTAAAAATCAGCATGAGCTGCATGACATACAGATTTCCGCCAATTCTGAACTCCACAGAATCTCACAGAGTTTTCATGTAACTCCAGGGAATTTTACAAAGTGAAACTTTGTGAGTTCCACCCACCTCTATTAAAAAGGAAGGTTTAGGCACTCCAAGTGGTTTATTGTGCCAAGTCGAATTGGCATTTTTAAAACTGCCTACTGAGGCTTCAGAGGCAGGCCTGGAAACATGTTTTGCATTGTCACTTTAGTGGTGACACAAGATTAGCTGCAGTCCACTAGTAACATTTAACTCACGGACCTTGGGTACATTTCTGTGCCATATACTAGGGAATTATGGGTAAGTTAAATATGCCAAACCAGAGTGTAGCCAATTTCAACATGTTTTAGGGGCCTGTTCATTATTCCAGAAAAAAAATGGACGGTGGCCACACAAAAAGAGCCATTTTTTCCATGTCCCTCACAGATGAAATTAAGGTAGTAACTTAGTGATTCCCCTGGCAGTACCCATCGCTTAAGTAGAAGGACCTATAATGGTCAACTGTATTGGCATGGTGAGTCCCAGGTCTGTGCTCTACTGTAAAGCTCATACCCTGTAGAAAGATGGACAACCTCAACCATTTGTGGTTTCTCTCTCTCATCTGCATTATCCATCTGAGAGGCCTGTGCTCAGTTTGAACCCTGAACTGAGGCCAAAGAGCTATGGTTTCTGTCTTCCACAGCTTCAGCAGTGTCCAGAAGAGGACGCTGGGACTGCCACATTTATGCTAACTACCAGCTTGTTATTGGGGAAACTCTTGGTAATACCCTACCCAATAAGGTGAAAGTTCCCCAGGGGTTACTCTACCCACGTTTGCAGCAATTACATTGTGGTTTACTGTAACATATCCCATAGTGCCCTTTTCTACCTAAATCCAAGATGTCAGAACCTTTCTTCCCCTTTTCAGAGGTCTCTCTGCCCAGCCAGAGGTGTGGCTATGATAATGATCAAACCTTCCCTTGTGGTCATTCCAAACCATTTCCGGGGTATCTCCCCGCCCCCCCCCCCCCCCCCCACTGGGGTTGGAGACAGATTAGCTATGTAGACAAATGAAAAGCAGGACTAGATGTGGGGTATATTTGCCAGTGACAGGATTGGCACCCTTTGAAGCTCTGGCTTGGCAGAGGTCCCAGGCTATCCTGGTCAGGGAGAAAATCATCGCCCCACACCTGTACCCTTTGTCCATTTTCTGGGAGCAATACACATCTCACCACTGGGGAGCCAGTAACAGCCAGGTGACACTAAACTCTGTCAGAAAAGGCACATTTGGTTCAGACAGTAAAAAGACAACTTTAAAAAACTGTAATTTTCAAAATAGCAATATAAAATCAGACCTAGCCAATAAGTTGGGCGTTAAATTATTATTGAAATGAGTTCTTGAATCATTGTTCTAGCTATTCCCAAACTGATGTTTTGCATTATAATTGTTATTCTGTGGGGAAGTCAGCCTGGCCACAGTGAAAAACGACATTGGAGGTTTTTCATTGGCAGGACATGTAAAACATAAGTACACATGCTTGCTTTTTAAATATCATGCCCCTTACTCTGAGGACACTTTGGGCCTACCTTTTGGGTGACAATATTAAAAAAGGAAAAGTTAGGCTTGGTAGATGAATTATTTTCCCAGGTTAAATTAGCAGTTGTCAGACTGGCTGCCCACACTGCAGGGGCAGGTCTGGAGGCATTTGTTTGCATTGCCATTTTAGTGTGGCAGACTATGTGATGCAGTCCACTGGTGACATTATAGGTCCTACAAACACTTTTTTACCATATACTAGGGACACATAGGAAAGCAAAAAAATGCCAATCAAGAGTGTAGCAAATTACAACAGGCACTGGGCCTGGTTAGCATTTCCCAGTGTGCATAGTCAAAAAACCTGTAGCATCAAGTTAGAAAAAAATGGGGGGAGGGTGATACCAAAAGAGGCATTTTCCTAAAATAGACATGGCTGCATAACTCACTTAGATTAGAAATAGAGTTAGAAGATTATTCATTTATGCTCTCTTTTTTAATAGTTAGTTCATTTTTGAAGAATTGTTTACCTTCTGTTTCCTGCTGAAGATAGCTTGGTGTCTGTAATTAACTCTATGAATTGTCCTTCTGAAGTATGTTTGTATCTGCTTGTAGCAATTAACTTTGTGAACTTAAAATACATCAGAATATGTAACATTTTGAAGAACGTGTTTTTTAAATGTCTGCCTTTGTTTTGAGATTTTGGGCCTCAAATATATTTCGGAGGTCAGCTCATCCTCTGCCAGGGTGATAGAGTAAGTTACTGTGTTGTCCTGACAGAGGTGCCAACAGTCAAATTTAAAAATTTCCACCTGCCTGTGGACATTTGTAGCATTGCCAGGAACCACTATCACGCTGGTTTCTGCAATGCCTTGCAATTTTGATGTATGTCTATGTCAATATGACGGAGCCAAACAGCAAACTTACCAAAGTGTTTTTTTCTACTCAAAGAGAAAATCCTAAAATAGGATTTTATTTTTGAAAAATAAAAAACAATCCTCCCTTCAAGGAGGGCATTGTGCCCTTACAGCTAGATTTTTCCTGACCCTGATAGGCATTAGAAAAATGTCTATATATCCAATATTCTGAATTAGGTGGGCAGAAAATTAGGCAAACCTCCAGCAGCCCTTTCTTCATCGGGCCATTGGAGAGCTTGACAATGGCCGAGATGGAGTAGTCTATGCCGTCGCCAATCTATGGTTCACTCGCAGTTAAAAAGGGCAGCCGGACCATTGTGTTGGTGGGTAGGGAACTCCTATGCCTTTGTGATGGAGTTCCCTCATCATCAACATTTAAATCAAGCCCTTGGTTTTTGCTTTTGATAGAAGAAAATGCCTACTTATAATAAATGCTTGGCTCTACAAAAAAATTATTATAGGGAACAGGGGTCCCTCAACAACAATATAAATCACAATCTTCACATAGAGATACAATTAAATCTATTTACAGTTCAGAATACAATATTTATTGAATAAATAATAATTTCAAAAGAATTAAGAAAACAACAAGAAGGACACTTAAAATGTGTGACATGACTCTTTCCAGCATAGTTATCACAGTTATTTAGCATCTGTATTTACAGAAGTGATAAGTAATGGGAGTCACTAATAAATTTGTGCCAACGTCCTTTAGCCAAACTCAGGCATAAAGAACTGACTTGATATAATATATGACAGATTAAGGTAGTACCCATACTCATACTGAAAACTAATTGGCAATCACATTATGAGTTATGGTACAACTGTTGACGTTTTGATCCCTTAAAGCAATGTGCATGGGATCATCATCAGGACTCAACCACAGAGCCAGAAAGTCAAGATCTATGTATTTGCTGAAAGGAACAAAGAAGGGAAGAAAGGGGGGAGAATTAAATAGAATCTAAATTAAAACCGATATAACCATGTTGCCCAATTCCTGTAGAGCTTAAGTGATCACTCAACCAGTACCAAGACAGTCGTGAAATACATCAATTCATGCTGCAGAGTGCAAAGTGATGACAGAACCGGAGAGAATCAAAAGCTGGGTAAAAATGCTGCTGACTCATTAAAAGGGAAGAAGATTGTATGCTAGTTACCTACAAGAGCAGACAAGGAGGAAATATATGTGTCCAACAAATAACAATTAACACCCGAATGGAAGGCGGATAGGAGCTTCAGTTAGAAATGATAATGTAAGCATATGCCATCATGCAGCCAAGAATCAGAAAGTACCTTGCAAAAACACTGTAAATCAATAGTTAGAAGCAGCCAATAATATAGCCTGCAACGGGAAAAGGGCATACAAATTATCAATAACAATCAATGGAGATATTCGGAAAAGAGAGAGGCACACCTAAACTTAAGGCCATGGACAAACTTTTACAGGAAGAAACAGTCTGGCCTACATTCAATAACTATGCATAGGATTGTGACATTAAGCAGATATTGAATAAAGTTCCTAAAAAATATATAAAGAAAATGGAACACAATGTCGGCCATGCTCTGATCGCCCAAAACAATATATAAGGAAATCAAAAAATAGTCGCTCACAGACACGGAAAATTACAAAGTAAAGAACGACTAAACTCACCAAAAAACAATAAATGGGAGCATCATCACTCAAGGGCAGTGGAAAGTGGCGTCGTCCAGGAGAGTGCAGGTCCAGCTCTCATTAGTCAAGAATGTAAGGACAGGGGAGCGTCTGAGTGAGGTTAATGGGGTAACGAGTTGAAGGAGAAACAGACGACGGCCTGAGGTAGTCAAATCATGTTGAACCACCCAGAATAGTCACTCAAAGGAAAAAAAAGGGCCAGACTGCCTACTACTACATAGTAATGAGAGAGCGTATTTTGATATTACATACTATAGACGTGAAATGCTTATGTCTAACAATGCTGTATTAATAAACATATTAAAAGTGTATTCATAAAATGGAGAATCGTTCACATGTATAAACTAATGTCAACTGTAAGGAATAATCATTTATAGTTTACCTAACTGAGCACATTAAAACGTATAAAACTGCATTCATTAGAACTCGTATATCTTAAGTTAGCGTGAGTCAAGCAGAAGCTGTGTAGTTCTTATATTAAAAGTGTATTTTTCCTGTTTCTTCAGTGTGCTGACTTGCAAACGACTATGACCCAGCTATTGTTCTTTCTGTATTAGTTTGTAACATCGGGATATTTTCCCATTCGCATGCTAGCATCTTTTAGTATAAAATGATTGTGCTTCGAAACATTTGTAGATACTTCCAAGGACAATGAGACGAGGGAACGAGAACTTTTAACCTGAGACGTGTGCCAAGCTGATGAAGTAACCCCGGATATGCCACCTACGGAAGACTGATTATGAAGACCAATCAGAAGCCAATTTTTTATCGAGAGATGACAAATGCATTACTTAATGTATAATTTGATAGGTTAACAATGATGGGGTGTATTGACTGACCAATAGAATTTTGGGGGAATGAATTACTAGAAAGGGATAAAAACCCATGACACAGGAAATAATCGTCCATTAGGTAGGGAATGATATCAATTGCATCCCGAAACTCTGTCACACTATTCTGTGACTGGAGACTTAGACAAACTATCCTTGCCCATATTACTGCCCCTTACACTTTTCTCCTTATGAGGAGAGTGTCTCTTGTCTCTAACTTAGATAGACTGACGGCGATCTGACCGATGTCCTGAAGACGAAGACTGATCCTGAATGCTGACCTAATCAGAGGAGGGTAATTATATAATTGCTGATGGAAATTCATTTTTGCCTTTCTTTCTAGGTACCAACTGCTGTGTATGTTTTGATAGAGACCTTAGTTAGATGTTTTCCAAATTGGTGTTCAAAATTATTTTGCATGACGCCCAACATGCTAATGCTAATTAGAGGATAGATGAGGTATTCACTCTGTGAGAAAACAGGGCTGATTGCAGAGGCCCCATAACTTTTTGCCCCCATTTTCCACTTTTTGCTGGTGTTTTCCTGACTGTAAAGGTGCCCTGGGTATTGCTAACCAGTCCCAGGGCCTGTGCTCTGTGTAAAATGGATATGCAAATTAGGCTAATTATAATTGGCTAAGTTAACCTACCTATAAGTCCCTAGTATATGGTAGGGCATGTAGGTTTAGGGACCACAGCATAGGTGGTGCACACCTAGGTACACTGCTGAGGTGCCCAGTGTCATTTTAAAAGCAAGCCTGCCTTGCTGGCTGCTTTTAAATTAAAGTTATATGCAAATTCGACTTTGGAATTAAAGGTACTTCCAAAGTCTTAAACTACCTTATTTTTACATATAAGTCACCCCTAAGGTGTGCCCTATGTGCCCCTAGGGCTGGGTGCCATGTAACTATAAGCAGGGACTTTATAAAAATAGATTTATAAGCCATGGTGAGGTAAAAACAGCCAAATTCGTGTTTCCCTCATTTAAGTAAATGGCCTTCATAGGCTAGAATGGGCAGACTTTATTTTAAATTTTAAAGTCTCCTTAAATGTTACATACCAAGAATTTGGTATCAAATTGATTGTTGTAATAAATCCCACAACTTCCAGTTGTTGGATTTAATATAACTTGTCCAGGTAAAAAGTTTAGACTTTACCTAAAAAGTTGCCAATTTCAGCTCTGCATTGTTTTTGCTGCTGTGCTCTGATTGGCCAGCCTGCAGCAGCTTCTGCCAGGCTGCCTTGATGAGGTGTGAAGTGGCCAGGCTTCACACAAAGGAATGTGCTTGGGGGAGAGAATCTCCCCTCAGCAGATGGTGAGGCAGGAAGGGAGAGGGCTGCCAAACTGGTCTTCAAAGGCAGAGAAGGACATTTGCAGCACCCAGCAACACCCCCACATCCTGCAACCCCAGACAATTAGGTGCCCCCTTGATTAGATTAGGAGAGGACAGGAGAGGGGTGTGTTTATGATTTTTAGCCACACCAGTGGGTGGGCTCAGCCAGATGTAACCTCCAAAAATCAGATTCATCCATGTTGGATTTTTAGAGACTGTTGCCTTCTGGGATGGATTTTTGCCACACTTCCCAGGAAGTGGTCATCACAGGGGGACGACCCTGTCCCTGATTGGAGAACCAGGGCCCCCCTGCTTTTCACCCAGGAGCAAGGATAAAACTGGCAGACCTGCACCCACGTCTCAGATCCCCTCCAGAATTCAACAAGAAAGGAACTAAAGAAGAAGAAGGACTGCCCTGCTGGACCCCTGGCCTGCACCTGGACCCTGCACTCAGAAGGACTGCACCAGCTGCACACTTGGGCTTCACCACAAGAAGGACTTTGCCTGGCTTCAACTGGTTCAAGGAGGGACTCCCTGTTTGCTACAGGTGAAAAATTGCTAAACCAGAGTCCCCTGCACCAACTCCTGAAGAAAGCGACCAGCTGACCACTGTCCAGTGGCCAAAAAGGAGTTTGCGCCAGGTGCATTCTGGGAGTTGAAGTCCGCACCCCCCAAGGACCATCACAGAACTTCTGGACCATTGGGGTGAGCTGTGGACCCCAAAAGAACCTTAAAAGAACATCTGGGTGAAGCCCCAGAAGTTTGGAAAAGATTTGAGAATTTTTTGAAAAAAGCTCCAGAGAGGGACTGACCCGCCGCGGAAATTCTAGCCGGCTTGCCTCAACCGCGACCCGGCCTGACTTCGTGGTTCGTCCCGGTAAAGAAAAACATCCAAAAAAGAGACTAAGTCCGAACTTAAAAAGTTGACCGGGACCTCCCAGCCATCGTATCCGAGAAGGGCTCCATGGACGTCGGATCAAGATCCAGGTTTACCCCGGTCGAAGGATTTTCATCTCGAAAAAACGACTAAGTCCGAAGGTAAAAGTCTCCACCGAGGAAACCCACATCGCGTATCCGGACAAGGGCTCCAGGAGGTCGGATTCAACTGGCAGGTTCGTCCCGGTGAAGAAAAACTTCAAAATAAAGACTAAGTCAGAAGGTAACTTTTTAACCGAGGCCTCCCGCGACCTGTAGCCGAGCAGGGCTCCATCGCGGTCGGCCTGAAAGTTTGACTTTGCCCCGGTCGAGGTGCAACCAGATGACCCGATTGGCGCTTTTTGTTTCTAAGCGCTAGAAAAGTAATAATTCTTTAAAAATTCATATCTCCGGTTCCCCTGAACCGATTTTAATCGTTTTTGTGCCATTTTAAAGATAAAAATATAAACTATTTTTATAAATTGGTTTTGGATTTTTAAACTGTTTCCTGTGTTTTATTTAATTACTGTTATGTGATATTTGAATGCTTTACACTTTGTCTCCTAAGTTAAGCCTTGACGCTCGTTGCCAAGCTACCAAGGGTTGAGCTGGGATTAATTTACTGAGACCTAACTGTACCTATGTGGAGGTTAGTGGCTTGTTGCTAGGTGTAGATACCTACCTGCCCTACCAATAACCCATTTTCCAACATAATTGGAAGCAGCGACGGGATCCTGTACTTGTGTTCAATATCACGTTACAGTTTTAGGTAAAACAAATTAAAAATCCTTTAAATTGTCCTAGTGCAAAAATTGTTTTTAATTTTTAATTTGTATTAATTTCAATTATTGAATTTTTGTAATTTTTCTAAATTCTTGTTTCCAATTTTTGCAAAAAGTTTTTGTTGACACAAAACTAGGGAACCATGGAGCTTGATCTGGCTAGCCTACCCACACTGACAGTAGTCCAGCTTAGGGGGTTGTGTATTGAAAGAGGGTTGCCTGCAACCACTGATCTCAGGAAGCAAATCCTGATCACATCCCTGACAGCATGGGCTGAGGCCCAAGAGGTAGAGTCAGAAGAAGCTCCAGAGGAGGGAGAAAGAAGGGAGGATGCAAGCTCTAACCACTCAGGGGAGGGAAGGCATCTGACCCTAAGTGAGGACGAGGAAGAACGGTCCTCAGTAAATACAGTCACTAGGGGCAGATCCAAAGCTAGTGGTGGGAAGGGGGTCCTTTCAGGAGGAGAGAACCCATCCATCAGAGAAAGAGAGCTGGAGGCCCAGCTAGCATACATAGCTTTGGAAGCAGAGAAGCTGGCCCTAGAAAAGAAAAAGTGGGCATACAAAGAGAAAAGAGATGGAAGCAGCGATAAAGAAGCTGAGGTGTCCATGGGTGGGGGAGTTTGCCCCATATTACCCAAGGGGGTAGTTCCTGCTTATGTAGAGGGGGATGACATAGATAAGTGGCTGGGGGCCTTTGAGAGGGCACTCCAAATGAGAAGGGTTAGGCCTCAATACTGGGGTTCACTTTTGTGGGAGTTGGTCCCCAACTCAGGGAGGGATAGGCTTCTGACCTTAAGGGGGGAGGAGGCAGATTCATACCCTAGTATGAAGAGGTGCTTAGCCAAGAAGTTTGGTCTGACCCCAGAGCAATATAGAATGAAGTTCAGGGACACCCAGAAGGTCAGTACCCAGTCTTGGGTTGACTTTGTGGACATTTCACTAAAGGCACTAGAGGGCTGGATTATTGGTAACAAAGTAGATACTTATGAGGGGTTATACAATCTGATCATGAGAGAGCACATCTTGACCAATTGTACCCAAGAAAGGTTACGCCAGCATCTAGTGGACTCTAAGCAGACCAACCCTAGAGAGCTAGGGGAGGCAGCTGATGAGTGGTTGAGAACCAGGGTGGTTGTCAAGTCCCAGGGGGGAGACTCCAAGAAGGGGGGGACAGGTCCCCAAAAACCTAAGGAGGGAGGTGGTAAGCCCACCACAGAGACTCCCTCTGTACCCCAGAACCCTAACAAGGAGGAGAGTAAATCCCACTCCCACTCTGAAAAGCAGAGACAGGGAGACCCAGGGTTAAAAAAACTCTTGGACAGTAGGGCTTGCTTTGACTGTCAGCAGACAGGTCACTTCAGAGGAGATGCAGCCTGTCCAAGGAAGGTGGTTAGCACTGGGCTGTCCAGTGTAGCCATAGAGGAGGATTCCTCAGATGATGAAGTCCTCCTAGCATTGTGCTGGGAGACAGGACCAGATGGTAAGCTGGTGATCCCTGAGGGTGGGAGTAGGCACTTCCACCACATTCAAGTGAATGGGATCCCTACCACTGGCCTGAGGGACACCTGTGCCAGTCACACTATAGTGAGTGACCGGTTAGTGACGCCAGACATGTATGTCCCAGGAAAGACAAAGAAAGTCAGGATAGCCACAGGGGAGGTCACCTCCAAACCTGTAGCCATAGTGCCCCTAGAGAGGGAGGGTATCCTTGACTGGATTAGGGTGGTAGTCAGTGCTGACCTCCCCCTAGATTGTATCCTGGGCAATGACCTCCCAGAGGTGAGTCTGGTCACAGATGGGGTGGTCGCCCAGGGCGCCCCCCCAACCCAAAGTCCTGGGGAGTCAGTCCCTACAGTTAGGAGACAGGGGTCCCCAAGAAAAGGAAAGAAGAAAAGGAAGGGTAGGCCACTCTTAAAGAGAGTTCCAGGGAGCCAAGGGCCCTCTGCCCCAGTAAGGGGGAGCCCAGAGTTGGCACTGGTGAGGCCTCACCTGACCCCAAGGAAGTCCTGAGTAGTCAGGCAGCTGTCCAGATGCAAGGTGTTGCCCCTGCACTGACAGAAGGGAGAGTGGAAAGAGGGTGTCTGCCACAGGAGGTGGTAGCCCCCCACTCTAGACAGCAAGAGGGGTGCCAGGACCCCAAAGATGCCCCTAAAGCAGCTCAGCCACCTGTCAGTGGAGAGCTTAGGGTGTGGTTCTGGGTACTGACAGCTGTCAGTAGCCTCTGCTGGGTGCTAGCCTTCCTGGCAGCACTGTACTTGGCCTGGGAGGCAGACCCCAGGGCCAATAGCAAAGTAGGCCCCCTGACCCTATTGGTCATGGTGGGGTTGCTCAAGTGTTGGGTGACCTCTTTGGGTAAGCTAGGTGTTGCCCTAGCAAAGTTTGGAGTAGGGGAGGTGGGCACCTCACTACCCAAGTTGGCAGAGAGAAAGGAGGAAGACCCCCCTAGAGGAAAGTTTCAGTTTGTGTTGGGTCCTTTTACTGTTGGGATGGCTTCACTACCCATAGGGAGTGACCCTGACAGGAGGATATAAGGCAGAGTAGGCCCTGCAAAGGGACAGCCAGTTTTCTTCACTGTCTTCCTCGCCTAACAAGCCAGGAAGACTCTCCCAGGGTTGGGCTGAGTCACCTGGGCGTGTGGGCTGGGGGGGGGGGTTGTGTGAGAAAACAGGGCTGATTGCAGAGGCCCCATAACTTTTTGCCCCCATTTTCCACTTTTTGCTGGTGTTTTCCTGACTGTAAAGGTGCCCTGGGTACTGCTAACCAGTCCCAGGGCCTGTGCTCTGTGTGAAATGGATATGCAAATTAGGCTAATTATAATTGGCTAAGTTAACCTACCTATAAGTCCCTAGTATATGGTAGGGCATGTAGGTTTAGGGACCACAGCATAGGTGGTGCACACCTAGGTGCACTGCTGAGGTGCCCAGTGTCATTTTAAAAGCAAGCCTGCCTTGCTGGCTGCTTTTAAATTAAAGTTATATGCAAATTCGACTTTGGAATTAAAGGTACTTCCAAAGTCTTAAACTACCTTATTTTTACATATAAGTCACCCCTAAGGTGTGCCCTATGTGCCCCTAGGGCTGGGTGCAATGTAACTATAAGCAGGGACTTTATAAAAATAGATTTATAAGCCCTGGTGAGGTAAAAACAGCCAAATTCGTGTTTCCCTCATTGAAGTAAATGGCCTTCATAGGCTAGAATGGGCAGACTTTATTTTAAATTTTAAAGTCTCCTTAAATGTTACATACCAAGAATTTGGTATCAAATTGATTTTTGTAATAAATCCCACAACTTCCAGTTGTTGGATTTAATATAACTTGTCCAGGTAAAAAGTTTAGACTTTACCTAAAAAGTTGCCAATTTCAGCTCTGCATTGTTTTTGCTGCTGTGCTCTGATTGGCCAGCCTGCAGCAGCTTCTGCCAGGCTGCCTTGATGAGGTGTGAAGTGGCCAGGCTTCACACAAAGGAATGTGCTTGGGGGAGAGAATCTCCCCTCAGCAGATGGTGAGGCAGGAAGGGGGAGGGCTGCCAAACTGGTCTTCAAAGGCAGAGAAGGACATTTGCAGCACCCAGCAACACCCCCACATCCTGCAACCCCAGACAATTAGGTGCCCCCTTGATTAGATTAGGAGAGGGCAGGAGAGGGGTGTGTTTATGATTTTTAGCCACACCAGTGGGTGGGCTCAGCCAGATGTAACCTCCAAAAATCAGATTCATCCATGTTGGATTTTTAGAGACTGTTGCCTTCTGGGATGGATTTTTGCCACACTTCCCAGGAAGTGGTCATCACAGGGGGACGACCCTGTCCCTGATTGGAGAACCAGGGCCCCCCTGCTTTTCACCCAGGAGCAAGGATAAAACTGGCAGACCTGCACCCACGCCTCAGATCCCCTCCAGAATTCAATAAGAAAGGAACTAAAGAAGAAGAAGGACTGCCCTGCTGGACCCCTGGCCTGCACCTGGACCCTGCACTCAGAAGGACTGCACCAGCTGCACACTTGGGCTTCACCACAAGAAGGACTTTGCCTGGCTTCAACTGGTTCAAGGAGGGACTCCCTGTTTGCTACAGGTGAAAAATTGCTAAACCAGAGTCCCCTGCACCAACTCCTGAAGAAAGCGACCAGCTGACCACTGTCCAGTGGCCAAAAAGGAGTTTGCGCCAGGTGCATTCTGGGAGTTGAAGTCCGCACCCCCCAAGGACCATCACAGAACTTCTGGACCCTTGGGGTGAGCTGTGGACCCCAAAAGAACCTTAAAAGAACATCTGGGTGAAGCCCCAGAAGTTTGGAAAAGATTTGAGAATTTTTGGAAAAAAGCTCCAGAGAGGGACCGACCCGCCGCGGAAATTCTAGCCGACTTGCCTCAACCGCGACCCAGCCTGACTTCGTGGTTCGTCCCGGTAAAGAAAAACATCCAAAAAAGAGACTAAGTCCGAACGTAAAAAGTTGACCGGGACCTCCCAGCCATCGTATCCGAGAAGGGCTCCATGGACGTCGGATCAAGATCCAGGTTTACCCCGGTTGAAGGATTTTCATCTCGAAAAAACGACTAAGTCCGAAGGTAAAAGTCTCCACCGAGGAAACCCACATCGCGTATCCGGACAAGGGCTCCAGGAGGTCGGATTCAACTGGCAGGTTCGTCCCGGTGAAGAAAAACTTCAAAATAAAGACTAAGTCAGAAGGTAACTTTTTAACCGAGGCCTCCCGCGACCTGTAGCCGAGCAGGACTCCATCGTGGTCGGCCTGAAAGTTTGACTTTGCCCCGGTCGAGGTGCAACCAGATGACCCGATTGGCGCTTTTTGTTTCTAAGCGCTAGAAAAGTAATAATTCTTTAAAAATTCATATCTCCGGTTCCCCTGAACCGATTTTAATCGTTTTTGTGTCATTTTAAAGATAAAAATATAAACTATTTTTATAAATTGGTTTTGGATTTTTAAACTGTTTCCTGTGTTTTATTTAATTACTGTTTTGTGATATTTGAATGCTTTACACTTTGTCTCCTAAATTAAGCCTTGACGCTCGTTGCCAAGCTACCAAGGGTTGAGCTGGGATTAATTTACTGAGACCTAACTGTACCTATGTGGAGGTTAGTGGCTTGTTGCTAGGTGTAGATACCTACCTGCCCTACCAATAACCCATTTTCCAACACACTCTGACTGACAAACTGACGTGACTGACGTGGTGCTATGCTGAACTAGTATCTTAGAAAGTTTGATGTGTTATAATCCACTTATATCTATCTGATTATTCATGTTACTGATCTTTGCATTATCGAAAGCTTATTGTGGTTGCCATCTTATCATCGTGCTTATGTGTTTATTGACTTTGAGATTAATGCCTTTGCTACTAGATTGTAATCAATAGGGAATAAAACTTATTAACTCCATTAAGGTGTGGTTATTCATGACTGAAAGGTCATGGTTGTGCCGAACGTTTATTAATGTCTAATTTGATGTTAAACGTTGACAATGTTATTGACCTATTGATTGATATTTTGATTAGTTATCTCGTCCTACGGTGTCTCACCACTGGGCCCAAAGATTCATTGGCCTAAAACGAGTCCTGATGTGTATAAATTAACATAGACGGACGCGTTAACAGTTCTACCAAGGATGTAATACCCCAAAATTAATATTTTAACGGAATACTGCCATACAAGTACTATAGAACAATAAAACAAGGGGGATCGGGGAAATGAGAAACTGACAACAGCCAGAGGCAGCCAAGCGCGAGCAAGGTAAATTATCCATCATATTGAACTGCCCAGGATTATCATCTGTTTTCACAGTCATACCAAGGATATAAGACATACTGCCATACAAAAGTGATCGAATACTAGCACATAATGGAACAATGGAGAGTCGGGCCCGCAATCATTCTGATGAAAAGTTAATCTGCATTACAAATAGTGCAAGGAGTCTTGTATCATAAGTAGGACATGAGAATAAAGCTTAGAAAATTAGAATATGGAGCCATTGTGTCTTAGGTGAGTGACAGCGCATGATGTCACAGGGACGCAATTGTTCACAAGACAATGGACCGCTAGTATGCTGAAAAACACCCATAAGTGAATGAAGTAAGTGACAGTGCATGACATCAAAAGGACACAATTGTTCTCAAGGAAATGTAAAGTGAATAACGTGATCAGTATAAATACAATACTCCATAAGATGGGAGCATTTAATCAGGTGACACAAAAGACTCTGTATACATTGAAGGAAATTTCGCCAATTAAATCAATGAGGACCAATCTTCAATATGGTGAAGACCAGTTTTAAAGCTATTCACACGTAAAATCCATTTCAGTTCTTTTTTGTTAAGTAGTGCACCAATATTGGCTGCTCATGGTGGGGATTTGATGACAGTGATTACTTGCCAATGAAGGTCGTTCTCATTATGGCCAGCTAATACAAAATGCTCCACCAGCGGGGCGTTGACAACTTTATAACGTAGACAACTTCTGTACTGACAGATGCAAATCCTGATTTTCTGCATTGTCTGTCCAATGTCAGGACAAAAAATTGCATAAATAACATTCACGGTATTGTAATTAGAAAAATCTCATAGTACATATTTAAAGTTGCAATAACAAAACTCTTTTGATTCAATCGCAAATTGACAGACAATATATTTGCCACACTTGAAATGTCCCAGCAACGGGGTCATACCCCATCATCATTTAATGTATGCCCGCCTAGTATCGATGGATGGCTGGCTCGTACCAAATGTCCTCTTAAATTCTTAATTTTCTGAAATACAAAAAGCAGGCCCTCAATGTTGAGGTCTCCCATATTCAAAATTGGCCAGTGTTACACTTTTTAACAATGTTTGAAAAATGGGAGAAGGTTGTCACACAAACCAAATGTTCTTTATTTCTTTTTTATTTTGGGAGTTAATGGCACTTCAAGTGGACAGCACAGAGCCCTCTTCATAAAACGTTTCACTAATTTGCGTGGGTAACCCCTGCGATGGGTTTCTTAGAAAGAGTGTTGGCTTCTTGGAAGAAATTTTCCTTGAAAAAACCATTCCTTCTGATTCAAAGAAATTGTGGGTAAGGAAGTGAGCGGTGCAGTGCCCTGGGGGATTACTTGTGTATGACAAAAGAGTGTTATGCTCTATTGGTTTACGATTAAGCGTAGTATATAGTTCACCCCCTGAAGGCTTTATTAAAAGATCTAAAAAAGGGATCTAGGATTTATTGTATGTCACAGTGAACTTGAGCCCACTGCAATTGCCATTGAGCCATTCTGAAAATTCAATCAAAGTCTCTGTGGGGCTTTGCCAAATCATATAGGGGGTCATTCTGACCCTGGCGGTCCATGACCGCCATGGCGGAGGGTATCGGAAGCACCGCCAACAGGCTGGCGGTGCTTCCTGGGCTATTCTGACCGCGGCGGTAAAGCCGCGGTCAGAAAAGGGGAACCGGCGGTTTCCCGCCGGTTTTCCCCTGGCCCAGGGAATCCGCCATGGCGGCGCTGCGTGCAGCACCGCCATGGCAATTCCGACCCCCTTCCCGCCAGCCTGTTTCTGGCGGTGTGCACCGCCAGAACCAGGATGGCGGGAACGGGTGCCGTGGGGCCCCTGGGGGCCCCTGCACTGCCCATGCCATTGGCATGGGCAGTGCAGGGGCCCCCTAACAGGGCCCCACAAAGATTTTCACTGTCTGCTTTGCAGACAGTGAAAATCGCGACGGTTGCCACTGCACCCGTCGCACCACTGCAACTCCGCCGGCTCCATTCGGAGCCGGCTTCATTGTTGAAGGGGCTTTCCCGCTGGGCCGGCCGGCGGTCTTCTGGCGGTCGCCCGCCGGCCCAGCGGGAAAGCCGGAATGGCCGCCGCGGTCTTTCGGCAGGAACCGCTTGGCGGGCGGTGACCGCCAACCGCTGCGGTCAGAATGACCGCCATAATCTATATAATGTTTCCATATTACAATTTTGCAAAAATGGGTTGGTATGAGAAACTATTGTTTTATTGTCAAGGTCATCCATAAATAGTAGTAAAGTTTGGGGCGAAAACAGCTCCTATGGATGTCCCTTTCACCTGTTGATAGTACTGTCCATCAAAATAGAAAAAAAAGTTAAACATAAATCTAGGAGTAACAAGATAAATGAAGTTGGAACAGAGCGTGCCCTTTCATCTAATAGTTTCTCAATGACTTCCATTCCATCATTTTGAGGGCTAGTAGTATAAAAGGATTCAACATCCAAAGTATACAACAAACAGGTGTTTGGGTCAAAAGGAAAGTGTTAAAGTTGATTTATCATGTCCATGCTGTCTCTTACATAGCATGGGGTATTTGGTACAAGGTCTTTAGCAAAGGAATCAACATGGCGGGACAATGGTTCTAAAATAAACCCACATCCTGATACTATTGGCTGTCCTGGGGCAGTGTTGTATTTTTATGTATTTTGGTCAGAGTATAAATAACTGGTGTTCTTAGAGATGTAGTGTTTAGAAACAGGAACTCATTTTGAGTAGGGAATCCATCAGCCTTGCCTTTTTCAGTAATAGTTTGGATAAGCCCCTGGATGTCTTTGGTCGGATCAGACTGCAGTTTGAGGCAGTGATCAGTATTGGTAAGATCTGTATATTTCAGTTTTATATGAGTCTATATTTTGTATAACAATGCCGCCACCTTTATCCGTTGGTTTGATCACTAAAGATGTGTTACTTTTAAGCTTACTCAGGGCCTGTTTTTCAAGAGCAGAAAGATTGTAGGGAATGTACTGACATTTTCTTTCCAAGGCATCAATGTCTTTAGGGACCATTTGTTCAAAAGTCTGTATCTTCGGGGTTAGGGAGTTAGTCGAGGTGGGGAGAAAGTAGAGGGTGTAAAGACTATTCTGAAAAAATAGATCCAAATAATATACACACAGTTCCAAAACAACAAAAAAGGAGGGTTCTCTAGACCAAAGGTTTCCAAAGGAGAAAGCAATATGCTTGAAGCAAGGGCCCTCACTAACCTTTCGGTGACATGCTTCATCATAGGGCCATGCTCCTCGTCAGGCCGGCACTGCAATGCCTGACGGGCCCCACAGGCAGACTTTTCTAAAGAATCGTAAGAATTCTGTCTTGAGATCAAGAAGAATAGGTTGAATGGTGGGGACAAAGGATAAGCCTTTAATCAGTAGGGAAATCTCAACTGAGGACATTTGATGTGTAGAAAGATTGAAATGGATATAGAGTCTAGACTAGATATTGCATTGTCAGTGCCACGCGTCAGTAGCCCAGTATTTCTGTCAGGTCTGACGGTCGCCTGGAGTACTGAATCATCGCTGTCTCCAGCCTTTTCTTCACCTTGTTGGATGTCCCTAGCCCCTCCCTAAAAAAGTAGTTTTGGGTGTGCTTAGAGTGGAACTAGGTCCGTCTCCAGAATCTGAGTTGTAGGATGAAAAAGCAAAACAATTTTATGCATTTTTGTTATATTAGTTTTAATCAGCATTTAGTGAGTTTATGTGCTCCTGTTGGATATGCTTCTGAAGATAATCATGGCTCGTATTATAATAATGCTACAAAGGAGAATGGATCAGGTCATACTGATGTCTCTGCTGTGAATTTTAAGAAAAATGCTCCTTTTAGTTAGCTTTCCAATTATAAAAATATAACAAATGTCTCCAATTGCTATATCTGTACGTACTTATCTGGTCCTGTTTCAGAGGTGGTGCCCTACTATCAACTTCCGATATAGTGCTGTATATAGTTGTCAATTTTATTGAAACAGAATTTGTTGATCAGTTTGAAACAGACTATGAGCTACTGTTTGAAGAGGTTCCTAAATTAAGAGTTTGATTTCTGAGAACAACAATAAAAGACCCATTACGCTATTTCATGAATCTAACGCATCTAACAAGAACACTGTGTAAATGGACTGATGTGGGATGTAATGCTATTAAAGAATTTAATAGCACAGAAGTGAACATTAATAGAAGAAATGCTGCAGATGTGAGGGAGATTTAATTTTGAGAATAAGCTGGGGGAGTATTTATAAATTCAAAGATGCATCCTAGACTTAGAATAAATCAGGAGAAGAAAGAAGGTGTGTGAAACATGAAGGATGGGAAATTTCAGAAAGGATTGCAAAAAAGTGAGCATAGTTATAATTATAGTTAGCAGAGATAAAATATTGGGCAATGTTCCTATATTTAGGGGCATTTACCTTGCCTGCGGAAAAACATTTTTTTTCACATTCAATGTAGGATCATGCTACTTAGCATTAGTCTTTCAGAGAGTGTAACGCGGGAGTGAAATTAATACGATGAGTGAAACAAGGCTGAACGAGTGAGTTTTAGATTTCCACAGATGCTAATGAATATATTTGGTGTGATGATTCCTTCTTTTATTTTGGCTTTGAATGATGTGAAGATCAGAAAGTTGTCTATTTTAGAAGGTTGCTTGGCTGCTAATACTGCAGATGCATCAACTAAGATTAATCAAGAGACAATTGCCATCCTTGCGATGACTATCCAAAACCAAATGAGAGAAAAAAATTGACATGGATTAGATCAAATCTAGAAATGCAGATTTTATATTACATTAGAACATTGAAATGTTGGGAGCTCCATTGAAGACAATAGAGTGCTCTGGTCTTTTAATGGCTGGTAAAAGCCTGAGGCTCCAACATTCCAATATTTATCTCACATCAACAGCTATGTACAAAGGCCTCACAGAGCCCGAGGGGATTGAAATCCTCTTGAGCGCCACAAAGCCTTTGTTTTATTTATTAGAACATCCTGGCCTCTAATGTTCTATTAGCCTTACAGCCACCAGTAGATGGGCTATACTGGCCATTTAAGGCCCACTCCCTTGTTAAAGACCCTCACCTTTGGCTTGGGCCTTTAATACTGGAGAGGGCCTTCAAAAGCTGTAGAGCCCTCTACAGGGGATATAAGGCTATATTAAAACCCTTGGACACAATGAAGAAGTCAAAAGTAATGAATGATCTATAGAAGAATTAAGTAGTATGATTTTCAATGGTTTCAAATACTGTCAGAGAAGGGGGGGTTAGAGGAGATATGTTAGTAAACATTAATGTTTATTTTTGTGTGTTTAAGTTAGCATGAATAGGCCACAAAACTAATTTACTGGGTTTCTGGCCTAGTTGCACCAGTAGCTAAGAAAAGTGACTTTTTTCAACGTTTTTCCTTTTTTTTATAAAATAGACAAAAATGTGATCTGTTCTGTGGTGTTGTTTATTTCTACTGTATCAAATAATGTGCTTCGGAGGAAGTCTGTCAGATTTTCCACTGTTTGACAAATTCAAGGCTTTGCTTCTTATAGTCACAACTCTAATGTCTATTCACATTTTAATAGTTTACTATTCAATCATGTAATGTCAATTCCCCTTGTATGTATGGTAAAGTGGACAACTTCTTATTAATAATGTGGGTGGTCTGTAGAGTAGCATGTTTGATTTAACATTATGTATACAATGCTGATTGGTTTGTGTCATGTACTTTATTAGTTCAGTCCATGTTACTACCTCAATCTTTGTTGAGCAAAATATTCTCTACTTCTGTGAATCTACAAAAAGTGGTTTATATAGGATATATGCCAGAGCTTTTCTCATTTCTCGCAGTGCACTCTTTCCTGTCAGTCCTCTTGCTAATCCTGCTCTTAGACTTTTTCTCTTGACTTAGGATATATATTCAAGTTGATTTGAATTGACTAGCAAAGTATCCACCTCAAATCTCCTTGGGAAGGTCGAAGTCTCAATTCATAGTTTCTAAATCAGCCAGTACCAAAATGTGACCTCTTTCGTCCTCTGAGGCATTTTCCACAGATGTTCTTCCAATTCATTAGTGTTCCAGTCCTTCGCCCTCAATGTCCTTGACTAACCTTTTAGTTGGAAGTATTTATAATTGAAGATATTTCCCTGGGCTACACTCTGCAAAACCTCCCCTGGGTGAAGCTTCCCTTCCCGTATTAGCTGGCCCCAGCTGTGTACACCCATCTCCCTAAGATGGTAATTTATCCTTTAGGCATTCTGGTGTACCAGGCTATTCCAAAACAGGATCAGGTCTACTGTAATACAGGGGCTTTGTAGCTTGTCTGATCTGTGACCACAGAAGAGCTGTTGCCAGCAAGACTTTTAACCTCACCTTTTGGTAAACTTTCACAGGTCTGAATTTGTACAAAAAAATGATTCATCCCCTCTTATATCCTTCAGCATTACTTTAAACAGGGCACCAGTTCATGGGTCTTCTATCTTCTTTAGCAGACACCTACTGTTATTAACTGGAATGCCCATGCATAAAGCTGAAGGTCCAGCAGTAAGTGCACACCCTTATCTCATCTCCTACAGAGCTTTTACCAGGATATCCTTGCTCCCTTTGATGCTCAGATGAAAGAGTTGACTTTCTCTTGCAACTTCTCCAGCCACTCTGTCTTAAAATATAGGGGGGTTGCGTTAAAAAGGAAGGTGATTTTTTTGAACTTTGGTAGAATAGTGATTTTTATCAAATTGGTCCTCCCAAATATTGTTAGAGGTAGGTAAGACCAGCTTGTTAATAGTTGGGTCCTTTCCATCAATACCCTACGTAAGTTAGATTCTGCAATATTGTCTATGGGTCTTGGGGAATTTTGACTCCGAGATATTTCAGCTCTGTTTTTTATTAGTCAATCTATTAGTCAATTTCCCCTCTACAGTACAAGTCATTATTTCTGTCTTTACAGGATTTGCAGCAAAACCCATCACTTCCCTTAAAGTCTGCTGTCAGCTACTCAATAATCGGGAGGGCCGAATGTAGATTTGAAGTGTAGGGCATAAATCATCGGCATATAGCGATACCTCTTTTTCCCAGATGGCACATCTAAAGATGCTTACTGCACTTTCTTTACTGATCTTTTGTGCCAAATGATTTATAAATGAATTGAATAGGATGGGTAATGGACATCCCTGCCATGTACCCCTTGTGGTTTTAATCTCTGAGGTCTACGTACCATTTATGGAGATTAAAGCTGTGGGGTTCTTATAGATTCGCTCTACTGCCCTACAAAACTTATCCCCTAAGCTGCATTGTTTTAAAACTGTATTCAGGTAGGTCCAATCGACTCCGTCATAGGCTTTATCAGCATCCAATGTCATATTGGCCAACAGGATTTTAAAATTTGTGGCAAGGTCTATTGAGCTTATTAGCTCATGAGTCAACCAATACAGGTGGCTCATGAAGTCCTTCTGATCCTTCTGAAGGGTAGGTTCTGAGTTGTTGCAAGATGTCAATCCAGGTATTTGCTGGAACTTATGAGAAGGAGTGTCCCACGTTTCTGGCCTTCTTGATACGAGGGAAGTGTGCTCTTGCCTGGGATCTAGATTGAAGATGTCTGATGGGTTGGCAGAAGTTGAGATGGTGGTTGGGTGTTGTGGAGAGCTTTGTAGGCATGGGCAAGGATGACTAATAGCCCCTTTATTAGACTGACATCCTTGGGTGATAGTTCCCTAAACTTTTTGCCTTCACCCCTCTTGTTTTTCCGAATTTCCTTTTGTTGGCTTTAGGACTCTGTGCACACTACCACTGCTAACAAGTGCTACACTACTTGAGCCTTCTCCCTAAAAGAAGGTAAAATTGGCCTACATCTAACTGGCACTATTAATGTAATGGTAATCCCTAGTAAATAGTACTACATGTACCCAGGGCCTGTAAATTAAATGCTACTAGTGGTCTGGAGCACACATTGCCTCCAACCATTAACGCAGCACTTTAAAAGATGTTCCAGGCCTGCCACGGCAGCCTGCAGTGCAGTTTTGAACTGCCATTTCAACCTGGCAAAATAAACCTCTTAAAGGTCCTGGTGAAGGGTGCATGGTAATTTTAAAGCAGGACACGTGGGTTTAAGTTTTACATGACCTGGCATTGAAAAGCTCCTAATGTTGTTTTTAACTTTGGTAAGGCCTCGCCCTCTCCACTAGGACAACACTGGGTTGCCTTATTACATTTTATAGGTTCTAACTTTAGTTTGGGAGCAAATAATAAAATACTTCTTGGTCTCTTTTTAATTGTAATTTAAATCCTCCATACTGGTCAAGTTGGATTTTAAGTTACAATCATAAAAATTCCACTTTTATAAGGTTGGTCTTTTTGTGCCTACACTAACTGTGCCTTTCTGCCATTACCCGGTGTCAGATAACTCTGCTGTTATGGGCTCTGAATTGCTGCCAGACAGTGGGAAAAAGGAAACCTAGGTGTGCTCATGATGGCATATAAATCTTTATGTACTACATGTCCTAGTAGTGACAAACAACCTATTTAGGCTCTCACTACTGTGAATGTTGCTCCTCTCATAGGATTGCATTGGAAATGCCCTGACATATATCTAAGTGGTATCATCTGATCTATAAGGAATAGCATGTTTAGTATGTCTGGAGTGGTAGTGAGAAATCCTGCTTACTGGTGTAGGTGGATTTTGCATTGCTATTTTAGAAATGCCACTTCTAGAAATTGGGCATCTCTCTGTGCTTATAGCTAGTGCTTTTGCTACCTGACACCAATCCATGTCTGGGACAGAGTGACAGCTCCACTTGGTGCATACTTTCCAGACAGCCATCTCACAGGAGGGTCTGGGTGTGACAGAATAAGCATCTGCATACTGACAGTCTTCCTGGGTGTGGGGAGAGAGAGGGTCGTTTACACCTTATATATGAATAGGCTGTGTCCTGCCCTCACACAATGGAATGATTACACCCTACTAATGTCTGAAGGAAGGGCTGGGTTGAAAGGGTGTTGTGCTTGACTTGAAAGGACTCCTTTGCGGTTACCCCCCCTGAACAAAGGCATTTTTGAGTGTAAGTAGAAGAGGCTTGCCCCCTGATTTTTAGAGCACTTTTGGAACTGGGACTGAAACTCTGTCAGAAGGATTGCTGGGCTGCACAAAAGACTCATCTGGAGTGCTCTTCTGTGGTCACCCTGCTACGAGATGCTGATGGGTGGCATAAAGGACTCCCCGGATTGTTTTTCTGCTTGTTGCCCTGCTGCCAGCTGCTCCCTGACTGTGTCCCCTCCAAAGGCATTGGGGTACTGCCAGAAGGAACCGCACGGGAACCATTGGCTCTGTTGTATGTTGGTCTGCTGCATCACTGCCCGACTTTGGGCCCAAGTGTTCTCCAAGGGGCCCCAGAGGAGGGGGAACACTGTTTCTTGCCCTTTATCCACTCAAACCTTCAACTATAGGGCTTGGAGAGTGCTGTATTTTAAAGCTGGTTCCCCCTCACCAAAGAGATTGCATATGGTGAGTGCTTGATGAATTCTCCTCCTTTCTATGCCAGCTCAGTACAAGCACTTCACCCTTTCCCTATATTGATTTTCATCACAAGTGCATCATGAGTGCTGGGTCCTCTCCCACTGTCATCCTTTAGTAAAGTCAACGTGAGGCTGACCATGGTGAAGCTATCCCCCTCCTTGCACCCAGCACTGACCCA
This sequence comes from Pleurodeles waltl, assembly GCF_031143425.1. NCBI lineage: Eukaryota > Metazoa > Chordata > Amphibia > Caudata > Salamandridae > Pleurodeles > Pleurodeles waltl. Next base: position 787,183,316 of record NC_090444.1, on the reverse strand, counting down.
TACTGAGCACAGGGTGTCAGTGGGAGAGACATCAGATCACAGAGGCCACGAGCATGCCGATACAACACCCAGCTGACAGCCTTGGTGACGGGTGTGCATCACAATGCCTTACTGCCTCTGCTCCCCAGACCGACCATCCATCGGAGGGCCACACAGCAACACAAGCTACTACCACGCAGGAAAGGAGGCACCTCATGACGGCGGCTTGGCTGTCACTCACACTGGTGAATTCCCATATTTCTATTTGAGTCGCTGGCTGCTGGGTTATCCAGATGACAGACCCTTCCCCCGAGGCCCAACTCACAGCCCGTGCCTGGTGGGCAGCTCAGTTGCCCGTCACTGCTGTGGGACTGGGGGAAATTAGGCCCGGGTAGTCCCGAATCAGTTCTCCTCATTTTGGCCAAGGAGAATAAGGCCTAGGTAGCCCCAAAGGACACTGGACTTACCAGTTGTGGGGACACTGTTTCTTGGGCTTTATTCTGGTGGGAGGGAACCTTGACATAGGCCTTGGACGAGGTGCCGGATCATCACTATGAACTCCCTGTTTTGGAAAACTGTGGAGTACCGCCTTTCTGGTAATAGATGCACCAGTGTTTTGATGCCCCATCTGGGGAAAAATGAGTACCAAATAAAACGTAATTGAATGGCAGGTGTGCCGCACCCCACGTGTTTACCATAATATTTGGTGACATAGTACATTATTCATTACATGCTTTAAAAGTGATGGCGTGTCGTTTTATTCCTTACATTGTCAGGATAGCGCATGCTATGTCAGCAACTGCAGAATGTGCACAGTAATCATGCTTTAGGGTGCCACATAGGACCATATGTGTTATTATGTCCTGTTAGTATGCTATTTACCATTTTCCATGTGTGGTTTTTCACTTTGTTACCATTTGTGTGTTCCTTGAATACTTTGCATATTAACTCTAAGTGAAGCCTCACTCCTATTGTGCCACATTATCAGGAGTTAAGTACAGGTTAATTTTGTGACTTTTCGTGGTTCTCCCTGAAAAGTATTGTGTTTATTATTTGAGTGTGGCTTCCATCCCGCTCAGCTAATAAAGCAATTCCTTACACTCTTTATATAAGTTTCTATATATATATGTATGTTTTATCACTAGTGTTTGGTGAAAAACAAACATTCTTGGCTAGCGGCAGAGGCATAAAATAAGGTAATGATAGAATGAAGATATATTGGGAAAAAATTATAACTGAAGTTGGAAACCAACCTTGTTTGATTATAGAGTGTCAATGGAAAATAATTTATTGAATGTGTATTTGTCCAATTGCAGATTACATCAAACTTTGAAACATATCTGAGGCTGAAAGTTCCATCCATATCAATTTGAAGTCACTTCATTAGAGGGGCAATGAAACTTGTTTTTAGGTGGAGTGTTTGTTCATTCTATCAGGTGATACACTTCTGGTGTCAAGGATTGGAGGGGTTGAGGAAGTGGATGTGGGATGTCTCTTTATCAACTTCTCAGGCATCCCATTTATTGAGTCACAGACATTTTGGTCATCAGGTTTATTACTCAGGAGAGTTGAGAAATAATTTATTGAAGTATGTGGGCTTGTGTGGCATCTCTGTGTCTGTAGGTGGACAAGGCTTGCTCTGCTGGAATACTATCTTTTGAAAATGTTGGCGTTTTCATAGCAATATTTTGATAATGTAGCTTCGGTACTAAAAATAGAAATTGAATTCTATAGATAATGTAGTTTCTGAACAATAGTTAGTGGATCAATGCAAAAACTTAGGGTGTTTTGTTGGTTGGATTGAATCTCTATTGTGCTCCATTTTAAAGATGAATGCTGGCGTATTTGGAGATGGATATCAATTAAGTGGTGGTAAGTGGCACCAGTTTCTTACCTCAGTTTCCTGTTTTCTACCTTAGATTCCAAGAGTGTAACTTGTGGCAGTAAGATGGTAGTCACAAGGCAAAGGAAAGGAAGTTAACAGGGATCTCTAAAAACCGAAATCACTTTCTGTTGCTCTAACTGTACCCCCCACCTCCCGAGACCCACATCAGCAAATGGTAGATGATGAGAGGTGAAGGGAGGGACACAAGCTGGAAGGCCCATCGTGGGCTCCTCTCATAGCCCAAAAGAAGAACACATATTTGATTCTGATGGGCTAAAAGAGGGCCAGGGGATGAGACATTTTCCTCCTCTTCCACATGACAAGAGCATGGAAGTGGGAGACATTTGCAGAGGGAGTCAGGTCTACTGAGAAGGGGAAACCACATGAAAAGACAGGTGTCCACATCTTATCAGACCCTAGTGGCTCTCTAGCGCTGAAAGAAACTACAGCATACACACTCTCCTGCTCTCATCCTCTCCAGTACCTCTTTACTCCTTGCATCAGGATAGGAGAGTATGAACCACTCTTAGGGGTGGAGAGACACTTGCTTGTTCCTCAACAGCAGTACCAGTTATATCTGCAACAGACTCACAGGCTTCAGCTTCAGCTGCAGCCTGATCCAGAGTTCTTGCCCACCCTGCATAGGCAGGTGTGTTTAAATGGTAAAGTGTGCAAGGATGGGGTAGGATCAAGGCTAAACCGGGATAACGAAGCTGGACTGTACATAGATTGAGGAGTTATAGATATGCCTACAAATCTGCATTGACAAATGCTACCCATCAGTATACTTAGTGTTAAACCTCCGTGAATGAGCCTAGACTGTTCATATGGAAATACACATACTAATCAGATAGGACAAGACTTGAGTCTGTACCTCAGTGTATCAGGTTACACTAAGATAATACGTCTTTACCAATCTGTATAAGGCTGCTTTGAGTAATAGAGCTTTACCACATAATTTAATGTTCTATGAAACATATGAGACTGTATCTGTGCCTTTGATGCCTCACTAAACAAATGAGGATATAGATGCCCATTTGACTTTGTTAATGGCCACAGTAGGTACACATTATTTGGGGGCTAAACATGAGCATATTTGGCTATACATATGCATGTGGGACAGCAGTCGCATGTACAAGGCCATACCTATGCGTTTGAGGCTTAGCTGGGCATCGGAACCCATCTAGGGACTTATTATGGTTGTGAAATGGCACATGATGGTAGTATTTGGCATATGAAAGTTGCCACCAAGACTTTTAGACCATGTCTAGGCAGTATGAATAGTGGCCCCCACATGTGTAGCTGTGCCTGGACAAATGAGACCGCATTTGGGCACTTTAGGCATTGTCTGGGTGACACAAACCATGACCTATGATTTTGGGAGGCACCAGGATTTGGCAGTTCTCAACTGTGAAGTCAAAGGAAGTTCTTCTCTGAAACCTCTGTGTATCTGTGTACTATCGGTGTTATTGGGCATTTAATACAGAAAATCCTTACAATGTTAATCTACTAGTCGACCTGAAACCAAAATCAGTTTACGCTGCTGTGGTGCTGGGTGTCATGGACATAGAAGCTGCATCTAACACTATGTTCTGCTCCGATTGACTGGAATATACTTTTTGCAATTTCCCCTTCCGCTGTAACTAAAAATGTAACCAATGTAGTGGGAGCTTATACATCCCACGATTCATTGAATTGCACTACCAGTTATTGCAGAACTAAAACTTGTGTCTTTCTGACTTTCTGATTCAGTAACCATGCAACCAGAAACAACAGTTTTTAGGAGCCATTGCAGCTGTTCACGGACCTGAGTGCCAATTCCTCGCACGGTGCTCTGTTCCCGTTATTCCTGCAGTGAGTTTGCTTCTCTAATTCCATGTAAATCCAAAGCCTGACTTTCTCTACTTGCAACTGCACATTCCTGATGCCAATCTGAGGCCTTGTCCTTTAAGCCTGTTGTTTTCTTTTTTAAGATTCTATGATGTGGAATCTAGAATTTATTTCAGAAAAGTCTGCCTTTGCGCACCTAAATTGAATTTAGGTGCATACAGATTTGGTCAATCAAGCGGGCAGATGTATTATATTTATTACAAAATAAAAAAATAGTGCATGGCCAGTTTGCCTTATTTTACCTACTTTATTTACTTTCAGAACATGTTTTTTATTTAAAAACTATTGTGCGCAAAAGATTAACTATAAACATTAAGAATGTTATGCATTCCTACCAATGGATCCATAATCCATGTCCTCCATTGCTGCCCTAATGCAAAAATCTTTCTGTCATGTAGAATGAAGAATATTTATTTGTTCCATTTCCTATTAAATGAGCATAAAATAGTGGTAATGGATTTATGCTGGCTTAGTTTCAGTGCAGGTATCCATAATATAGCCACTGGCAGCGTATTTGAGATTTAGGGCCAGATGTAGCAAAAAAACATTTTGCGACTTGCAAATTGCGAGTCATAGTGACTCGCAATTTGCAACTCGCAAAATGTTATGCAGAAAGGTGTCTCAGACACCTTCTGCGACTCGCTATGGGGTCGCAAAGACCCACCTCATGAATATTAATGAGGTGGGTCGCAGTTTGCGACCCCATAGCGAGTCCATGCACTCACAGGGATGGTGGCCTGCTGGAGACAGCAGACCACCATATCTGTGACTGCTTTTTAATAAAGCAGGTTTTTTTTCTTTTTGCAGCCCGTTTTCCTTAAAGGAAAACGAGCAGCAAAAAGAAAAACTTCCGAAACCATTTGGTTTCGTTTTTTTCAGAGTAGGCAGTGGTCCATAGGACCACTGCCTGCTCTGAAAAACTATTTTTTGGGCCATTCACAAAGGGGAAGGGGTCCCATGGGGACCCCTTCCCTTTTGCGAATGAGTTACCATCCACTTCAAGTGGATGGTAACTGCGAGTTGGTTTGCGACCGCATTCGCGGTCACAAAGCAACTCAGCATGGCGATGCGGTCGCAAATAGGAAGGGAACACCCCTTCCTATTTGCGAGTCGCAGCCTCAAATTGCGAGTCGGTACCAACTCGCACTTTGCGGTTGTGCATCACGTTTGTCCTTTGGCGCGTCGCAAACTGCATTTTTCGCAGTTTGCGACGCGCAAAAGGCTTCCTATATCTGGCCCTTAATTTCCACAGAGTGAATGCGAGTTTACTGCCACTCCTCAAGGATTAAGGCCTTGTGCTCAATGTACATTTGGGAAGGTGGACCCAAGCTTGTACACTATGAAGTTATTGCAAGTCACCGAAGTGTTCCATATCCAGAATTCATTCACAAGGTCTGAAGTGGCATGCAATCTTGTTTTAATGTAATGCAGAGGGTATATTTTATTCCTAATAATACATGGTCACTCCATCACCCTTCCCACAAACAGCTTAAGTACTTAGGGCCAGATGTAGGTAGACAGCAAATTGCGACTTGCAATTTGCGAGTCCAAGCGGCTCTCAAATTGCAACTCACAATTTGCTATGCAGAAAGGTGTCTCAGACACCTTCTGCTACTCGGTATGGGGTCGCAAAGACCCACCTCATTAATATTAATGAGGTGGGTCTCAGTTTGCGACCCCATAGCGAGTCTGGGCACTCACGGGGATGGTGGCCTGCTGTAGACAGCAGACCACCATGTCTGTGACTGCTTTTAAATAAAGCAGTTTTTTTTTTCTATCTGCAGCCCGTTTTACTTAAAGGAAAACGAGCTGCACAGAGAAACAAAATACCGAAACCTTTTGTTTCGGTTTTTTTCAGAGTAGGCAGTGGTCCTTAGGACCACTGCCTGCTCTGAAAAAATTATTTTGTGATCATTCACAAAGGGGAAGGGGTCCCATGGAGACCCCTTCCCTTTTGCGAATGAGTTACCATCCACTTCAAGTGGATGGTAACTGCGAGTTGATTTGCAACCGCTTTCACGGTCGCAAATCAATTTACATTGCGGTGCGAGTCGCAAATTGGAAGGGAACACCCCTTCCTATTTGTGAGTCGGAAACGCATTTTGCGAGTCGGTTCCGACTTGCAAAATGCGTTTCTGCATCGCGGGCGGGCCTTACTGCCTCGCAAATGGCGTTTTTTTGACGTTTGCGAGGCGCTAATGCCTCGCTACATCTGGCCCTTACTGTTTTGCTCTTTTTTGTTCTTTGCAGACAGGAAATGAAAGCAGAATATATAAGGAGAAATTAAACTCACTAAAAAGCAGATATTATATATATATATATATATTTTTTAAATGCAGTGGTTTAGATTGTGTAGAACCATGAAGAGAGTCTATCTTTCCTTCACTTACCTACTGGGAAAACAGTAAACATGTTGTCATAAATATTTCCGTCCTGCTGATCCCCTTTTCTTTTTAGAGAAATATATAGGAAGAAAAAAAAGCCAGTTTCTACTTTCTTTGTTTAAATTGTGCATGTAATTAAGCTCTATGACCTGCCTTTTGCAATGGTCAACTTAATAACTTATTACATGTGAGCAGCTTTTCATTATTGCAGGCGATTAGAGACCTCACAAGTCAACTGTAATAAGGAAAAGAGTGACAGCATTTTGAAACAGGAATTGCTGTCTCCCATTTATTATAATGTGATATGTATTTAGTCACCAGTGGTTATACAAGCCTTGTGTATAAAGAATAAGAGATTTACTACAAGAATATCAGAGAATCTGTAAAATGGATTAGGTCGAACACCGAAGTATCCACCTATTTAAAAAAAAAATGTGTTTAATGTCGCCTTCTTGAAGATAATATGTTTGTTTTGGAACTTTGTTAGCACAACTATATTAAATTACTTTTAGAAATACATCACAAATTGATAAATTAACTGAGGAAATCTATTTTGTTAACTAGAGATATTTTATGGCTAACTTTAAAAAGAATGAGTGATTTAAAGAGGTCTTTTAAGCAAATATCTGCTTTACAGACTTAACATGCTGAAATCATTCTCCCTAGTTGGGTGAAGAATTTGAATCTCAACAAAGATAAATAGAAAGATGTGACTAAAGAGCAACAAAAATATACATTATTTTAGTGCTTTCTCTGAGATGTGTAATCGTTGCATAGCAATAAGCACACCTTTCAACTATAAAGGCAAATGTAGTGCCTCAAAAATAAATATAGTTGTGTCTCTTTACCACCTCAGAAAAAATACATTTTGGAGCCAAAGCAAAACGTAAATAAAGGTTTATGTGATTTCTTCTGCAAGGAAATTTAGGAAAAGTGGAGCTTGGAGATGATCATCAAAACACCATAAGTCTAAGTTCCGCTCTTGTGTGTGATCAGTAATATCTGACTCTGATGCTTGGTAAATGAACAAGGTGAACACAACTGGACACCAATAGCAACTTTTTCGCATTCTTATTGCCATTATTACTTAAGGAGTGATGAAGAGTAAGGCCAACATTTCAAATACCAAGGAAATTCCAATTCGGCTGGTAGAGGGATTTGCCAGCCTTATTGGAATTGTAAGGGTTGTGTTTTATAAAGGAACTATTTTGCAAATCCAACCTGGCTGAATAAGTCTTTTGAAAACTGAAATGTGGGAAAGCGCTGTGGAATTTGGTACAGGAGCACCAACATTCTAAAGTAATTCCTCATTCCTTATGTGAGCATTCAGAATAGTGTGGATATTCCATACCCCAGAGTTAGTGAACCTTGAAGTAGTGGTAATTCTGGATTTGAAAATATGGGTGTGGTGTACCTGCAGTACTCATAATGAGATCTTAACTGGAAAAATGCTAAGCAATTTGCATGTTTTTACTCAAAACCAACACCAATTATCCAAATAAAAGGAGATTTGGATATTGTACATTTTGTAACTAGAGAAATACGAGCCACTGGAAAATAATAAGAGGAGGTGCAAACTACACTTTGAGTTTTGATTGATTCTTGGGTGTAATGAAAAGCCTTCTTACATCTTTTTGTATGAGGCTGTAAAGAACTTTAAGTCTGTGTGTTGTTTTGGTACCTGCCTCTATTACTACAGCTAGCCTTCCTGAAGCACCGACCTCCCATTTTTTTTCAACAGTTTTGTTGTAGAGTATTTCAGGTTTTTTGGATCATTTAATGTATCAAAAACAGTACAACATGTAATCACATTTACTGTCAAGAGACTATATGGACTGCAACAGTTAGCAATTAGTTTAAGGTTGCTAATTTAAACAAGCCCATGAGTTTCATATACCACCGAATTATTTGTTGTTAAGAAGAAACTCATACTAATGGGCTACATGGAAATGCTTCTACCCAGTGCCAATTTGTGCTGGTGGTTGCAGGTGGTGAGGACTAGGCTCAGTCTTGGAGGTTTATTTTAATCATCAGATTTTTGACTCAGAACAAGAGAGAAAAGAGAGAAAGGCGGAGATAGAGAAGAAGACGAAAACACAAGGATGAAATAGAAATAAGGATGAAAATCACAATTCAGGAGCGAGATAAAGATATAGGCAGTGTAGGATGGGACTTAAAAAGAGGCATGAGGTGGGATAAAAACTAGGCAGTCTTGGTATACGGTAAACCTGGTATTTGGCAGCACAGCTGATGGGGCGATAAGAAAAATATTGGAGCCTGGACTTATACTTTTTAAAAATTAGTTCAGAATTTCAGGATTCAGCTTCACCTCATATCCCTGACAACATTCCTTCTGCCTACTTAAAGTCATTGAATTTGAAAAAAAACAGTTTTAATGTGAGCATTGCACAACCATGCTGTACATACCACTGTGGTGTACAGTACACCAACCTTTAGGTTACATGTCTGCACAGCATTCCTGAATGGTGAATGTTGAAGCTTCTGAAGGCTTTGTCAGGCACATGGTTGAAGGCCCTCGTTACAACCCTGGCGGTCGGTGTTAAAGTGGTGGTAACACCGCCAACAGGCCGGCGTTAAAAAAAAATGGGATCACGACCATGGCGGAAACCAGCAACACAGACAGCCACTTTAACACTCCAACCACCACGGCGGTAGCAACAAACACTGCAGCAGTAACCGCCAACAGCCAGTCAGAAGACAATATACCGCCCACACTATTACAAGGCACCAATCCGCCAGCTTTTCCGGGGCGGTACCAAAGCCATCAAAAGCATGGCGGAAACAGTACAAAATGAGTTTCACTAGTGTAATATTGGAACAATCAGATAGATCAAGAGAACAGCAAATAATCAGTATACACAAATATTTACAGCAAGTACACAAGTCCGTACACTGTCCCATTAAATGTCCGTGAACTAGTGGTCCCAAAAAGCATGGGCAAAGCCCACACATGACACCTACCTCAAAACGGAGAGAACATTGCAAGGGCATCAGGTCGAAAAAAAAACAGGCACCTCAGGCGGAAGGGGAGGGGGGGCCCCTCAGCCGGATGATGGTACAACGCCACTGCTCCTCGAGGGGGCTCCATGCCCACTGCCTGGTCCTGGGGAGTGCAAAGCCACAGCCTCACAAGTCTCTCAAGTGGGTTCACTGCCCACTGCTTGGTCCTGGGGAGTGCAAAGCCACAGTCTTTCAAGTCTCTCAAGTGGGTGGTTTGGCCACTGCTTGGTCTTGGGGAGTGCAAAGCCACAGTCTCTCAAGTCTCTCAAGTGGGTTCCCTGCCCACTGCTTGGTCCTGGGGAGAGCAAAGCCACAGTCTCTCAAATGGATGCCTTTCTCCACTGGTTCTGGAGGGGGCTTTGTGCCCAGAGTGCTTCATCCTCCCAAGGACTGGGTGAGTGGATGCCTTTCTCCACTGGTTCTGGGGGGCTTTGTGCCCAGAGTGCTTCATCCTGCCAAGGACTGGGTGAGTGGATGCCTTTCTCCACTGGTTCTGGAGGGGGCTTTGTGCCCAGTGATGCTGCACCTGGGGTGTGGCAGTTGACTTCGTCTCACCTGGGTGTCCTAGCCATGCGATGCACCTGGAACAGGTAGCATGATACTCCATGGAGGCAGAGCCACACGCCATCCTGCGGGGAATTAGGCTGCCATTTGCTGGTTCGTGTCAGTGCTGGAGGTGGTGACACAAAAGGATGATGGACGGAGTGCTGAACAATGCAAACACTCACCCCCAGTCACAGATCTGGGTTTAAACCATTGTTCTTTTGCTCATCATGCCACCCCAGTTTGGACCCAACCATGTGCAAATCAGTCTTGACCCTGTTCCTCATGGGAACAGTCCAGCCCGAACTGCCAGGCCAGGTCCTCTCTGGACCGCAAACAAGCATCCTGGGACTGGTTTCAGGGTATCAGCCTTCATCAGCCAGGCAAGCTTGAATCCAGTGGCACATTGAACAAGGGACCCACGTCTGGGCATACCCTTCCCACTTAGGGCAAGTTTAGCAACACAAAAGGATGATGGACGGAGTGCTGAACAATGCAAACACTCACCCCCAGTCACAGATCTGGGTTTAATCCATTGTTCTTTTGCTCACCATGCCACCCCAGTTTGGACCCAGCCATGTGCAAATCAGTCTTGACCCTGTTCCTCTCGGGAACAGTCCAGGGAAGACCTGGCCTGGCAGTTCGGGCTGGACTGCTCCCATGGGGAACAGGGTCAAGGCTGGTTTGCATATGGCTGGGTCCTAACTGGAATGGCATGGGCAGGATGGATTTAGGCCCAGATCTCTGTACTGGGGGTGAATGTTTGACATTGTTCAGCACTCCATCCATCACTTGTTCTTTTTGCATTTGTCGCCATAAGTGGGAAGGGTATGCCCAGACGTGAGTCCTGTGCTTCCCATGCCACTGGATTCAAGCTAGCCTGGCTGATGAGGGGTGAAACCCCGAAACCGGTCCCAGGATGCTTGTTTCTAGTCCAGGGAAGACCTGGCCTGGCAGTTCGGGCTGGACGGTTCCCATGGGGAACAGGGTCAACACTGATTTGCATATGGCTGGGTCCAAACTGGAATGGCACGGGCAGCAAAAAAACAATGGATTTAGTCCCAGATCTCTATACTGGGGGTGAATGTTTGACATTGTTCAGCATTCCGTCCATCACTTGTTCTTTTTGCATTTGTCGCCATAAGTGCTGGAGGTGGTGTCTCAAGTGGCGTGTCCAGGGTCCAAGACGTCACCTACAGACTCTGACGGCTGCACACTGGGGATGGGGCTGACGTCTGACAGAGTGGCATCGGCTGTGCACGTGGCGGTGCTGATGGTGGTGCAGGTGGCAGTGTCTGCGGCGGAGATGCTGCCAGTGCTGGCCGTGGTGCAAGTGACTGTTGTGGTGGATGGAGACACCATACTGTCTCTGGCAGCCTCAGATGGCTGATCCTTGGGGAGGATGCTGCAGAATGACGTTGTAGCAGTGGCGGTGCAGGTGGCGGTCGTTGCGGTGGTGGTGACTGTGGTGCATGTGGCTGCCATCCCTGATGATATGGTGGTCACCAGCCCCTCACCAGGAATCATCGTGCCCAGAGGTGATGTGCCCTTTGGCTTGTGGCCCTTCCCCATATTGACAGTCGCTGCAGGGACCTTGGCACTGTCCACTCGGTGTTTGGGCGAGGCCTTGCTGGGTGGGTGGTGTGACTGTCCCCTGCTGGAAGCCAGCCCCTTTTTAGGTCGAGCGTTAGCGTTCGGCCTGCTGTATACTTTTAAGTATACTATAGAGTGAGTTCCAGTCTTTTTCATTTGTTAGTTGCAGTGTCCTTCAAAAATCCTTGCTTGCTAGTGGTCAGTTCTGCCTCTTTGTCCTGCCTTTTTTCACTTTGGGAGCAGCACAAAGTACTGTGTAATTACGCTATGTACTGTTTATCTCTTCTGTAAGGGACTTTTTTGGGGCATTTGCCTGTTTCACCTCAACAGGGTGGGTGCTTGTTCAGTTACTCCTCCCCACCAGCCCCCTCTGTAAACAGAAACCGACGGCAGAGGGGGACTTTTCCAGGGCCAGCTCCCCCTCGCTCTCTTCCTTTTGACATTTTCAGTCTGTGTGGCAATAAAAATCCAGTCAGTAATTTACAACGCTATGAGCTCTAACTCGAGCAAACACGAGACTATTGCATTCCAAATGCTTGTTTTCCTGTTGATGTTTTGTTCTATGTGCACACTTTATTTGTAACTCCTGTGTTTTTAGCTCCTGTTTGCTTTGTTAAAGGTGTGCATGTTTTTTTTGTTGGCTTCTTCAATGTGTACCATGTTAACGCTGTTGTAATGTAATAGCCAGAGTTATAGGTTCGCTTTATTCTAATTATTTAGGGCATTTAAAATCATGCTTCTTTGCTGTTTGTTTGAAGTGCCAAAAGTGTATTTTGTAATTGCCTTAGTTGTTGAAGTTGCTGTAATTTTATGTCTGCTTATTTGTCTGTTTTATTGTAATTTTTGGGGGGTTTAAAGTCACGCTTGTTTGCTGTTTATTCGATGAACCCGCCGTTTTTTTTTTGTAAGTGCCTTTTTTGTTAAAGTGGCTGTAATTTTATGTGTGTTTATTTGTTGTGAAAAGTTCATTAACTAAATTAGGAAGGTTGTGTGTGTTTTTTTGTGTAATGGGTGTAATTAAAATGTTAACATCTGATCAATATTTAATGATTTATCAGCTTCTAAATGTTATGATTTTCCAAAAAAATAAACAATTGGAAACACTCAAATGCAATGCTATTGCTTAAAAATTCATGAAAGCGTTAGCCTTGATTTTAATATATAATGAATTATTTGCTTTGTAGCAGGATAAAAGATTAACTTTATTTTTCGGTATGTTTATATGTTGTTGAACGTTTTTAATTGGTAGTTGAAATGCTGTGTGGCTTTGTATTTAATTTATTTATTTGCGGCATAATGTATTATGTTTAGGCTTGGAATACATTTTGCTGTAAATAAATAAATTAAAGAAAAATGCCACGCAACCTTCCGAAGGCCAAGGTAGAGCTTTTAAAAACAAAGTTATTTTTTTATCCTGCTAGAACACAGATACATTATTGACTCTGAAATGCAATGTTGACGTTTTCATTGTTTTTTAAACGCTGATGTTGCATTTGTGTGTTTCTAATATTTTGCTTTCTAGGTAAAATTAACAATTATTTGCTTTGTAGCAGGATGAAAGATAGACTGTATTTATAGGTATGTTTATATGGTGTTAAATGTGTGCTATTGGCATTAGGTAGGTCACTTGGCTATTTTAATTTATTTATTTATTTATGGCAAAATGTGTTACAAACTTAACCAAAACATAATAAGTCATAAAAATTAATTAAATACAAAGGCACAGAATATTTTCACTGTCAATTAAACGTTTCAACATCTCATAAACAAATCTTACCGTTTCCCTAAAAAGATTAGAAACACTTCAATGCAACATTAACGTTTAGAAAGGAGTGAAAACGTCAACTTCGTTTTTTCACATTTAGTGACGTATCTGCATTGTGGCAGGATAAAAGATTAACTTTATCTTGAGGTGTATTTATGCGGTGTTAGATGTGTCTAATTGGCAGTTGTGGGCTTTTACGTGTCTGTGTGAAGCTCAGCATCCATGCATTCAGCCATATCACTCACAGTCTTTCTGAAAGAAACATTCACAGATGCTGGTTCTAAGAAAGATACAAATCTTTATGGCTGTGTAAATTCTCTTTTTGCTCGAGAGGTCTGCTACTGTAACACATTGACAGACTATTTAACTGTTTCACACCACTCCAGACTTCGTGTTTGTTATTTGGTGTTGTTCCGTGGTTCGTTTCAAACTTAAAAATACACGCAGATAAATTATTCACTTTTGAATGCGATGTTGGGGTTTTCATTGATTTTTAAACATTGGCCTTGTCTTTGTGTGTTTCAATATCTTTTTTTTTAGGTAAATATTATCATTTATCTGCTTTGTAGCAGGATGAAAGATAGGTTGTATTTATAGGTATGTTTATATGATGTTCATTGTGGGCTATTGGCATTAAGTAGGTCGTGTGGCTATTTAATTTAATGTATTTATTTACAGCAACATTTGTTACAAATCTAACTAAAAGACAATATGCCGTAAAAACATAATCTACCATTTATGCTGCTATAAAACAAATCAATGTTAAGAGTTTCCCTAAAAAGAACAAACATTAGATACTCTCAAATGCGACTTTAACGTTTAAAAAGCATAAAACACTTCAATCTTGCTTTTCACAATTTATGACTTATCAACTTTTTAGCAGGATAAAACATGAGCTTCACTTTTAGGTATCTTTATACAGTGCTAAATGTTTTTAATTGGCAGTAGAAATGCTGTGTGGCTTTCTGTTTCATTTATTTATGGCATAATATGTTATGTTAAGCTGTGGATCAAATTTTGACGTAAATAAATAAATTAGAAAAAAATCATGCATGCTTTCGAAGACTGAGGTTGAACATTTAAAAACAGAGTTAATCTTTTATCCTGCTATAAGGCGAATACATTATTGACTGTTAAACGTGCCGCTCTATAACTTCTAGCAGATACTCCCCTTTACACGGCAGGGGAGACATTGATACTTGGACCTTATAGCTATATAAAAGACTACCTGAGTCTCACTCCCAACAGGACAAAACTTTAATTGGATACTTACAAATATTTGCTTTGTAGAAGGTTGCAGGGAAGCTGATGAGACTTCTTCTTCTGTAATGTATTTACTGTCCTGTGGCTGCGAGCATGAGGAACTATAGGGGGTGATTCTAACCTTGGCGGACGGCGGAGGCCGTCCGCCAAGGTACCGCCGTGAAATGACCACACCGCGGTCAAAAGACCGCGGCGGCCATTTAAACATTTCCTCTGGGCCGGCGGGCGCTCTCCGAAAGAGCGCCCGCCGGCCCAGAGGAAATGCCCCTGCAACGAGGACGCCGGCTCAGAATTGAGCTGGCGTAGTTGCAGGGGTGCGACGGGTGCAGTTGCACCCGTCGCGTATTTCAGTGTCTGCAAGGCAGACACTGAAATACTTTGCGGGGCCCTCTTACGGGGGCCCCTGCCGTGCCCATGCCATTGGCATGGGCACGGCAGGGGCCCCCAGGGGCCCCGCGGCACCCCCTACCGCCATCCTGTTCATGGCGGGTTTCCCGCCATGAACAGGATGGCGGTAGGGGCTGTCAGAATCCTCATGGCGGCAGAGCGCGCTCCGCCGCCATGAAGGATTCCCCCGAGCAGCGGTAAGTCGGCGGGAGCCCGCCGACTTGCCGCTTCTGACCGCGGCTGAACCGTCGCGGTCAGAATGCTCGTGGGAGCACCGCCAGCCTGTTGGCGGTGCTCCCGTGGTCGGTGGCCCTGGCGGCCACCGGCCGCCAGGGTCAGAATGACCCCCATAGTGTCTAGAAACGGACTTCATCTATAGCTGAACAGTATATACAAGTTTAGTTGCAACAAGTTTACATATATGTATTTGCTTGATATGTATAGTATTTCGAAACAGGACAAACAAAAATGGCTTTTATAAAAGTTTGCATCTAAATTTAAGTCCTGGGCACGGCTAGCCATTGTAACTAACTAGGTGGTATACTAAGTACTTGGGAGAGTGTAATGTAGGCGCTACAGGGAAAAACAATGAGAGCTGTAATGCTTGCCTTTGAGTAGCTGCAATCACTTGTCTCCGTGCTTCCCCAGTAGCTGGAGGCTTATACTCCCTTCTCCCTGGTGAGTTAGGCTTGTCAGGAGCTAACCTTCACTCTTCCTCCTCAACTTGGGCTGCCCACTGCATGAGTATTGCCATAATGCTTTACAGGGCATTCCTTTACAAAATATGTTCTCTCATAACTCATCACACAATGTGCTCTTTATGTAGATATCATCTCTGGGTCCCCCGACTACAGTAAGAGAGACTCCAAAATAATAATATAAAACAATAAAATAAATATTAGAAACATTTTCAATTTGTACTTCAGATAGAGGAAAAAGGTAAATTGAAATGCTTTCGTTATATACAGGGCCACTAACTTTGTATGGCAAAAGGACCTAATTATGCGGCGGAGTTGACCAATTTATATGTCAAGAAAAGTCCACTTAAGCATTTACAACACCAATAGCTCTAACTCGAAAAAATGCGAGACCTATTGCATTGCAAATGCTTGTTGACCTTTGCAGGTGGTGGAATAGGATGGTCCTTCTTTTCTGTTGGTGGCACACTGGCAGCTCTGACGGGTGCCCACTTAGACCTTACTGGAGTACCAGGGACCACAGCGGATGCAGATTTGGTGGCTGAGGTGCTGGGCTGGGATATAGACATCCTGGCCCTAGGGGAAGGACAGGGGGAGGTGTAGGGAAGAGGTTAATGTTAGCGAGGAAAAGTTTTTTTGACACACTGGGATGGGAAGATGGAGGGTGTGTGGGAGTGGAAGAAGAGGTAGTGGTTGTAGGAGGTGTACGTCTGCTGAGTTTGGGTGAAGGTGCATGGGTTGGAGGCTGTTGTGATGTGGATGGCTGTTGAGTGGGTGTGTGCCTGCGTTTGTGTACTTTGGGAGGAGGGCTTACAGACACACTGGGAGAGGACACAGAGGACATGTGAATGGTAGTGGGGGTGGTGATTGCACGTCAGCGGTGTGTAGTGATGGGCGTGCTGGTGATGGAGGCAGTGGCTGATGATGTAGTACATGCAGGTGTGAGTGGAGACGAGACTGGGAGGGAGGTGGAGGACGTGGGGGAGGGGGACACAGTGGAGGAAGTGGATGTTGGTATGTGTGCATGGGTATGGTGCTTGTGTGAGTGCCTGTGGTGTGTGGTGCTTATGTTTGCCTGAGCAACTTTTGTGTGTTGATGTGTGTGCATGCTGGTCTGATGGTGTGCTTGGGATAGGCTGAGGTAGAGGGGATTGGGTCTTGGTAGTGGAAGTTGGAGAGGGGAGGCTCGACACAGGGACAATGGCTGCCATCAGTGCTGAGGCCAGAGCCTGAAATGCTCTCTGTTGGGCCGCCACGCCAGAATGAATGCCCTCCAGGTATGCATTTGTTTGCTGCAAATGCCTCTCGACTCCCTGGATGGCATTCAGAATGGTTGACTGCCCAACAGTGAGGGATCTCAGGAGGTCAATAGCTTCCTCACTGAGGGCAGCAGGGCTGACTGGGGCAGGGCCTGAGGTGCCTGGGGCAGAGGAGATGCCCACCCTTCTGGGTGAGCGGGCACGGGAAACACGCTGAGGGGCTGCTGGGAGGGCGGTGCTGGTGGGGGGGTGGCGGCTGTACCTGTTGTTAGGGTGGGAACAGAGGTGTCCGCCACCGCCAGGGAGCTTCCACCAGAGGAGGAGTCACTGTTGCTGGTATCCCCTTCTGTCCCCGCCGTGGAGCTCCCCTCGCCCTCCGTCCCACTGGTGCCTTCACCCTCCGTGGATTCACCCTCCAGGGCCATGTGGGATGCAGCTCCCTCGGTCGCCGGTGCCTCAGCTCCTCTGCCAGATGATGCTAATGCACACAAGGACAGGGTGACAAAACAAGAAGGGGGGGGAGACAGAATACACACATGGTCAATGCCAGCAACACCACTACCGTTGGCGGACACAACACACAGGGAGCAGCACTATGCACTAGGCCATGCACTAGCAGCTAGTAGGAAATTCACCAGGCCATGGGGTACAATGCCTAACAACATTTGCTGCACACCTGGAACCCACAGGAGCCTGCCCAGTTGTAGATTCCCACTAAAAATATTGAGGTTGGAGTGTCTCAGAACCTGCCCATCAAGGGACCTACCCTACCAAGTTCGCCCTGGCCTAGGGGAACCCACAGCCCACATCCCCCACCCATACACTTCGTAAAGCACGCAGAGTCAGCTTAATGACACTGTACTCATCCCCTTGTGGCTGCTGTGATGGCCTCAAGCGCCCATCCAACACCGGATATGCCACCGCCAGGATCCGGAACATCAGGGGGGGTCATGGTGCGACGGGCACCCCTTCCACGCTGGGAGGCCAGTCCCAGCTGGGCCTCCCCGTCTTCTTGCTCCAGCGGTGCAGGTCCTCCCATCTCTTGCAGCAGTGGGTGCTCTGTCTATGACAGACCCCCCCAGGTTCCGCAGTTCCTTGGCGATGGCACGCCAAAAACCTTTCTTCTGGTGGGCGCTGGCCTAGGGGAAAGGTACAGGAGGAAAGGAAATTACTCACCCGTCCGGACCGTCGTATTCATTGCACACCAGTTCCCACCCATGCCCTGATGCACATACACTCACCATCCTCACATGCAGGCCTCAGCCCCCCCACATGTATCTTCCATCCACACCACTCCAAACAGGCATTGCCCACGCATCATGCTCACAGTGTACTCACCTGTTTGTCTGGAGGACTGTAGGGTAGTGTGTACTTGGGGAGGACCCCATCCACCAGTTTGTCCAACTCCTCCGCGGTGAAGGAAGGGCCTCTTTCCCCAGACACTCGAGCCATTGTCGCTTCCAGACTCAGGTCACAGCAGCACTTGCAGTGTAGGTCCTCTCCTGTTGAAGGTCAGGTATCAAGTGAGTGAACAGATAGAAAATGGCAGTGACGTCCGCAGCGGTGCGTACCATCACCGCTGGCATACACCGTCATTGGCTCCTGGAACCCATAAGGCCCAATGATAACCAATGCTGAATTGCACGGCGGTCTTCGACCGCCTACTGCGACACTGCACAACGCCAGCGCAGTAACCTCATTTCCCCTTGTCCCTCCTCACAAGTCAGGCAGTCGCCATTCCAGGGGGGCACATGGCATGGCACCTAACTAACAGCACAATTTAGCAGATATATGGACAAACTACGCCACACACAGATTTGCTCACATTACTGCAAACACACTTGTGCAACCTATGTGGTACATGACCCTCTGCACACCATTCTCCTCCATAGGGCACAACCGCTGGGGCAGATGATGAGATGGCATCATCTTCCGTTGTACAGACCCCTGGTGGACCTATCGACAAAGGAAGACAGACACATCATTATCACCTACAGACTTGATCGTGCCACAATCCAAGACCTGTGTGCCCAATTGGAGCCAGACCTTGTCAGCTATCCGCCATCCCACAGGAATCCTCCCTCTAGTGCAGGTCCTGTCAGTGCTCCATTTCCTGGCAAGTGGCTCCTTTCAAACTACAGTGGCCATGGCATCTGGGGTGTCTCAGCCAATGTTTTCTAACGTGTTGACCAGAGTGTTGATGGCCCTGCTGAAACACATGCACAGCTACATCGTGTTTCCTCAGGTGGAGGATTTGCCGACAGTGAAACCTGACTTTTACGCCGTGGGACATATCCCCAACATCATTGGTGCCATTGATGGTACACATGTGGCAATTGGGCCCTCCCTCTGCAGAAATGCACAAGTGTACATAAATTGAAAAAGCTACCATTCGATGAATATGCAGATGGTGTATTTGGCGGACCAGTACATCTCTCATGTGAATGCCAAGTATCCTGACTCTGTGCATGACGCCTAACTTTTGAGGAACAGCAGTATCCCTTATGTGATGGGCCAACTCCAGAGGCACCGTGTGTGGCTAATGTGTGAGCCCAAGGTCCCCACACAGCATGAGTAGGTGTCTGGGTATGGGGTAGTCCCTAAAGGTTAGTGTGTGCCTAACAGTTATCCCTCAACATTTACAAGTGACTCTAGTTACCCCAACCTCTCATGGCTACTGACCCCAGTGAGGAATGCCAGGACAAGGGCAGAGGAACGCTACGATGAGGCACATGGGCGAACTAGGCGTATAATTTAGAGGACGTTCGGCCTCCTGAAGGCCAGATTCCGGTGCCTCCATCTAACAGGTGGCTCCCTATACTACTCACTGAAGAAGGTGTGCCAGATAATCGTGGCATGCTGCATATTGTACAACCTGGCATTGCGACGCCAGGTGCCTTTTCTGCAGGAGGATGGGCCTGATGATGGTCATGTGGCAGCGGTGGAGCCTGTGGACAGTGAGGAAGAGGAGGCAGAGGAAGAAGATATTGACAACCGGACGAACATCATCATGCAGTACTTCCAGTGACACACAGGTAGGAGACTGTAACTGCTCCTTACATTTCAGAATACTGTAGGACATTGTATAAGTCAGCCTCTTCACCTCTGTCTATTGACACTGACAGTTCACTTTGGCTTTCAATTTTTCAGATCTGGGTACCTCATTCTGCCTTCTGCTATATGTACTGCTGCCCAACAACTGTCATACATTGGTATGAGCAAATGAACATTTACATTGATATTTGTTGGTGATGTTGTAATAATACATTTGTGAAAGATCAGACTGACTCCAGATTGGTTTGTGATTCAAGGGTGTTTATTTAGGGGCTGATGTGTATAGGGGTATGTGGAAGGGGCTGGGGTGATGGTGGAGGAAGGTCCATAGTAGAGTCCAGTCTCTTGGTATCACAGGTGCATTGTCCAATGGGGCATAGGAAGGGGAGTAATGGCAGTTCAAGGTGGAAAGGGTGACACAGTAGGACAGAAGGGTGACAATCAGGAGGGTCCTATTTCCTGGCGGGGGTCTTGGCAATGTTCTCTGTCTTCTGCCTGGATCGCAGGGACCGTTTGCGGTGTGGTTCTCCTTCTGCGGGGGATGGGGTGCTGGTGGGCTGTTGTTCCTGGGGCGGGGCCCTATGTGTACTAGCACTAGCCGAGGTGGAGGGCTGTCCCTCAAATTTGGCTAGTGTCAGGGGCCCTTTGTTGTGCCACTGCCTCCCTCATGGTCTTGCCTATGTCAGCTAGCACCCCTGCTATGGTGACCAGGATGGTGTATATGTTGGTGAGGTCCTCCCTGATCCCCATGTAGTGTCCCTCCTGCAGCCGCTGGGTCTCCTGAAACTTGGCCAGTACCATGCCCATGGTCTCCTGGGAATGGTGGTATGCTCCCATGATGTTTGATAGTGCCTTGTGGAGGGTCAGTTCCCTGGGCCTGTCCTCCCCCGTCGCACAGCATTCCTCCCAGTTTCCCTGTTGTCCTGTGCCTCCGTCCCCTGAACCGTGTGCCCACTGCCTCTGACCCCAGGTCCCTGATCATCCTGTGTTAGTGGGGTTGCCTGGGATCCCTGTAGTGGTGGACACATTGCTGATTGACGTGTCCTGGGGACAGTGGCATGGGCCCACTGGGAGGTTCTGTGGTGGCTTGGGACTGTGGCAGGGGAACCGACTGTCCAGAGGTCCCGGATGGGCCAGGCTGGTCATTTTGATTGAGGCGTGCAGAGATGCTGTCATCACTGTGGGCCTCTTCTGTGGGAGGACTGGATATGGCTGGCACTTCCTGTCCGGTGACGTTGGGTAGGGGTCCTGTTGGGGTGTAAATGCATTGTTATTTTATCTGTGTGTGCCATCTTGTGCAATGGGTGTGTTTTCCTCTATTACTGTGCTTGCACTATCGTCTTGGCCCTTGTGTGAGTGGTGATTGTGTGCCCTGGGTGTGTCTCCCTATTGGACATGCTTTGGTGATGGATGTCCATGCATGTCTGTAATTGGTGTCCATGCATTGTTGTTGCATGCAGGGCTTGGTTGTGGGAGTGGTGGGGCGTGATGGTGGGGTGTGTGGGAGATAGTGGAGTCATGGGAGTAAGGGTGAGGGTGGGAGTATGTGATGGCATGCAGGTAGGGTGTGGGGGATATAATAGTAAAGATATGACTTACCAGAGTCCAGTCCTCCTGCTACTCCTGCGAGGCCCTCAGGATGCATTATTGCCAAGACTTGCTCCTTGCATGTTGTTAGTTGTGGGGGAGGAGGTGGGGGTCCACCGCCAGTCCTCTGTACGGCTACCTTATGTCTGGATACCACGGAAGGCACCTTCCCCCGTAGGTCGTTCCACCTCTTCCTGATGTCATCCCTTGTTCTTGTATGCTGTCCCACTGCATTGACCCTGTTGACAATTCTCCGCCATAGCTCCATCTTCCTTGCAATGGATGTCTGCTGCACCTGTGATCCGAATAGTTATGGCTCTACCGGATGATTTCCTCCACCATGACCCTGACCACCTCCTCAGAAAACCTGGGGTGTCTTTGAGGTGCCATGATGTGGTGTGAGTGATGTGTGATGTGATGTGTGGGGTGATGTGTTGAGGTGTGTGGTGTGCTGTGCATGGATGGTATATGAGTGATGGTGTTGTGTGCCTCTGGATGCTGGTGTGGTCTTTGCTTTTCTCTCTCTCTGCTTCTTCAAAATCTTTCGGTGTAAAGGGTTGTGGGTAATGTGGGTGGGTGTTTTATAGTGGTGTGGGTGTGGTGTGTATCTGTGTTTCAGATGTGTGTATTTTTAACTGTCCAATATGGTGTAGTTTTGTAAGTGTGTGTGTATTTTGAGCATGGTGGTGCGTACCGCCAATGGATTACCGCGGTTGAATGTCCGCCACGTTGATTCGTGGGTCGTGATACTGTGGGTGTATTCCTGTTGGCGTAACGGTGTGGGTTTTGCTATCGCCAGTTCATCACTGACCTTTGGTGTGGCGGACTTGTGTGGGTGTCTGTATAGTGGTGGAATTCTCAGTGTGGGTCATAATACCCATTGCGGATTTCCGCAGCGGACACGGTATGTTGGCGGCCATCAGCACGGAGATCAGTGGGATTTACCGCCAGGGTTGTAATAAGGGCCCATGTTTCTAACTTGTTAACAAGCCATCAATCATGTAGCTGACACTGATCCAACCACGTAAACCACCTGGCACATACTAATGCTCACAGACAAAAAGAAAACGTTGTACAGTCTACCTCCACCCTCACACACAAACTGTAAGAGCAAAACAGTTCGCAACAGCATAAAAGATATCCTAGACAAACTTCCTTGTAACCTGAGCCTTCCATAAGAGCAAAACAGTTGACCTGGAACAAACTTATTAACTTGGAAATTGAGTAGAACGACGTTTTTTCCACAATTCTCCCAAAGCCAGGCTCTTCTATCTATAATTCTACTTCATGTCACCTCCTTGTTTATGCTACATCTAATCTTAAATTCCAGGATATGCTTTGGGTACCAATCAAAAATATAATTTTATTAATTCCTTATTCGTTCAACAAGATGTCCACTAAGTGCTGAAGTTCCCCAAGTCTATCCATCAGTGCAATCCACCTGTTACTTCACTTTCAGGTATCCCAAAAGGTCAGCAAGCCTGTGCTCTCTAAGTACCCAGCGCGAGCTGTATTTGCATGATCTCTACTTGAGGTGAGTGCTCTGTATTCAGGGCACTCCTTGTGACTGAGAGACCATTACATCTCTAAACAGGTGCTTAAAGTGTCTTGTATTTTATTATTGACTACTGCCCTGTCCTGTTTTATCATATTGTAAAGCATATAAACCTTAAATTAAATCAAGAATATTCATAAATAAGTAAACAAATTAAATCCAAAAATGAACAGTGAAGGACCGGACAACATGCCATGCACCAACATCAATCACCCACTATACACCGTGCAAAGTCACACATATCTCACCTATGCCAAGCACGTTGCCACAAGTGCCACACTAGATAGAGCAAAGAAAACAGATGTATTGCATGATGGCAGACAGTGCCAGCCTCTGTAAACTTCAGAATTGTCTTCTTGGAGGTCTCTTTACCCCTTTGTTAGGCCGATAATGAAAAATTATTTTTTTCTACTGATATGTATTTTAGCACTCTGGGTAGATAACTACTGCTTCGTGAAGCACAGAGAACTAAACCAATAAAAAACTGAAGTCACTTATGAAAATAAATAATGACGTTCTTTATTGAGAGCACAGCTAACAACTGTCAACCTTTGTCTCAGCTTTAGATATGTAAGCCATACAATAAAAATTTAACTTTTTAAAATACAGATCAAAATCAACTGCTATTAAAATCAGCTTGTGTAGCATCTAAACAGGAAGTAGGCAATAGGTGGGATTTAGTTAACAGAATGTATGATGTACTGCACAGTACTTTAGGGTAAGCCAATAACGCTTGAACGCAGCTCTCGTGTGGCGTAGTTCCTTTGTGTGATCCAGGGATGAAAAAGATGCTATAATTGGCGATGAGTCATGGATGAGTGTTCCAAGAAGACAAGACTGCTCTACCTGGGAGTTTGCAACAATACTGCAAACTACTTGTGCGTCCCATGTGTGCCCAAAATTGATACTGAGTGGCCTGCGACTTGCACATGTGAAGTCAAAGCTCTGCTCTAAATCGCACACAGCCATGGAAGAGATAGAAGACCCTGCAAAGAAGCACACTTCAAAACTCCCACCAAAACTCCTTGGGAGGTAGTTGATATAGACGCTGCATGGTGCATCAAGTACAGAATGAATATTCAGACAAAGCAAGAAATAATCGCATCAGCAAGGTATGAAAGACAGAAAATCTACTCACCGTCAAGGGTGATTGAAGTACATGGCACCACAGGTCACATAAGCAAGCTCTGCTTGCAGAGGTTGTTGGGCCACCCTGTAAGGCAAATGCTGTCTGAACAGCATGTGCTCTCAGTAGCAGCAGACAGGAGCTCGAAATAAAATGCAGATGCGTTCCTGATACCACCACCACCTGTTGATGCTTCGAAGAAGCAAAATATCAGTGCCAGGTGCGCTGCGTGGATTGAAACATTTGACAATTTCAGAGATGCACTGGAGGAAGAATATGACAAGAAGCTCATCAAATACATAAAAAAACCTTGCAGGTGACAGAGTGAATGAAGTGCTAAAGAAAATGTCACCGACTGCTATGAAATCATACCAAAAGGTAAAAGAAACCTTAGAAGCCAAGTTCAATACAATGTCAAATGTCGACTATGAATGGTATATCTTCAACCAAGCACAACAACAGGTTGGTGAAACAATGGATGAGTTTGTTAAAAGACTTGATGCACTCATTGAACACTGCAAGGTCTGATACTTCACTGACGAAGAAGACTACTCCTCAGAATCATTGATGGCTGCCTTTCAGACTCAATTAGAAGGCGCACGCTAAGAGAAATACACAATCTAGAGAAAATGCTATGGCTATGAGGGCAGAAGAACGAGCAGATTGACAAGCTGCTGATAGGGAAGCAGGAACTGCGCACCATAAATCAGCATTGACTGTGAAAAGCAAGCACAAACATAAACAATACACACACAGGTTGACATCATCAGAGAAAACTATTCTATGATTCCGATATGAATTTAATTTCCCTGTGAAGGTAAATGTCCTGCAATGGGACACATTTTCACAGGTTGTGAAAGAGAGAGCCACTTCATAACTGTGTGCCAGCTTAAAGAAAACTCAAATGCATCACGACTACAAGATAAAATGGCCACAAGAACATTTCAGACGCATTTCCGCCACACCCATAAAACCCATATCCACCAAAAGATGGTGTGCACATGTGGTGTTGGCTGCCTGTAAAGAGGATCATAATTTAAAGAAAGTTCCCCAAACAGATACAACAAACGTTATTTGGACACCATTCCAAAATCAAGTTGAAGATCAGCCAATAACCTTCATCATTGGCAGTGGTGTATCAATTAACATCATGCCAATAGAAAAGTTTAACAGCCTAACTGCTGTGCTTTGCGTCACTTCATCAGACATGAAGGTATAGACTTGAGCTGCTTCTGAACCACTGCAAAGTAAAGGGTCATTCTTAGGTGCAATGCTATACAAAAAGACATCAGTGTGCGCGACCGGTCATGTTCTACAAGGAGCATAGTTGAGTGCTTGTTTACTTAGCATTGCCAATGCTGCTTATATGGGACTGATATCACACAACTACAACCTCTATGTCCAATGGGAAGTTATGAGCCAATTCCCGTTGTTGTTTCATGGCCTGGGAAAAATCAAGAAAAAGAAAGTACAGCTTCATATTCAAGAAAACATTCTCCCTGTTGCTCAGCTTGCTCAGTGACAACGCAGAGTTGCTTTTAAGGGTGGGCGGCAAACATCACTCAGTCGGGTGAAGTTCTCTGAATTTTTGCTACTCAGTTTGGCAAAAAACATCACCTACCACTGGCAGACAGAGTTTACTGGTGCGCTCGCGATAATGCCTGATGAAGAATGCCCAAGAACTGTAGGAATCAGCATTCTAGTTGTCAAGGAACAACAGAAGGGGTTTGAGAACATACGGGTCGTGTCCAGACTACAGAGGCGATGGAAGAGAGAGAGGAGGGAACCATAATGGAGAGAACACAGCCAATGCGAGAGAATTGGGAGTTACAGCGTGGTCAGAAGAACACCAGCACTGGCAAGCTTGCGTAAGGAGGACAGCAAGGACCAACTTCTCAGTGAAGAGATATAAGAGGGACAGGAAGCACACCGGGTGGGTGTCACAACACCACGGGAAGAAGTCATCTGGGTCCCCACTGCAGCAACTCTTCCCCAGATCTGTGGTTGGAGGCATGTACCTTATATTTCTCTGTTTAAATGCATGCTGGGGTGGAACCACTCACTCAACCACTGAGGTTTGCTATATAAGAAAGGGTCTTCAGTGCAGATAGGGTCAGATGTTTTGTTAAAAACCAACAGCACAGAGTCATTTGGTTCTTCAAGGTTTCCTCCTTTTGTGTTAAATTTCTGGCCATGTGAATGTTCTTTCTTTTCCTACTGGTGATAAAGGGCTAACTATGTGAAAGAATTTTGTAAATGCGATACTCGGGGCGTGTATGTCAATACCATGCATTGATGTATCTGACAGGGATGTCCGTAGAATCTAGTGTGACTAGCTGAAAGACAGCCCTACTGTAAAGCAGCCGCGTTGAGGGTTGAAATTGTGATTTTGGACGATATAATGTGCTTGCAACTATTTCTTGTTCTTGACCTAAATATCTATCAGCCAGTAGAGACCAAACGCAGGCGGCATGTGACTATCTCCATGTCGTGGCAGTGTGTTCGTCAGGAATTCGTTAGCGATGATGCGAGGCTGGTGAATTTAACCCAGTTGCCAGTAGGGGTGGCTGAACTTCGCCTGCACAAGGAACTTCGTGGAATTCCATAGAGGTTTTTTGGTGACAGAGTGAAACTCTGTGAACTCCGCTGTAATGCTGTTTGTATTTAACCAACAACTCCATCTCGACTACTGACTCCATTTTGTGCCCAGCTTTAGGTGCTGTCACAGTGGTGGCACAAATATTTTTCCAAAAAGCTTGTTTTCTACATTGAACTTGTTTTCGTTCTTCTCACCAGAGCAGGGAATATGTTGTGGGGGATGCGGAGGTGATAAGAGTGTAGCAGGGTAAGAATGTTTCAGCAGACAAAGGTACAGCTCTGGCTCAGGAACGCACATTGGGGCCTGGATAGTTCTTTTGCATGTTTTTGACAGAGACCAATTACAGCCAGCCTTTGACACCAATGCCTGAATGGAGGGGTTGATTACTAGAATCTTCCTGTTGAGTTAATTTAACACTGACACAGAAG
Organism: Pleurodeles waltl; assembly: GCF_031143425.1. Classification (NCBI taxonomy): domain Eukaryota; kingdom Metazoa; phylum Chordata; class Amphibia; order Caudata; family Salamandridae; genus Pleurodeles; species Pleurodeles waltl. The sequence goes on along the minus strand of NC_090444.1, from coordinate 787,156,300 downwards.
AGCTTGTTTTGGGAGTGGACGCACTGCCCAATCAAATCCCACAGGGGAAGTTCTCCTGTCTCAGCTGTTCAGGATTCCCCAGCTTGATGTTGATAGTGATCATGATGGAGTCAACCCTCATTGTGATGCATTTTTATTTTTAATTATCCAGCTTGGCTGTGCACATATATCTATTTTCACTGCCTATATTAATTGTTGATGTATTGCACTTTTTATGTCATTCATTGTTTAATTGCTGTGAGTATTTTGGCATTTACATGTGTTTTACTGCTTTCAAGTTAAATTTTCATGTTCATATTTTTGTGTGCATTTATTTGATATCTGGGAAGTGCCTTAATAAATTAATTACTCAAACTGGGAGTGCTGCATTCCTTGGCATTGTTTTCCTCTTAGTTTGAATCAAAGCAGAACATCCGCCCAGCCCTATTGTTTTCCATATACAAGAAGCTGTAGAGTTGGAAGCCCTTTTAAAACGTGACATCATTGAACGCTCCACAGGCCCCACACCATGTGTTTCAACCATAGTAGTAGTACCAAAAAAAAGAAGAGTAGCGGAGCAGTGCACAGTTGGGTTGATCTGCACCAGGCAAACAAAGCCATTGAGAGGAAAAGACATCCTGGTCCACACATAGCAGACATGATCATGTAAATGAATGGAGCCAAAGTGTTTTCCTGCCTTGACCTGAGTAAAGGACACCCTCACCTCGAGTTGGAGGAGAACTGCAGGTACATTACTACCTTTTCAACTCATGTTGGTGTCTTCAGATATAAGAGACTAAGCTTTGTGGTATCTTCAGGTGCTGAAATATTTCAGGATGTTATTCGCTGAGCAATTCAGCTTGGTACACATGCTTTCAATTACAGTGATGACATACTGGTTTTTGGGTGAGCACAAAAAGAACATGCTAAAGACCTGACCTAAGTGTGCCAGCTACTCAGTGATGCAGGCCTCACTCTGAATGCAGCAAAGTGTGAGTTTCACAGTACTAAACTCAAATTTATGGGCTCATATTTTCTGATGGGGGCGAGGGGGACTCCAGATCCAGACAAAGTGCGAGCACTGTCATCCACCTGCCCTGGCCCAAGATGTCACCATGCTGAGATCCTTTTTAGCCATGGCCAGGTATTGCGCTAGAAATATTCACAACTTTGCTACAGTGAGTGCCCCATTGAAAGACTTGACAAAGCGAAATGTACCATATCAGAGGTCTCCAGAATGTGACCAGAGTTTCAAAGACATTAAACATGCAATTGAGAATGCAATGGAAATGGCCTACTTTGACCCTAAGTTACATGCTGAAATAACAGATGATGCAAGCAGGTGGGGCTAGGGGGGCATTCTTGCTCAACACGGTGGTCATCCAAATGCTCCAAGACGTACTGTGGCCTATGCCACTGAAAGCCTGTCTGATACAGAACATGCTTACTCTCAGCCAGAGAAGGAGAGTCTGGCTGTGGTGTGGGCCTGCAACACTTTCATGTATTAATCTATGGAAAATTATTCACCATCATCATGGACCACCAGGCATTGTTTATAATTGTTGGGAACCCGAAGACTAAGAAGCCCACTCACATAGAGAGGTGAGGGTTAAGAGTTCATGTATATTTCTATGAAATTGTCCACAAACAATGGAAGGATCAAAAGCCAGCAGACTATTCTTCACGAGTGCGGCTGCAGTGTCACAGTTCAATATCCAAAGCAACTGAGGCATATCTCAACTTTATTGAGCACTCCAGCACACCAGCAGTTCTAACTGTGGAACAGATCGTTGCTACAACAAATGCAGAAATTCCCCACCCTCACTCCTTTTCCGTTATAGAGTGATTGACCATTACCTCTGTTTCACTCTTGTGACTATTTTTAATCTTGGCCTCTATCCCTCATTTGGATTAATAAATTGATTACCCACTATAGGTTTCGAGAGCTAATTTTAACCCCCATCTTTTGATCTCCTAGTTCTCCCCTTCCTTTCATACTCACACTTAGGGTCGTGGCATCATCACTGATAAGATCTCCAACAAAGAGCCCCCCCGTTTGGGGTGGTGCCCATCAGACATTGCAGTGCCGGTCTGACGAGGAGCAACTCCGATGATGAAGCATGACCCTCTTCTGGGTGTGTGAGGTTTTTTGCTCCTAAAATTTAGGACACTTCCCCGGTATCCTCTCTCTATTTCCAGCTGGAACAGTGTATTATCTATATTGGCAAGTTTTTATGCCACAAATATTATAGTATGTTGACTGCAATGCTCAGAATGACCTCTAGAGAGCACCACAATAAAAATAGTATGTGGAAGAAACATTAGCATGCAACTGTACAGTGAACCTGTACAAAGCATAACCACATGAAAAAAAAATAAGAGAAAATAATGCAGTGTAACCATATATTTAACCCCTCGAGAGCTTACCAGATTACACATTTTCAAAGCTAGCAGACCCATTGCAATGATACTACAAACAAGGCCCATAAAACATAATTTTTCCAAGCTGTAAAACAAATGATCCAGCCATGAGAGCGCTTGTAAAAGATTGAATGGTGGGAGGGGTTATTATTTTGAAGTCCCTACTAACATAGTGTGGGGGCCCTGGAGATGATGTAGACAGAAAGAGCAAATTATGGTCAATGTTATGAAGGAGGTCCCATTGTCCTAGGACTGCCACAGGCGGAGTTATGAGCAAAAATGTTTTTTTAAAGTAATGCCCTGCAAAGCATTATGGGGCAAATTCCCCGAATGCAGTGAATATTTTGGTATTGGCTCTCCCACTGTGCCGGGAGAGCCACTTTCACTTTGAGGATTTCTGTCTTAGGTACAGCATTTACCAATTTCAAGTGATTTCAGTGGAGAGCATCAAGAAATTACTTTGATTAGGTAACTGTGGATAATGTGACCAGTGCCCCAATACCCCCGATCTATTTCACACTGTTGTACCTGTTCACGCTGTGAACGCCATGGCCACCATGCAACATGAAGGGGAGAGGCAAAAGAAAAAAATAGCTTGCCCACGCTGAAGTATATCGGCAACTGTGCAATATTCCATGTAATAGGGGCAATCTGCAAGGTGTGACAAAACAGCCTCATGGCAGGACAAACATAAAGCATTTACCAATGACATAAAGTGATTTTTGAAAGGCACGCCCAGGAAGAAATGAAAGTGATGGGTGTGAGTTAGGTAGAAGCCCACAATACTTACAACAGGTCAAAGCTCTTGCACGCTCGACCTAATAATGGCTACATGACCACCCATCTAAACTGGGTAGACGAATAACTATTTAATTGACAGCCCCTAATCCTTTAAGCCGCCAAGAAGTTTGGCTGGGGTGGAGACAGTGTGGTCTCTGCTGTGCCCAAGCTATGGTCCACCTGCATCTAAATTCAGAGGGCAGACCATTTTTTTGCCAGTGTGGCTACTCCGTTGCTATTGTGACAGAGTATGCGTGCTGGCAATATGTAAATCAGGCCCTGTGTCTACCCTTGTTTCACAATGCGCGTAGCAAATACTAGGCAGAGAGCCGCCAACTCAAGTAGAGGGAAACAAATTGTGGGAAATATTTCTGGTGGCTTTCCATGCAACACAATTATAAGAAGACACTGGAATATAAAAAGTATCAGAGTCGGCTTGGAGGCAAAAAGACAAAGCTGCTTTGCAATGTCTTATATTGAATCTGATGAAAAGATGTCATAGATACAGTTTCCTTGCTTGCAAAGACTTGTTTCAAAGGTAAGATAAAATGCAAAAAAGTTTTGTCTCCCTCTACTTTGCAATCACATGCAGCTGATCTCACAGCTTTGCTGGTCCAGTTTTTGGTGAAGGTCCAGGCCGGCAGAGTGCCCAGTCTAATCCTAATATACAGCGTCCTTTTCAGTTCTGGGAAGACCGGTCCATGTAATGTTCAAACTAAGTGATGGGTTTGGCGGCCATCGAACAAGTAATGGGAGCACCCCACAGCTTTGCTCTTATGAATGCCCAGCACTTGCTCTTAATTAATTGAATGCTTGTTGGAGTCAATGAATTTGGATTAGTCACAACCATCCGTAACACAGAGGAGACCAAAGGGTTGCTACAATCCAGTCTGTACTTAACATTCTAACTGACATCAGCTGCGACATAAGGGCATTCTATTCAAGAACATGTTGGATGACCATACCAGGGTATTACAGCCAAAACAGGCAGATAAAACATAAACATTGCCCAAAACATGATCTTATCATTAAGAGATATGATAACCAAAACTTCTACGCTGACAGTGCTACCCCTTTGGTTGGTCAGGCTGTTCCACAGCACTCAAAGCCCTCATTTACTATAGTTTTTTGCAGGCACCCATGTGTCACCATGTGATGTAAAAGAAAGCATGAATTTAATTACTTTTTAAAGGACCGCCCAAGGAATTCTAAATAGTGTACATCATGTAAACATCCACAAAAGTCTTCAGTAACTGAGGGCCTTTGTTGCTCACAGGACACCAATTCTAGCAACAACACTCAAATAGCAGTAAAACTGTAAATCCGTCTCTCCGAGACAGAGTAGTAACAACATTAAAAGGTACACGCTATAGTGAATCTATAGTAAATCAAATGCCCAATTTTTTTTATTATAAACAATAAAACAAATAAAAAGGCATCCTTGATTATCTATGGCTAAAATTATCCAAGTTGCAAGTAACAACTCCCGATCTTCACAGTCTCAGAAACGGAAACAAGCATTGGCAAATGTTTTTTTTTTTTACATATTGCACAGAGGGCTGCTGTTTCACAATGCTTAATATTTTTAAAAAAAGCCCTATGACACAGCCAGCAGTGACCGCATCATAGTGCTTTTTATTAGTTTTTACTTTTTACTGACAAAACAGCACACGTGTGGGGCACTCAAAGCAACAGGAAGGATGATCGCGGGAAACATTTCGGCGAGTGGGAGAAGAGGGAAGGGGGAGGGGTATTTGAAAACAACAGGGAGCAGGAGGAGGGCCGAGTGAAGTTTGAAAACAGCAGCGAAAGGGAGGGGTGGTGGGTAAAACAACAACGAAGTGAGACAGCAGCAGGTCACGAAGATGGCAAAAGCTCATTCTGCTCTGTTCCCTTTAAATTGCATTCTGGTACATGTAGTCCGCTATTTAAAAAACTAGCAAAACTAAAGATAGCTGAATTTACAGAACAGTATAAGCATGGACGTCATTTAGGGTTATCTAGGGGTCGCCACTACGACCTGTGACTTGTCCCTTGCGACCTCTGGCACTGCCTTTGTGACCGCTGACCTCAGATATGGCAAAATCAGTCCCAGGCACACAAGGGCAGACCTACTTTCCTTGTGTTTTTGTCAATTCTTTATTACACTAAGTGAATATTATGTTCTTGTTCACTATTAGTGTAATAAAGGGTAAATTACAATTTGCAGGAATATGATTCTCCCAGGCAGCTTTGCCGCATATGTTTTCTTAAAGAAATAATGTCTTTTAACTGATGAATCAATAAAGAATTGATTTGAATAAAGATTAAATTAACAGATGATTAGAATTGTAAGCAATAGGGAATAAAACTTGTTAACCCTTTTCCTGAGTAGTGGTTATTCTTGAGTATTATGGTTTAAAGTTGTTTTTCATAGAATGTATCTTGATTATTGATGTCAACTACCATTACGGTGGTCACTACATGGCTGGGATACTCCATGTGATTCAAAAGGTTCATCGACCTATACGTGTCCCCTTGTAAGTTAACTTACTAAGGACCGGGCGTACTATCATGTGTAAATGTGTGTGTATGAGTAAGCATGCATGAGTGAGTGAAAGTAAAGGTAAAATGGCCCGTGATGTCACCTCCGCTACTCCTGACAGTTTAGTGACTTGACCTTCATGAGTATTACTAGGTGAGCTACTACCGGCACCAGACACTGAGCATCTGTCTGGGAAATTAGAAGCCAAGGGACGTTTCAACAAGATGAATTAAAAGGGCAGAAAAAAAGTTGATCAACTAAACTACATTTAGCAGTTAGCATTTGCCAAAACAGCACATAGTTCAGTAGGTAGGGCAGCCAATGGAAACTAAAGTCTCAGGGAAAGTTCTGAATCCCTTGTACTTTGGCACCTGTCTTCCCTGCTCCCAGCTTTCAGGGGAGAGGGAGACTAGAGAAGGCAGCAGCTTTCACATCACCCCCAATCAAAGCCCAGAAAAGTGCAGGGGATACCAATGATTGGGGTAGTTTTAACCAGGTTATGCCTCTCTGAGAAGCAGGCAGCAGATGTGTGGGACTCACGCTCAGCAGACAGGGATACGGGGCTGCTGGAATTTAGTTAAGCCAGCCTGAAACGCCCCACAGAGATGCCACTTGTAAGGGTAAACAACTGTGTTCACAGAAATTAAAAGTTAAAATAATTGCACACAACCTGTGGTTACACACCATTGTCCTTTGATAAGGAATACCAGCTCCTGTAGGGCCACTGGACAGCTGCAAACTTGTGGCCAAGTAGCACACTCTTAAATGGAAGAATTGTGGCACAGTACACACAGGATATGATCCAAAGCCTCCTTACATGAAAGGGGGAGAATGTGGTGTAACAGCCTGAGCTGCTAACTCTGGAGTTGGGGAACCAGGTTTGTCTTGGTGTTAGCTCAACATTCTGTGATTCTGGGCAAATCACATATTCTCCATGTGCCTAAACAATGGAAAAAAAGTGAAAACAAATCGGTGCATACTTGTGTAATGTAACTGGTGCTCATGTAAAGCACTCCAATACCTTTGGGTAGGGAGTAGAGTGGGAAGAGATGGTGGGTGGTGAATGAGGAGGACTGCAGACACATGCACTGTCAAGAGAATTAAACAAGAGTACCTGCAACAAGTGAAGGACACTGGCCAAAGGAAGCAGTCTTGGGCCATGCTCCAGGAAGAAGCTGGGGCCGGGACAAGCTGCTGACCAATAGGAAGACAGGAAAAGACAGGAAATGAGAGTAACATGGGAGCCAACCAATGGTAAGTAAAGGTAAGGAATGGTGTAGGCTCTAGGCACCTTTTAAGATTTGTTTTTCTTTACAAGATGTTTAGAAGCACTGCACAGGCACTGTGCAGGTGAAACTTAAAAAAGAACTGAACAATTCATAAAAAGAGCTAACTTTCACAACAACAGAGTTAGCAAAGTTATACCTGAACTCAGCATACCTCAGAAAACTCCACCTGATCTGAACCATGTCAACACAAAAACTCCAGAAAAAAATCTCAAAACAAAACAGTCAATCAATTCCACTGCAATCACAACCAAAATCTAACACTTTTTCTATAGTGAAATCCACTGGAGGAATCAGGGAACCAGAAAGGAAGCTTTGTGAGAATCAAAAGTGAGAAATCAGAATTGCATAATGGAGTATACAAGCTTCCAAAATATGGCAACATCAAAACCAACATGAAGATTTCCCCAAAAGGTCAAGTGAGGAATATCTAATGGTTGTTTACTGTGGATGCTCCCAGTATCTAAAGAAAACTACAAAACAATAATCCGTATAAAGTGGATTTAAGCATATTTTAAGAATGTACATAGGTAACAAAGCAGCCTGCCCAAGGTATTGTGTTGATCCCAGCCTGTGTATGGAGGCACAAGAGACTTACAGTGTCGCTTACATTTATTTCTAATCCGTGATCTCTTACAATAGGCATACTCATGTAGGAGCTGGTCTCCTACATGTCTGCTTTTTGTTGCTTCATCCCACAAAACCGTTTTGTCCTCATTCCTTTCCCGGTGTGCAATCCCAGGTGGAAGTATCCCGTGCCTGTCTAGAGTGCTGATGTGGTAAGATCTCTTCATGCTGTGGCACTCTGTCAGTGACATGACACAAGAAACAGCAGGAATAACACATTTTCCACCCCTGCTTCACTACCCTGAACTGTAGTCCTAGCACCTGTATCTAGAGACTCATGCTCCTGTCAGCCCTTATGTGTGGATGAACGAGCAAACTATCTGTGTGTTCCTCAAAGGTGTGATTTCATACTGTGTGTGCAGCTTGGTAGATCCTGGAATATTTGGAATAATATCTGAGTTGTAACCTCACTGTATACTCACAGCATGGGACCCATAGTGGTCCCATGCGGTGCTACATTGCTGACAATTCTTCACTTTTGAGGGATGATCTGTGAGTACCCAGGAACACACATGGGAAAGTCTGAGTATCTGTGAAATCCTGGTCCTAGCATACATGCCAATTTAGCGAGGAGACTCCAGATTTTTGAAGCCATAAACGGCTTTATTTTGGCTGTCTCCCACCTGAAATTGCCATTGCTTCAAGAGGCAAGGGGAAAATACATTCCCCTAATTTCGCTTTCAAAATCTCCCACTTTCCTGTTCTTAAATGTTGGTGTTGTGTCCTAGACCCCAGAGGGTTTCTACAGAAAATAGCAATGGTAAGAGAGTTCCAAGCACTCCTGGACAGTATGCAAGGGCGATGCCCCGCTTTGGTTCTGTAGGTAGTTAGCAGCACGGTTATTGTGAAGCCCCATATCCTCCAGTAAAGTGATTAAGGGGGCTAGTACACTGAATCACCATTAAGGACACTAATATTGCCTTGACATTTAGGCCCAGATTTACCAATGCTTTGCACCATTTTCCGTAACATTTATGATGCAAACCTGATGCAAAGTGTTTTTCTGGGATTTACTATCCACTGCAACTCAGTATTAGTGTTGGATAGTTTCCCAATGTAACGCAAAATTGTGCTATGTGTTGCTTTGCATTACTGTATTTCAAGGGTGTGTTCCATGTGTTTTACACGGGTGTTCACATGCAACCATTCATGGGTTTTGATGCAATTTCCTATCTACAAATATTCGTAGAAAAGGATTTGTGCCAAAAACTTTACTCCTCCCCAAAGCAGGCTTGCCAGGAGAAATGCTTTTATTTTTTTCCTCTTTTGTCCTACTTTTCATGCTTGTTGCATTGTGCAGCACATATACAAAGCAGAAATAGCTTTAAAGGATAGTTATTATACTGGAAGCGTCCCCTTCCCTTACAGAAACTATTTCTTACACAACGCATAGAACCATGCACTGGCCCAAGGGTGTGTACGTTGGTGAATGGCAGCCTAAAGTGTCCCAGGAGAGAGGAATATGCAGATATGGCGCCGCTCAGTTCTTACCCTTTTATGCAATTCAGCACAGCAACAAACGTGTAGCATCATTTTGCGTGATTTTTTGAGAAATCGGAGCCCCAGAATTTGATGTGAAAGTTAGCCCAAGCAATAGGAATTGGCTCACCTCTAAAAAAAAAAAAAAACATTTCTCCCATCAACCCATAACCATTTCTTGGATTTGAGATAGTGTACCAAATCTTGCTCCATACGGGAAGGTATGGAATGGAATTTTGAGTTTAAAATGGGGGGATTTAATTCTAGCTATTAGGATAGATGTGTCGGCCTACACCAGTAGTGGCAGACTGGTAGAACGTCTGCCATCACACATAAACGTTTTTTGACGTATATATTAAAGACAAGATTGTAAAGTTTATTGAGGTGCTTTTGACGCAAGTGCTTTTTAGGTGAAGACGTCAACACACAGCAATACATTGAGAAAAACAAAAAAGTGATAGGTGAATTGCTTGAATTAATGTCAGTCACTGGTATCGTAAATTCTCAGGCAGCAATGCAGTCCATCGTTTTTTTGCCCACATGCAGGCTCAGGCAGGAACCAGCAATATCTAAATCAGCCTTGGTCCAGCTTTAAGAGGAACAATCTACCCGAGCTTGCAAGCAAAAGGAAAATACTAAGAAATGGAAATGTAACAGTTAACGCGCTAGAACATCTACGTGGGAGCATTTAGTATCGGTTGAATATAGAAGGCATTTGATTCTGAGGTGCTTCAAGAAAGATGCTTTCAATCTGTTTACTTCTGTGGTTTCTCACTCCCCCGCCTCCACCGTAGTTCTGGCAAGTGCTTTGTCTTTTGTTGCCAGTTACTTGTTAGGAATTGACCAATCAGTCTTCTTGTTGTATCAGTCATGCTACTGAGCAGGTAAAACACTATTTTCTCCATTGTTTGGAACAGTTGTTTATTGCAAGCAAAATCTCCTCCCTTTGAGTAATCATACAGGGGGCATTTCAGGATAAAGTGGAACAGACCTTTGTGACTGCGTAGGAGCCTGCTTTTACACTCTCATCTGATGGACCTTTTTACGTTGGTCGAGATACACAGGAGAGTTACAATAATACACAAAATATTATTCTGTGAAGCCCATTTGGCCCCACAATAAGGACCAGGAATCAATGATAGAGGTTCAGTTGATTTATTCCCAATCAATATTCAATTGAATATATATGCATATCAGGAAAATATTTAAAAGATACAGAATCACAGCTGGCAAGCTGAATTATCACAATTTGTTCAGCCTCAATATATTTGGATAGACAGCAGTTACAATCACGTTAATAGAGATAGGGCCGGCTTTAGGGCTGGGCGACCGATGCATACACTCCAGTTGCTGACTCCGAGAGAGGCGCCATGTTCAGAAATAACTTTTCGTTTTAAAAGCACCTGCTGTTACCTTGCATCCAGCAGTTTTCAGGCAACAACAAAAATGTCAAAATAACACAGTTGATGAATGTTTCCGCTGGAGAGAGATGAAGTTTTATCTAGTGGCAGTTTTGACTCATCAGAAAGTAGCACAGAGGGTTAAATGCCTGCTGTAAAGAACGAGTTCCAGGCAGATCACAGAATGGTATTCCTCATTGTATTGTGTAACATTTCCTACAGAATGATTTACACACATAGGATTCATTACCTATGTATAATGTGTGTGGGATGTAAAGTGCTTCCACACCTTAGGGTTGGTATGAGTAGTGATCTAAAACAAAAGAAGTGCATGTGGAGAGATGAGTGGCACTATTGGAAAGTGGTAGTGAGGGAATCCATGGAGATGGAGGTTATTCAGGGCTGGGGAGCCAAACAATTGTTGCTCCAGGCGCATCAAACTATAAAGCCAGCCCTGATAGAAAAGCTAAGAATCAGAAATAGGTGTTCCATGAAGAAACTCCTGTTCTCTCTCAAACATGAAATAATGCTAAGTTCATATAGTGTGAATTCTAAGTAACAAATGAGGATGGTTTGGAAGCAAAGCTTAAGAATGGTTGGAATAAAGGCTCAAGAATGAATGGAGAGTTGCTTAAGGCAATTTGGGAATGTGAGGTGTCAGCAAAGTGAAGACTTCAGTAGAGGTCTTCCACATAGGAGTAAGTATTTAGCATAAAGCTTCACACTTGCAAGAATAAAGGAAGCAGAAAGGTTTGTATCTTTCAGAGTCTAAGGGAGTCTGCTTTAACTTCTAACAGCATAAGCATTAATTAAAACAAACAGAATCTTAATCAGTGGAATTTTCTCCTCCCTTTCAGGGGCCAACGGGAGCTTCATCTGTCTCATAAATTGTACCATCACCAAGCTTTCACATCCCATGGAAGTAGAACAGTCTCTGCAACCTTAAACGTCCCACGTTCAATGTACAGTATGAAAAGGAGACTTCAGCTGCTCATTAGATCTTCACGTTTTGTGCCAAGATTTTCTCTTTTCAGGCCTTACTATCAGGGAATCTAATACACATGTTATGCTCCTTTCTTTTAGCTACTGAGGCCTTGAAACACACCTGCAAAGAAAGAACACACTAACTTAACAAAGTGCATTTCACAATTAGGGCCTTTAGTCTTGCTAACTTACATTTGTGCTACTCTAATCCCTGCTCTGATGGTGATGAAAGCCATCACAAAAACACACGTGAATCCATATCAGGTGAGACCAAGTCAAAGCCTTGAAGCTCTCTTCAACTTTCTTCTAGTGCTTTCCAGGTGTTTCATGTCATCATAGAGTCTACACTGACTCCTCCATTCCCATATCTCTTCTAGTTCTTTTCAATCCCTTCAATTAATGCGTTTTCTTCCTTGCCTTTACATATTTATATCCCTTGAAAATAATAAACAGACAAATTGCTCATATGGCAATAGCAATAAGAGGTCTCAAGATAGAACCAATTATTCCACTTCCCAGGTTTCCAAACCACCGGTCAGTCACAGAAAACCCATCTCTAATTGCTTCCCAAAAAAATGTAGCAATTCCTGGAAATCTCTCTTCAGGTCAGTAATGTTTCACGGCCTCACTTTTGTCTGGTGTGTAGGTGCAGCATTACTGAACCTTTAATACCTTGCAGATGCCACCCTCTTTTATGAGACTGATGTCTAACACATAACAATTCTGAAAAACCATGGATGTCATAGCTGTCATTTCAGTCTCTACAGCTACTAAGGTGCTTGCTGTACTCGTGGACACCGTATCCACTATGGTGGACAACTTCCTAATGTTGAAATCACTCAAGATCACACCAACATTTAGAATCACTGCACCAAATACGTCTACCACAATTTCAGCACCATTTACATCTCATTTGGTTCTAGGTTTCATCTGCCATACGGGACCATTCAAATGGTCCACATGATATATCAATGGGAGAACCACACCTAAATAACATGTACCGTACCATCCCTTGGGCAATTTGAAATAATCTCAATCGCCACAAATAAAACAAACTCCGAGAATAACGGGATCATGTCACCCAAAAATGCAAGCTAAATATTTCCATATTTGAAATCATCATCAGACTCACTCTTACCATGAAACATTTCTTAAGGGAAGAATCATTCCTACTCACACATAGTTTCCCTTTGTGTTGCCAATCTAAAAGTAGTACAGACATAACCCTGTAATGGTGTTGTCTCCCTTCTTCATCCCACTGTCCTCTATACTTCCAATCCCATCCTGTCTTCCCCCTTTCATCTATTGCTCTCTTTCTGTCTTCTACTGAATCTAAAAATGTATTGTCAACTTCAGGTAAGGAACATGTTAGATTGTATCTTTGAGCATAAGCCCTGTCCTAAGGAAACTGCCAACTGTCTCCATCATCGTAGTACGAAAATGATGATTCAAATGCTTCAACAAAGGACCTTCAGTAAACCCCAAATCATAATTAAAAAAATAACATTGAAAATGTCCTGTCCATTAAAACAAAATTAACAGAAGACTACACGTAACACTATATGAAAGAAGAAAATGGTGATAGATAATTCCCTCTGCTGCTGATATCTGCGTACAGACATAACAGTTCTTCGAATCCATAGTGTCAACACATTCGTAAAGCAATTTTTAAAAGCATGTGAAGACTAATTTCCTGTAGACTCGTGCAAAAAATGATAATTTAGTGCATGTAAGCAATCATCTACAGGACTCAATGTAAAAGGGGTAATAATAGGTTTAGGCTTAACTACTGTAGAAGGTGTGGGTGAGGATAGTCCCTCAAAAATAACAAGTAATACTACAATAATGACAAACAATACTTCTACTAATATATGTCTCCATTTATTTGTGTCATTAGTTTCCATAACTTCTTCAGAATGAGACGGTTGAGTAGCAATTTCGCAGCAAACAGTCTTCTCTGTAGGTGTCTACTGGTGTAAATGGCAAAACAAAGGCCCTAATTTAAGGAAAGTGGACCTGCACCCTCGGTGCATCACCACTTTTCTTGCACCCCTTAGTGCACCTCTACAGCCACCATGTGTACACCGTATTTAATATATGACACACCGTGGCACAGGGTAGGGGCAATAGCATCAAACTTGTTGATGCTATTGATGTACAGTGCAAGATTAGAGGCAAAAGTTTGGTGCTAACCCTGCACAGTACATAGGGGTCCAAGGAGTACAATGGTATGTCCCCTTTTAACGCCTGCTCTGTGCAGGTGTTAAAATAGCCACTAACAATGGCACAGTGAAATCTGTTAGATGCCTGGCACAGGCATAATGTTGAGCAAGGGGTTACAAAGTGGCACAATGCATGCATTGCACCACTTTGTAAATATGGCACAGTGAATTTGGCCTCGGTGGGCCACATTAGCGTCATACAAAATTACGCTAATGTGGTGCAGGGAGGCAATAGGCCTTCTTAAATCTGGGACAAAGTTCATGCAATGTGTAATAAAGTTATTTACAGAAACTTAATGAGACTTCCTTAGCCCTACTCCATCCTCTTCTAAATGACACCCTAACACTGCTTCAGCTGCCTTGGGGACCCTTCTTAATTCTTCAAAACAATGTCATTTTTTTATTTACAAGTCAAAGTTCAGTTCAAATGATCATACCATTAATACTTTGATTCCGTTCATTCAATAAGAGCATAAGATGAAGCTCAGCTCATGTTGGAATTCAAATTAACGGAGGTTCGACTAGGATCTCACTCTTGTCTTTCAACTCACAAGTTTCCTCCTTGCAATTATTATCAGCAAAGTATGTCCATTCAGGGGATGGGTACCTCCGACATGGCACTCTAGCTCTTTTGATCTCCTGGGTACAGGTTGTTCACTTTCTTTGTCACTCAGATCCAAATACTCAATATCCACTGGGATGGGACAGTACTCAGTCCTCATTCTGTTGGCGCCCTTATTCTTTCTCTTTCTTGCCTTCTCGGCCAACTGTCCTCAGTCTCTACCCGGAGTGACACACCACTAGTCCCTTTGTCAGGTTCTGAGTCTGACTCAGGTAGGGATTCAGACCACAACTCCTCAAGTGTCAGTTCATCAAGACCCCCCTCCGGCTGAGGATGTGTTGTCACAGGCTCTTGCAGAGTCTCAGCACTATGTGCATCTTCTTCTGGCAGTCTCTCAGTTCTGTACGCATCAAGAGGACATGCCACTGTACAAGTGTGGGCCACATGAACGAACAAAAGAATGAATGAATACATTTTTATTGCATAATTAATTAAAATCATTGTAATCATTGCAACAGCAGAACAATAAATGAAACTAACTATAAAAAAAATGCACAGTACCTAAAAAACATTGTGTAGCAAAAGACAACCCCTTTCTTCTAACAAGACAGAGAAAAATGCTTATGAATGGATAGATACTTTTTCCCCACAAACCGCCCTGTCTTCTAGTTACTCTTTCTTATGATAGGCTTGTGCAGTTAAGGGTGGGTGGACCCACTCGCCACTATAAAGCATGCACCCAAAAGCAGCAACCATTGCAGCCCAGGAGTACACCCCTTCTCTCTGGTTACTCTTTCCTAAAAAGTGCTTGATAAAGGTGAACGTGTCCCACAAATCTGCCCCTTCTTTCAAGTCCCTCTAACATATACAGTGCTTATGCATTTTTGGCTGGGCTGGGCTGGCCTGCTCATCATTATAAGGCATGCGTACAAAAATAGCGGCCATTAAGACCCTAGAGACCACCCCTTCTTTCTGATTGCTCTTACATATAAAGAGCTTGTGCAAAGATAAAGGCAACTATGGGCCATATGTAGCAAAGTTTTGCGAGTCGCAAATGGCCCGATTCGCTATTTGCGACAATGCAAAATCGGAAATGGGATTCAAAAACCCCATTTCCGACTTGCAAAAAGCGATGCGAGCCGTTTGCGACTCGCAAAAATTGCGACCCGCAAATAGCAAGTCGCATTTTGCGAGTCGCAAAGCTTATGCAATTGCAACTCGCAAATTGCGACTAGTCGCAAAAAGCCCAGTTTGCATGTCCCATTTACCACTAACTCAGAGCAGGTGGTAACCATAACCAAAGCATAAAAGGAGACCCAGAAAGCATCTGGGTTACTCAAGATGGCGGAGATATACCTGATAGCAGTGAGGAGGAGAGTCCACGCCGCACAGCAGAGGAGGAGGAGGGGCCACAGACAGGAGAAGATATATAGAACAAGGCAGACTCTTTTTCAGCAAACTGAGGATGAGATATACAATAAATATCGCCTTAGCAGCGCAGCCATACTAGAATTAATTGATTTACTGAAACCACAGCTAGAACACCAGACTCTGCGTGGCTGCGCCATCCCTACGCATGTGCAAGTGCTATGCTCACTGCACCTCTTGGCCTCAGGGAGCTATCAGGGGGTCATTGCTGTGGCAGGTGGGGTATCCCAAAGTGCAGTGTCAAGGTTCCTCAGGGCATTCCTAGATGCCTTAGTCACACACATGGCACGCTTCATATACCTACCAAGGAATGAGGCAGAAATAAACAGCACCAAGCGGGACTTTTACAGGATTGCAAACTTTCCCCATGTCATAGGATGTGTAGATGGGACACATATTCAAATATGCCCCCCTGCAAACCTGGAACATATTTTCTGCAACAGAAAGTGTACCCACTCACTGAATATTCAGGTTGTTTGTGACGCCCATTATGTCATCACTGACATTGTAGCTAAGTTTCCAGGCAGTACCCTTGACTCATACATTTTTAGGCATAGTGGGATACATCAACGCCTGGAACGTGGGGAATTTGGAGACGGATACCTCCTAGGTAGAGCTACAGACACCTTGCAGACATACACACAGGTCACTGTGCACACCAATCAGGACTTCCTAACAGTGTACTTTTTGTGCCCAACAGGTGACAGTGCATATGCTCTAAGGCCATGGATTATGACTCCGTTTTTAACACCCAGCAATGAATGTGAGAGGCGATACAACAATGCACATAAGAGGACCAGGAACATCATAGAGCGCACCATTGGACTCCTGAAAGCAAGATTCCGATGCCTCCACCGCAGTGGAGGTGCCCTCCAGTATACCCCCATTACAGCATTCAAAATTGTGGTCGCATGCGTCATCCTCCACAACATAGCCACCCGACGTGGGCTACCTCTCACCCCTGCAGACCCAGATCCTGATGATGAAGAGCAAGAACAACCACATCGCCATCATGGAGATCGGAGTATAGCTAATCAAGGCAGACTGAGACGGGAACACATCGCAAACCAATACTTTGGAAGGTATGTGTCAACTCCAACCATACTCACCTATTGACCAAAAACACCATTTGTTAAGTGGAACAAATAAACTATTTAATAAGTGCAGAAATTGAACTATATACAAGTAATGAATGTCCATGGGCATGAAAATGCAAACCAGGCATGTGGCACATTGACGTCATGTGCCACTTCAACAGGACCAGGGTAATCTCTATGACCTTCTGCCCCTCCTGCCAGCCTGGCTGGTCCCTGGTGCTTCTGCTGTGCTCTGCCTGGTACTCCTGAGCACCCTACTGTCAGTGGCAGAGACACTGCTCACTGTAGAGCCCTCCTCACTGTCCTGGGGTGTTTCCCATGTGCCCCTAGACAGATGCTGTGCCTCCATCAAGTCAATGACGTGGGTGAGACGTCCCAGGCCCCTAGCCACATCCCCAGCGAAATGGCCCATTTCCACCTGCAGCCCAACTGTCCTCCTCGACAGGCCTGTGGTGTTCATAGCCAGCTTGCCGATGGATGTGGCCATCCTGTCTAGTCTGTGCAGGAGCTGACGGTCCCTGCGCCACCCACCCTCGGCCTTGGCCAGTAGTCCTCCTGCCAGTTCCCTCATGGCTAGGGCAAGGTCCCCAGTGTTCGTGCATATCAGGTCCATCCTGGAGTTCAGTTGCTGCATGCTGGCCTCGTTAGTGCGCACGAAGCGGTGCAGCACACCACTAATCCTCCCTAAAATTCTATTTTGTAGGCGCTAACCATGCAGCAGCTGTGCCTCACTGGTGCTGGGAGGTTGTTGGCCAGACTGCAGCCCTGATGTCCTGGACCTGCGTCGCCTGCGCAGCGGTGGCTGCCCTGTGTGTTCCACTGTCTCACTCCTGCCAACAGCCAGGAGTGAGAGGCGCAGCCTCTTGGGATACAGTTGCAGCAGGTGTGGATACTGCAGGGATGATGTTGGCCGTGCAGGTGGGAGTGCTGGCGGGTCCTGAGGTTTCCTCATGGGGCTGGATGATTTGAATAGTGGTGGTGTCTTGTGGGAGACCTGTGGAACATGGGGAACAGACTGTCAGTGTCTACTATCTGTTGCACACTTCCTAATAAACATTTGCCTATGAACTGCCTACTTGACTACATTTCCCATAATGCATCATTCTGGTGTTTGCTACCCTGAAATGGAGCTATCTTGGTTGAGCATGCCCCTGTGTACATGGTGGGTGGGGGTATGGCATTGATAGGGGTACAGGCATGTCACATGGTACTCACCAGGTTGATGTGCTGGGCTCTGAGGTGTCCAGGTCCCCAAATCCGGATACTGCCTCCTGCTCCAGGGTTTCCTCCACCCTTTCTTCCAGGGGTGTGGGTGGTGGCACTGACGATGGTCCCCCTCCTGTGCCTCTCATCTCCCGGAGCCTTTCAGCCACCCTCTCCTTGGTCCGGGAGCGGAGGTCATACCACCTTTTTTTGATGTCATCTATGCTCCTGTGGCTCACCCCCAGGGAATTTATTTTGTCCTGGATGTCCTGCCACAGCTGTTTCTTGGTGGCTTCAGGCACATTTAGGGCTGACTTGCCAAATAATTCGTCATAGTGCTGACAGCATTCGTCTGTCAGCACCTCCAGCTCCCTCTCTGAGAACTTCAGCTTTCTCTTCCTTGGAGTTCCTTCCATGGCAGCTGCTGTTTCTCCTGTGTGCAGTTCAGCAGTTATAAAAGGGTGTGGTCCTCCCTCCTCCCAGGTGTATTAGTAAACTTCCTGGCTGTGATGTCATCATCATGTGCCAGGAAGTGTTTCCAGAGTGTTCTGGAGTGGTTTCTGGAGAGTTCTGCAGCATCTGTAATCAATTTACATGCAACTCGCAATTTGCGAGTTCGTTTTTTGCACGGTCGCAAAAAGCGACCTCGCAATCGGCGGACTCGCACACTGCGTTGCGACTCCGGGTGCGAGTCGCTATTTCGGCACTGTTGTTTTGCCTGCATTTCGATTTGCGACTCGCATTTTGCGAGTCGCTAATTTTTTTTTTCCTACATCTGGCCCTATGTCCCCTTCTTTCTGGTTCCCCTTGTATATAAAATACTTATGTGTTTTGGGGTAGGGTGGCCCACTCGTCACTTTGAAGCATAGTCCCTGGAGGCTGCCCCTTGCTACCAGTGTGTTTTGATGTTCTTTGGCTGGCTTATTGACACCATTATTTCTTCATGTTCTACTAATCAATTATGGAGTCAAAAGGTTGGTGGCCTTGTTCAGTTCTGCCCGGCCTGCTCTCATATACCTTCCAAACTTGGTAATCTCTGAGGGCACTTTGCAGGCCAAAAGCCATGTCACCGCCTCAGCGCATGTCGCTATCCCATGCTGCAAAAACATTGGTCTTAAGAGGGTCCTTCGCTGTTGAAGCAGAGCAGGGCAGCAACTGACAGGTTGAAGCAGGGTTTCCATGCTACAATTGCACAGTCAACATTTAATTATCTGTTGTAGGTTTTTCCATCCTGGATTTAACTCTGTATTGGGGAGTTTAACTATCCGAGCCCATTGCATGTCAGGCTTTTCTTACCCAGAGCACTTGTCAGATATGGCTGAATGGTGTTAGCCTCATAGAAGAGGACTAGACCTACTAACCTTCCATTTTCTTTGCAACTGGTCAGGTCCTTGTCCCTTGATAGTTTGAAGACTTGTCTATTTGGCTTTTTTTAATAGTCGAATAATGTACTTCCTCCTGTGTCCAGTAGGAAGTTAATAAGTTGAGTTTTGACATTGTGATTTCCAAATAGTATTTCCTGGGGTTTGATATCCCTGCAAAAATCACTTTAAACACTTCTTTTAAATTTCCTATGTCTGCTTTAAGGATCTGGAAGTAATACTTTGCCAAACTACCAAGGCATTGGTACATCTGCTGAATCATACCAAACTGTAGATGAGTCAAAGAGTTACTTGTGTATTTAGGTAAACTGGAGATATAATTGTAGCCCTGGGATTATGATTTTTCCATTACTAGCTCCATTTGTCCTTGAAATGTGTGCTGTTCGTACCCTGCTACTGCTAGCAGTTTAGTTTTTAGCACCTTCCTCGTTGATTCTGTAGTGAAGCTATGTAATTTCCCCTGTAATTTGCATAGTGTAGATATTGTAGCTTGTATTTTAGAGCTCAATTTAGAATGGTATAATGATGGTTTACCAGAGTCACTTAACTGTGCTCCTGGGTAATTATGATAGGATATCCTTTTTTCTATCATCTGAGGGCCCAATAACAACCTGAGGAGAGCTTTCCTTGTGTATTGTCCATAGACCACAACTTTGGTCTTGCTCGCGTTATCTTCTAACTCATTGGCCTTGTTGTGTAAATTGAGGGCATCTAGTCCTCTTTGCAAGCCAACTCTAGTGTGATCAAAAATTAGCAGGTCATTTGCATACTGGAGTAGGTGTAATTTATACAGTCCTATTCTTGGGGTTACCATTGTAGCTCCATGGAAGGCCTTTCCCAGATCAGCCATATATAGGTTGAATAATGTCGTCGCGAGGACACAACCCTGTATTAGACTCTATCCATGAGGGGCTTATAGGTGACCTTGTCCTCATCCAGTTTTATTCTCACCCAAGTGTTAATATATAGCGAGATGATTACCTTCAGAAGTTTGTCAGGGATCCTTCAGCTTTTTAATTTGTTCCACAACTTTATGGACACCCCATCAAATGCTGCTGAGTAGTCCACAAAGCAAGCAAACACAAGTAAGCTGTTCTTATTTTTTGCTTGCTGTGCTAGATAGGAAACTATGGCCCTGGTGTCAACAGTTGCATCACCTTTACGAACCCTGTTTGATAGACGGGAAGAAAGTAATTTCTCTTGATCCGTCCATTCATTTAGCTCAATTAATAATGTGTAAAAAAGGGCGAGAAGCATGTAGTGCTTCGGATCCGTTTTTTGGGCCTTTATATGTATCGGTGGCAGTAAGGAGCCTCGCCAAAAGTCCAGGATGTCTCCTTGTTTTCTACAATCTATACACAAGCTGGATAGAGTTCCTGCCCAATATGTAAGCTTTTCTTTAAACAAATCTCCCGGGCGGCTGTTGGGCCCTAGTACCCCATCTTCTCTTATCTTTTTTATCATTTTTGCTACTGCCTGCTGGCTCTGTGCCTTACATCCTCCCTCCTGTTGGGGACCAGTGCTGAATAATACACTGTCTAATAATCGTGTCTCGCAGCTCCCCTCCCCGGGTTCCACTGAGACTATATATATACTTGCTACAGGTGTTAGCCATGCTTCCACTGTGACTGCATTGCACCTATCAGATGACTCATTCTCCAGTTAAGAACATATTCCCAGAATTGCTTCTGATTATTGCTTTGGCAGAGGCCATATATTTTGATCCATTCCTTTTCCATGTACTTTTGTTTCCGACTCCAAGCACAGCATTTGTAGTCCTGTTTTGCCTGCTTGTATACTCCCTCGGTGTCTTGCGTGCCAGTCTTTTGGTGGAGCCTCTTTGCCTTCCTTAAAATCCTGTCACTTTCCCTCAGGCTTCTTTTGTAGAGTTGGGTGCCCTCAGCTTTCCCAATCCTCTTGAGATGGATCGTCCGTGCTCTCCTTACTAGGGTTGTATGCAGGGCAATGATCTAGAGCCCCCAGTTTTGAATAAGGGTGGTCGATATCACTGTAATCCCTCTGAAATGCTGCTCCGCTGTCCATTTGTTCAATTTTCCTGAGTTAACTGGGTTCCACTTGATCCTTCTTACCAGTTTATGCTCCTCAGTGCCCCTATTATGGCTAATGACCTCAATTTGGGACCTTTGCTCACTATGGAGCTTAAGTTCTGACCTGAGCGTGGCGTGGTCAATTGACTCTTGTCGCAGCATCTCAAATTTGATCCTCTTTTTCCTAATATTCTTGCTTAAAAAGGTGTAAACGATGGTTGTGCAATTATTAAAAGAAAGGATTCCTACAATTTTAAGATGAAGTGTAGTAGACATATATCCTCAGTTGCCCATGTTTACCCATGTTTACTGGAGGCAGAGTATGTCCCCATCTTGCAGCTCTTTCCTTGCTGAGTAGTTATTTATGGTACTTGTGATGCCTGCCACATTCCAAGAAATGATTTTAAGGTTGGCCTTTTTTTCTCAATGATGTACTCCATCAGCATGAGTTGTTTGTGCTACTGCCCCCTTCTCTCTATAGGGGGGGGGGGCAGTACTGCTCCTTTTTGCTAGGAATGATTGGAGTTTCTGCTCCACAGGGTGATGAGTGCATGATCCTTGTCCTCACGTGCTCTAGCTCCTAATATGTGTTGCTTTCCAAGACTTCTCTCCCGGATTGGCCCTCAATTGTTCTGAATTATATACTACAGTTCTGAAAGTGGATCAGGGGTTACCAATGGGACCGCCCCTTAGGAGACATTGCATATTTTCACTTTTCCTGTCAGAGCTACCTCGGAAACCTGCAGGATGGGCTAGCACATGAGGGTATTTTTCTTCTGGAGATTCCTGAGCCCTTATGCCCCAGTCCTCAAATCACTGTTTCTGCTGCAGAATCAAATGTGAGATCACAGCTGTCCCCCAGGGGGCTATCGTGTACTCTGTGGCACTAGACTGTTTGCCTCCCTCAAAATGAATGTTTAGGAGGTCTCTACTTGTTATGTGAGCTAATGAAAGAATGTGTTGGAACAGCTTCAAAGATGTTGGCCCTATTGAGGATATTGTGCCTCCCTCAGGACCTAAATAGCGGGTAGAATAATATTTTCTGTGTGGCACCGAGTTTGACCACGGTTCTGCCTCGTTAATGGTTACTGGCTGTTGGGCCGAACTACCTAACCAGCCTTCATTAGATCTGCCAATTTTCTGTCCCCTTAGTTCCTGATTGTGGGGTGCGGGTATGGAACACTGACTTGTTCCTTGATGCTCCTATAGTTCGGCCAGCTGAACTTGGGAGATTGCATCTACCCATGTTGCCCTGTGTCTCGGCTGTCCCACCGGGGGAGCTGATTCAATTGCCAAGTGATCTTCCTCTACGATCTCTTGGCCTGGGCTTTGCCCCTTTTTGGAAATGATCATTCTTTTGTCACTTAGGGCCGCTATTTTCTCAAATATTCGGTAGAGATTTGAGCTTGATTTTTTTTCCATTTTTGCTTCCCCCAACCTTGGGATCTGCTCCAAACTACTATATACAAGCATCTGCCTTGTTGTTTTTTGCTTTTTGTTCTCAAGCCTGGTTAGTAAATTAAAATCCATTATTCATGGCCTTGAGTTGCAGTTGTTATTGACAGTGTTGCTGTTGTTAATGTTCTTGGGACTACTCGTATTGTTCTGACCTACTGAGATCCTGTTCATTGGCTGGATATAATTTGCAGTACTGCCTGCAAGACTGCTGACTGTGTCTGGCAAATGATTCTGCTCTTTGTGGGCCTCTGGTGGGGTGGTGTTTGAAGTTAAAGACTCTGAGCTTTGCCCCATTTTCACCCACGCCTGTTTCCCATACTGATGTTTCTAATACCCTATTTGGAACAGTGTACCTCTTTTTCTTTAGTTTCTAATACACTGTCATTCAAGGTTATTCTCTCTTTGCCCATGGAGATGTTTATACCGCCCATCATCTTAAGGCTTCGCAACTCCCTGATCATTGATGTGAAGACCTCTGGTAGCACTGATAATTTGTGTACTGTGATCTTGCAATGGCCTCCATTTGCACTAGCTCTTTCTTCCATTGTTTCCAGTTTGGTGGCCATATTTGCTACTGCAAGTGCTAGTGTTTGCATTATGTCCATTTGAACGTCCAGCTTGTGTGATTGTCAGGTGAGGGCGTTTGTGGCTGCCAAAAGAGTGACGTTAATTGTTGTCAATAGATTGTTTTAAGTGACATGTTTTTGTGGAGATCTAAACTTGATTTCGGGCTAACCTACTGAATACTGCCGACCAAATTGGTCTCCTTAATCTCCTTAGCATGCCTCAATCCATGGCCCTGCTCTATCCAAGTCTGACCCTTCCGGGCTCCTTTGAGATGGTGGGCACATCAAGATATTATCACTCTGCTCCCCCATGCTATACTCCATATGTACTTCCGCGATGGTCACCCAATAACTTATTTGCTGCTCTGCGGACCTGTGTCCCAGTAATCTTAACGGTATCTCAGTTCTTTCTAGATCCCCTATGTGGCACATTGCAAGTGAGGTTGAGGACAGCTATATCACTGTATATGCACTCTCTATTTCTCTTCCGAGCTCCTGTTTTTCTTGATTGCATGGAGGAGAGATGCACGCTGTTCCACTGCTGCTTAATCTAAAATGACTCAGGGCTGCCATAATATACATTGGAGGTTCTCTTTAAGTATGTTTGATGACCAACTCTTCTGTGTGTTTGTAATACATATCTTCCATCTTGGAGTCTCCCTCTTTCTGGGCAGTCTCTATGGCAAATGATGTCTCTCGGGTACCTTTATCAGGTTTACCAGGTGCCAGACACGGACCAATGGTTGAAGTTGGACTCCCTATCATAGATTCTAGGCCACTCCTGAAGTACTGAATCAGGGTCTTTGTGTCCGTCACCGTTGCCGCTGTCACCTTTTGAGTGCCTCCAAGTTTTGGTTGCTGTTTCCTTCTTCCCCCTTTTACCATGGCTGTCGCTCTTCTTTGTAGAAAGATTCTATGGATGACTTTCCAGGCTGCTAAGAAACTCGACAATTGCCGGGCCAGTCTGGCCCCCTGCCTCCTTCTGTTTTGCAATGAGTTGGGCTTTATTTGATTTCCTGATGCCCCCAGTGCTCTCTTTGGCGTATTGCAGGAACAGGTCCTGTATAGGTCATTAGATCACACTTTCCTTCGGTGATCACCTAACACCTGTCCCCTGGCCCCTGGGCGTGGGCTTTCCTTTTTGTTGCTTTATCGTTTTTTACTGCTTTACCCCTTCACTCTGCATTGCGGTGTGGCAATGTAACGATGCTATCAGATGCTGTCAGATTTTTTATTCTGGAGGGTGGAGGGGGCGGGAGCTCACCCCCCAGCCACAAGCCACACCTGTTCCTAGAGGGGACGGCTCTGTGATTTGGGGAGCTCAACCTAATGCCTAGACTCTATCACCTATGCTCCCCCAACTCACCCTCCATTTAGCACCTTGCTCTTGCTTTTTATTGCCTTGCTGCCTTGTTGCCTATTATTATTGCTTCTTATTTGCGCACTATTGAGGAAAGTTTAACTGTATGATGCTTGTTGTGTTCCCTCTTATACGGCCTGTCCACGTGAGCACGGAGCACGGGACTCACTTCTGCCACTAACCGCTACTGCTGCCCCCTGGGGCTGTGAGAGTAAACAGGGGCCGTGAGATTAGAGGGGCCAGGTATCCGCACAGCCATCCTGGCCAGGTGCACAGAGTGAGACAGAACAAGTCAGGGGTGGCATGGCAGGGGGGTGGGCCCTGGCTACAAAACCAGTGGGAGGACCAGCTATTGTTGTAACCCTTGCCCTCGCCCTCACTGCTCTCGCTGGACCACTGTCTTGCTGTCTCGTTGTCTCCATGGCCTCCAACGCCTCCCCGTTCTCTGATGTGCAGCCTTGCTGGAATCACTGGCTCTGCCTCAGACCTTTGATTCCCACAAGGACACTCCTAGCTCCAAATCTAGCTTCTGCCAAAGTTGGTGTTATTTGGTGTAAATGGACCGTCCATAAATTCAGTTCAACGCCCTCACACATGACAGCAGTATTCATCACTAGGATTACCTGATATGGTCGATGCCACCTAGGCTCTAGAAACATGTTCGGAATGTGCTTCTTCACTAAGACCCAGTCGCCAGGACTAAGGTCATGGCACTGCTCCAGACTTGGAGTAGCACTAACAGCTTCAACCTGGCAGGACACAGAATGGCCCACGGCAGCTAGTACCTCGCAATAGTCAAGAACCATGTCATCTGTAATGTTCACAAGTGCATTTGTAGGTACTGCAAGCAATCTTGTGGTCCTCCCCATGATATGAGGGAACAATCCTGTTTTTCTGTGAAGACTCATCAACACAAGGGGCAAAGTGTCTGGCCACTTCAAAGATTTTGATGCAAACACTTTGGCTAATCAGGCTTTCAGCATGCCATTTACTTGCTCCAGAATGCCAGAAGCCTTTGGCCAATAGCTGCAATGTAGTCTCTGCTCCACTTTTAATGCCCACATAACATTCTCAGGACCTCATTATTGAAATGAGTTTCTTGGTCTTACTCCAGCAAAGTCAGAAAACTGAACCAAGGTATTAACTCCCCCAGCAACAACTTGGCTACTGTGAGACTGTCATTTCCCTTGGTCCGGTAGGCCTCAAGCCAACCCATGAAGATGCACACAATCACCAGAACATATATCTGCCTGTTACAAACAGGCATTCTGATGAAGTTCAGCTGTATTCAACTGAATGTACGTCCTGATTTTCCTATGTGGCTCAATGTCACTGGAGTTCTTTTCCCTACGTTCATCTGTTGACACCACACATCTGTCACAACTCTTCAGTCAACAGCCTAACCAATATCCATTAAACAACCAAACCATGGCATCCCTCCCAATATGAGCCGGTCCATGGAAATGTCTTGCCAATGGGGATAGCATGCTGTCTGGCAACACTGGTCTGCCATCTACAGAAACCAATATACAGTTCTCTCTTTTAACTCTTCCTGCTCCGAACCAAACTTGCTGTTCTGCCCATCACTTCAAGGTATCTCTTCACTTCCTCCCAGGTAATAATTAATGATAAAAAAGGTTATAGTTGGTCTCACTTTCAGACTCGTTTACATATTCACCATTGAATGTTCCTGACTGATATGCACAACAGGCGACTTCATCAGCATAACGGTTGCCCACTGTTAAATAATCATCACCACTACGATGAGCAGAGCACATCACAGGCACAATCTGTACAATCAGTTGTAATGCCTCAAAAAACTTCATGCCATACTCATGAGATCATAAATCCCTGTTGTGACCATAACTGTCTGAAGTCATGAACAACACCAATGCCGTACTATCTGTAAATATAGTCACTCTCAGCTGGTCAGAGATACAGCGAGCTCCAGTGAGAGCTATCATTTCAGCCACTTGTTCAGAGAACACCCCTCGAAGGAAGGCTTCGACTTCTCCTGAGACAGTGCAGACTGCATAGGCAGCTCTCAAGTTTCCCTCATTGTCTCTCAGGGAAGCCTCACACATAAACAGTGTGTAATCAGACTCTACCAGTGGCCCATCCTGTTTAACTGGTCTCGGCTTTTTGGGTGGTTTAGTGACATTGAGACAATCATGCTCATCCTCCCCATCATCCTTTTCATTCTTTGGAAAGGGCATGAATGTGTCTGGATCCAAAGTGGCACATCGTCTAAGGGTGACGTTATCTGCCGCCAGTATAATCTGCTCATACTTTGTCAAGCGGCTGTTGGTAAGGTATTGTGTACGAGTATGTGTCAACAATATCTCAACCAAATGTGGGACTAAAACAATTAAAGGATACTCCATCACAATGCTTTTGCAATGTTCCATGCTAACACCTACAGCTGCCACAGTCTTAAGAAAGCCAGGCAGTTGTGTGGCCACAGGGTGAAGAGTAGCAGAGAAGTAGGCCACAGGGTGTCTTGCATACCCATGCATATGTGTAAGCACTAAGAGAGTGCAGCCCTCCCGCTCACTGCAGAAAAGACTAAAAGCTCTATTGTAATCAATCATTCCCAGTGCCGGGGCATGCCAGAGACTTTCTGTAAGCTCTAGGAAGGCAACCAAACAGTTGTTATCCTATGGTGTCAGATCGGACACATCCTTGAGTGTCAGCCTCCAAAAAGACTTGGCCACTAGGGTAAAGTTATGTATCCACTAACAACAGCAGCCTACCATTCTCAAAACATTCTGACTTCTCAATAGGTGGTTGACACATTCCTTTGAAGAATTGCCAAGATTGTTTCTAGTGACATCTTCCTCACACCCTTCTCAATGTGATGTCTGAGAGTAAGAACTTCTTTCTTACAATAATGCAACTTACTTGGGGGGACTTTATGTCCATTCTCAGCCAAGTGTTTCAGCAATGCAATGGTGTCTCTTTTGCAAGCTTCTTGAGTATCAGACACCACCAAACAGGTTGTCTATATATTATATTGAGAAAGAGTTACAGGGCTTGATCAAAGACTCAAGGTTCTTTTTGAGAATCTGAGTAAAAATTGAGGGACTCTCTGTATACCCTTGTGGGAAATGGCACTATGCCAAAACACGGTTCTGGAAATGAAAAGCGAAAAGCTACTGGCTCTCCTCATGCAAAGGGACAGAGAAAAAGGCCTTGCACAGATAGATGATGGTGAACCGATCAGCCTCCCCTGGAATTTGAAACAAAATCACAGCAGGATTTAGTGCCACGGAACAACAATATTGTTGATCCTTCTCAAGTCCTGCACTATACTGTACTTGCAGCTAGGCTTCTATAAACCCATAATGGGTGAATTACATGAACACCCCACTATTTCCTTCAAAAATGCCTTGTTGTATCATTGTCTTAATCATGAGGGTAATCTCAGCAATTGTTTCAAGGGTCAGATTGTACTGAAAGGGGTTCTTGTGTAATCCACCCTGAGCTTTACTTTTAGGTGAACAGGTTCAACTTCCTTTATGAGGACGATCTCTTTACCTGGGAAGTCCCAGACCTCAGGCTTCACGTTACCCTTAAGATCGGGTGGCAAATCTTCAGATGTCATCGCAGGGCACAACTCAACTTCTGGACCTTGACTCAACAATTTAAAACTTACATACTCATCATGTGTCCAGAATTCTACACCCTTTGGGGTACAGTGAATAGTGAGGGTCAACTTGCATAACAAATTGCGTCTTAGTAAGCGTAAAGAACTTGAATCACACCAGAAATTGGTGATTCTCCTCAAAGGACCCCATGTCACCAGGTTTGCAACTCCTACAACTTGGATTCTTCATTCCGAGAAGGGTACGTTTGGAACCTCCACTGTTCTCACAGTAGAGTGTGGCACCAGTATCTACCAGGAACAATACAGTGTGGCCATTCACCTCACCTTCTACAAATGGACCACTCTGGTCTACCTCTAAGATTGCACCAACTAAGCAATCTTCCTTTCCCCTTGATCACTGTCATTGTGACTGGTCAGAGTTGTAGACCCCAAAGGCCTCAAACACAGGAAACTGCTGGAATTGGTTCCAATTTTGGAAATAATTTTGGTGTAGGGTTGAAACTTGGTTTAAATTAAAATGGGAACCATTTGTATTTTGTTGCAGCATCGGGGCTTGTGGAACTTGCATCACTGAAGCTTGGGGTGCATTAGTGTTTTACATTCTCAGTATATTCTGTGATTGTACAAAGTTATTGCTCAGCGGCTGTACAAACACTGAATTCTGAATCTGGTTCTCACTCATAACTCTATTTGGATTAAGGCAGCATCACCACTTCCAGTGGCCTAACTTATTGCAATAATGACAAGGATTCAGTCTCTTCTAAGTAACCACATTAATTCCAGTACTTGGATCGATTGGAACACCACAACCTCTACCTCGTTGCAGGAATCCATTTCCACTTTGTACCATAAAAGCACTCTGCTGAAACACTCCTTGCATTGAACCAACGTTCCCTTCAGAAGGTTGACTCTGACTAGCTCTCTGTGCTTCTTTCATTTGTGCCACCATTAACTTCTCCTTCAATAGTTTCTTCTTCATTTTCAATTTATCACTAAAATATTTTGCAAATATGAGGATCTCCTCATCAACTGCCTGCAAATCAAATGCTGTTGACTGATCAGACTATTTTCAGGCCTCTATCCTGTCACAAACCTGGCACAACATTTTCCTAGGTCTCCAACTTTGAAAGTCTCCATTCCACTATGCTGCTTGAACACCTGCACAAACCTCTCATAGAAAGCATGCACTGACTCTTTGGGATCTTGTGTCATTCTGTCAATCATAACACAATCAATGTCTTTTGCTGGTATCTTCCTTTTCAAAAAGGTAATAACCTGTTGATACTTTTTCATCACAAAAGGTGAAGGGGCATTTGTTATCGCATTTCCGCAAATGTCCTTCTCATCAAAACATGCATGATAGCTTCTCCCCAATGACTTGGTTTGATTTAAAACTACCTCGTAAGTTTGAGCCAAATTCAGACAATTTATCATAGAATACAAGTTTGTTCTCTCGATAAGTAACTAATCTGGAAAGATCAAGGTTTCCTTGTATCATCTCATCCAATTCTAACTTTAATTTAACCACATCTACTGCATTTTCTCTCACAGGGGACTCCATTATAGCCCTGTTTGATCCCGAACCTTCACTTTCTCTCAGGGACCCATTATAGAATGTAATCAATTTGTCTAATGCTCAGGATCAATACCGCTTTGTATCAAAGGAGCACTGGATTCTGCTCTTTCTCTTCCTGGGATCACTGTTCTATCACCCTGAGGTGTTCCAATTAGACATGTTACGATTTTGGGACCTTGGAGTGGACTCTCCTATAGCAATGAGTCCTGTCTGATTCATATTTGTTTGCAGAGAGGCAACACAAGGAGTATTCATCTGAGTTGAGACCAAAGGAGTTCCTCCCATTCCTAGGGCTACTGGAGTGTTCTTCGAATTACTTCCTCCAGTAGTGAGGGTCAAAGTATGTATCATAGTTTCTGCGGACTCAGGTTTGTTAAAGGAACTAAGGGACCAGTAGTGACCAGAACAGTGATTGTATCTGGGGTATTTGGAGCAGTAGACTTAAAAGGGGCACTAATCCCTGAACTCTCTCCCATCAATGTCTGACTCACTTTTAGTGGTGTAGTAGCTATTTCTGAATTTATACCGGTAACTACACCATCTGTTCCCTCGGTTTGGGCCACATTATAAGGAGGTGGGCGTGCTGATAACACATCTAGGATATCATCGCTGGAATCAATATTACTGTCTTCACCTAAACTTTTTGGATTTCCTGTCTTTTTCCTCCTTCTTTTGTTTTCGTTCCTTCTTTTTCTCAGATTCTTCACTCCTCAATGTAGTGTACAAACTTGTTTCCTCTAGCATGTCAGTCTTCCACCACTTCTGTTCTGCATCCCATCTAGCATCAGCAAGACTACACTCTGCCCTTTGAACTCTTCCCTGATATTTTTCACTTTCCCTAACATGCACTGTGTGCTTCCAAGCATTAAGTGCTTCAAACTGTGTAGGTCTAGAAAGCGGTTTAATTTTGTACAATACTCATCTAAGATTCTCAAATTAAATATCCCATAGCAATGAAACATCAATGCACATCTTTCTCTTTGATCCTATGCCACTGACGCAGCCAAATACATGTGTGAAGCCCTACATTTATAGCCTTATAACGACCTGGGATATCTTCGGGTGGTGGTTCTTCTTCCTCTCTAACAGGTATTCGCACATATCCCCTAATCAAATTTCATTGAGCTTTACAGAATTTCATTTTCCAACAATAAAATCAAGAATCACAAACAGAATTTTGAATTAAACTGGGAAATAATGTATTTTTACCCACAACTCTTGTTTGATGTTAACAAACAATAGCAGTGTGGCACTCTATGACATAGTCAACCAATAACAGTGGGGCACTTATGGCAACCATCTAATCTCAGCACGGCACACTGTGAAGTCTCTCTCACTCCTCTCAGAGGCTCACCCTTCTTTACAGTTCTTCATGAGTGTTGCAAAACAAATGCAGAGCAAATTCAACAATTTTGTCTGCTCCACTAAAGATTCAATAATATTAAATCACACAAGAAATGGTCCAGAGCAACACTTTCCAGCCTATTCTGACTCACACTAGAGTGAAACCTCGACCAGAAGGAAATCACCTGGATTAATGCAGCTTCACCACTGGAAAAAGGATCCACCACACTAACCACACGCTACTCTCACGCAAAGGTATTTGTCCCTATCTTAGTTATGTTGCTAAGGGTACCTCATGACTAACACCATCAAACTTAACACACAATTACACAATTACAGCACAGTGGCCCTCATTCTGACCTTGGCGGTCTTTTCGCAAGACCGCCGAGTTACCGCCGCGGTGAAGACCGCCGACCGCGGCGGTGTGCCGCTGTGCGCATTCTGACCGCTGGGAGCGTTCCGCCGGAAAACCGCCAGCAGCCACACTGGCGGTCGGCGGGAAAGTGGAGACTGGTCAACCTCCACCGCCACGCCAGCAGAACACCGCCCACAGAATTACGACCCACATATCTGTGTGGCGGTCTTCTGTTGGCGGTCTTCTGTTGGCGGTCACGTCCCTATGGCTCCCGTCGCCTCCCGGAGGACCAACGCACAAGGTAAGTTGATCGTCCGTGAGGGGAGGGGGTGGGGGGGTGTTGTGTGATGTGGGCGTGCATGGGGGTGTGCGTGTGAGTGTGTAGAGGGGGTGTGTGAGTGCGTGTATGCGGGCGGGGGGTGCTGCTGTGTCTATGGGTAATGTGTGCTGTTCGGCGGGTGCGCATGTCGGCATGTATGTGTGCGGGTATGTGTCCCCGTTGTGTATGTGTGTGTAGGGGGGGTGTATATGTGCATGTTGGGGGTGTGTGCATGTCGGGGTACATGTATGTGCATGTCGGGGTGGGGGTGGGGAGGGGGTTCGTACCACCTCTGGGGGGTGGCAGGGGGGTGGAGGGTGTGGGGGGAGGACTCGGGTGGGTAGTGGGTGGTGGGTGAGACCCCTATCAGTGCCAGGGAAGGAATTCCCTGGCCCCGATAGTGCTTACCGCCATGGTTCGCACGGCGGTTCCCGCTCGCAAGAAACCGCAGCGGTAGGCAGGGTCATAATACCCTTGGCGGTCTTGGGACGACCGCCGGGCCGGAGTGCGCAAACTCCAGCCCCGCGGTCATGACCGCTGCGGCGGTCGGAGTGGAGAAGTAGCGGTCGGTCGCGGCGGGGACCGCCGCGGTCAGAATGCCATTTTTAATACCGCCGGTCTGTTCGCGGTCCGACCGCCGTCTCTCCGCCGACCGCCAGGGTCAGAATGAGGGCCAGTGTCTTCTACACTGATTACTGTCCCGGGATCTTAGGCTACTCCGAGCCTGATTACCACTTCAACTTAGCATTAGGCGCTTCCACATCCACACAACAACTTAAAACATCACAGCATCATCTCACCCAACCTCAGTAAAACACTGCAAGCTAGACAAAGGCAATTGCAATGTGTGACCCTAATGATGCTCACTACTCTGCTGCTACAACTTCATTTCAAACTCTGGAATACAGCTACTCCTCTGAAACGGGAGAGGGCTTTGGAATTGGGAATGGGCTTGGGCAACTCGGCTCTTACATGGATACAGTAACTCTTGTGATCTCAACAACAGAACTATTTCACAAGTTACCATTTGTGAACATGCAAGAGTGTGATTTTACACTCTTGTCCGATTGACCATTTTACGGTAGTCGAGATACACAGGAAAGTTACAGTAATAAACAAATTAATTTTCCATGAAGCCCATTTGGCCCCAAGATAAGGACCAGGAATCAATGATTGAGGTTAAGTTTCTTTTTCTCAATCAATAATCAATCAAATATATATATGTCATGAAAATATTGAAAAGATACATAATTACAGCTGGCAAGCTGAAATATCACAATCTGTTTAGTCTCACTAGATTAAAATACAGAGCCATTAAAATCAAGGCAATACAAAAGTTAAGAATTAGAAATAGGGGTTCCATAACCAAACTTCTGTTCTCTCTCTTAAACATGAAATAATGCTAAGTTCCTCTAGTGAGAATTCTAATGACAATGGGATGATTCGGGAAGCAAATATTAAGGATGGTTGGAATAAAGGCTCAGGGGTGGATGGGGAGTTGCTTAAGGCAATTTGGGAATGCAAGAAGGTGTCAGCATAGTGAAAACTTCAGTACAAGGCATCCAAATAAGGATGTGTTGAGCATAAAGTTTCACACTTGCAAGAATAAAGGAAGCCGAGAGATCTGTACCTTTCAGTCTAAGGGAATCTGTCTTAACTTCTAACAGCATAAGCATTAATTAAAACAAATAGATACTTCAACAACAGTCTCTGCAACCCTGAACGTCCCATGTTTCTGATACATGATGAACAGGAGTCTTCTGCTGCTCATTGAATCTTCACGTTTCATGCCAAGATTTTCTCTTCTCAGCCCTTACTATCAGCGGAACTGATACACAAGTTATACTCCTTTCCTCTAGCTACTGAAGTCTTAAAATTCACATGCAAAGATAGAACATGCCTACCAAACAAAATGCATTTCAAAATTAAGGCCTTTCATCATGCAAACTGTAACTATAAATTTAGGCCGTATAATGACCCTGGCGGTCATGAGACCCCCAGGGCTATGGTGGCAGTCGACCTCCACATTTTGACCATGGTCAGACTACCGGCACTGCCAGATTGCCGCCAGTCGACAGCCTGGTGGTGCTGGCAGTCTTAATTCAGCAGCGCTACCCTGGGGATTACGACCTGTAAAGCAGGCAGTGAAAAGCGCAATGGATGCTGTCGTACTCGATGCACCTCAACATTGCCTCCGGCTACATGATGACCTGGCGTCAATGTTCTGGTGAGTTTCCCGCTGGGCCAGCGGGAAACTCTTAATAGGGTCAGGAGGCGGAAGACTGGACTGGCAGTCTTCCATCCTAAAGAGTTTGGCGGGCGGCCTTCACCGCCCGCCAAACTCCTAATAAGGCCCTTAATGTCCATTTCGAATGCATAGTTATACATATTTACATGTTCAACTTTTCATAATAGATGTAAATAAGGAAATACATGTACTTTAACATATGAAACTCAAAATATAAATGTAAACCTGAATAAGGAACTCATGTAAACATTTAAAATGAGCATTAGTATGCATGTTTATGAAGTCTTTCAGTAGTTACATTTCATTAATGTGTCAAGGTATGCACACATGTTAATAATATTTAAACATAGCAAGTATAATGTCAAATATAAATGTGTATTTGCGCAATGATTGACGTATAAAGGATGGAGTTTAAATTTGCGCTACTCCACCTTCTTTCTGCCCACACCCATATCTAAGTCATATTCCTTTTGCTTAGGGGTGTTCATAGCAGGAGGGCTCTCCTTTTGCCCAGGTCAAACAGTCTCCTCTCTCTGTCAGGTATTGCTGGCATTAAATATCCCAATCTGACTTGTATGAAAGTTGTTTAAGGCATTCGGGTTTCTTCCTTTGTTGGAACTATTTTTTCATTAACATGTCAGCTCTTTGTAGTAATATAAATCTCAGGCTGAGCTCTAAAGTTTCTGTTACAAGTTCAAGAAGTAGCATTTCCTTTATCCAGCCTAGTGTGCATTTGATGCATGGCTGATAATACAATGCGCCTTCTAGGCTTCGTCAACTAACTGGTTTCTAATACCCTTCCAGCATTTCAGACTGGATTTTCTAAGTGAAATTTATAATCTAATGAAGATGAAGCCTTAGCTGACATCTATAGCACGGAAAGCCTGCCAGGAGCAAGAGCATGGGTGTCAATTCACCAAAATGCCAGGGGTAGCGGAAGTGACATCACGCGCTATTTGATCTTTACTTAGGCACACACACATATGCTTATACATACGCACATTCCCTCTCACATACACACTCTCTCACCTGCAAGCATGCATACAACATACATTTAAAAGCATTTTTTGCTTACATTAGCTGCCAGATAAGGTCATATTCCAGCTAATTGTATTGCTATTTTATTACTTACAGAGTGAATACAATTATTCACTATGTGTATCATAAAAAAATTGACCGAAAACCAGTAAAGTGAAGCCCCAAACAAAGCCCGTTATGACGAGCAGCACCCGAGTTACAGGCACTGATCTTGACACCTCTGGTGGCAAAGGCAGTGCCAGGGGTCGCAAGGGGCAAGCCAGGGTTGCTGCTTCCACCCCGACGACCCCTAAATGACGTCCATGAGCAGGAGCAGTGTCTCCCAGAGTTTCCTTCAATTTGGGATGTTTAAAGACCCACATTAGTCCAGGCCCACATTTCCATCTCAAACTATTTGGCTTTGCACTTTTACCATAGGTCATTTTGTTGATTTGCTCAGAAAATATGCTTCAAGAGAGCGTTCAAGCCAGATGATTAGTTTATTGATGCCTCTGATTTACAAAAACTTTGCTTTGGGTTTA
The DNA here is from genome assembly GCF_031143425.1 of Pleurodeles waltl. Lineage (NCBI taxonomy): Eukaryota > Metazoa > Chordata > Amphibia > Caudata > Salamandridae > Pleurodeles > Pleurodeles waltl. The sequence goes on along the minus strand of NC_090444.1, from coordinate 787,120,486 downwards.
TGCTACTTTTTTTAATGAAAACCTGATGCAAAGTTTTGTGTTGGTATTTACAATCCAACCCCAATCGTGATTTGGGTAACGCAAAGCTGCGCAATGAGGGTGTTCATTGGGTGATGCATGGGCGTTCCCATACAACCTCCCATGAGCTTTGACACAAATCCCTTTCTACAAAGAAGTGTAGACAGGGATTTGTGCCAAAGTCTTGCACAACTTGAGGCAAGTGTAATGAGGAGAAGTATTTTAATTTCTCCTTATTTTTCATTCATTCCACGTATGCAGCATTCTACAGCACACATCCAAAGAGGTAAATAACTTAAAGCATATTTTTTCTAGAAGAAGGGACTCCTTCGTATACAAAAGCTATACTTACAACAACACAAACACCGTTGCCCTGTGGCACAAGGGTATCTGCATTGGAGCATGGCAGTCTAGAGTGTGCCGGAGCACGGAGAGATCATAACGTGCCAGTGTAGACATGGCGCTGTTCTGCTCTCCTCAGCTCACACAGCGCAGCAACTTCACTTGCTGCGCTGCATTCCATGATAGCTTAGTAAATCGGGGGCCTGATATGTTATTCCCAGTTCATGCTGGTGGTCACAGGTAGGCCGATGTAAGAGAATATACCGACCTCCTCAGGCTTTATGAACCTAACGGTAAACGCTCTGTCATGCTGTGAATTTTTCTTGAAGACCATTCCATTTATCACTCAATAGTTCTCCGTGGCTGTTAGCTACATTTAAAGCTTTTTTGGAGTTCGATCAACGAGCATATCATCTTGAGGAGCTAGCAAAACCTCTTTGTAGATGTAATTCTTGAAAAAGTGAAAACATTAGTAGTGCGAGCAAGCTGCTTTTTTTTATTCTGCCAGAGGTTGGAAATTGTCTGCTCAGCACTCATTTGGGTTTACCTTCAATGGAGTTGTTATTCTTGAGTACTGCATTCATATGAAGGAGGGGAGAGTGTACTCTAAACTCATGTCCATCCGTTTGCTCTATAGTCTGCCCCATACCAGCTCAAAGGCTGACATGAAGTACAGACACGGCACGTACAGCAGCTTATTTTGCAGTATTCTATTAGCATTCTAGGCCGTCTATAGTGGAGAGTCCTAATCCCAATCTGCCTTCAATTCGAATTAATAGGTTCCGATTTGCATCCAATATTCCAAAGCAATTAGGCCTACTTTGAAGAATAATGCGTATAGTTTATTGCGATTAAGTTGTGGTGGTCGGTAAAATGTTGGATCATTCTTGTGACCCTTTTTTTCTGTAAAGGGGTAATTATGCTCTTGGGCTATGAAGGAGAGCAGGCCAGTTAAACAGAGATTTATGTGAAGAGAGTGCCAGGATTTCTCCAGAGTTTCCATCTGAATTACTTCTACTTCCTTTCTCTTTATTATGATTTTGTAGCTCTCTCTAACCATCTTGATTTCCTATATGTATGGCCTGGTTCGAACAAGGCTTCCTAAAATCCTGGCTTCCAATGTGTGTTCAACCAGGCAATAATATCTACTCTCTTTTGTCATCTTTATATTTTCTCTATTGGGTTTAGCATGTCTAGAGGTTTTATTGAAGTGATCCAATACACAGAGTTTGCTGCTAATTTCCTTGATGGGTGAGCTCTATCATTAAATTGGATAAGTTTGATTTTGTTTCCCTCTTATTGTTCCATTATTGATGTTTTAATTCCATGGTCTGGTGCAAGGCAACACTTTTTTAGAACTGAACTCATATGTTTTTCAGCGTGTGTGTTTGAGGTACTCCATCAACTCTTTCATTTGATGTCCAAATGGAGATCAGTGTGAGTTCTCTCCAATCTTCACATGAGTCTGCTGTTTTTGTACTTGTACCAGTCTTCCACTCTCACTAGAAAATACTGAAGTATTATTTTGGCACTATGTGCTTTCTAAATTTGCTGGTTATAATGTTCTTTGTTCTCGAAGTTGTAGCACAGGAAATTGATGTCCAGGGTATTTTTAGTGCAAATCTCCACTTGTAGTAATTTCTCCATTCACCTATCTTGCAATTTAAGTCTCTGCACATAAGGGAGAAGGATTTCGACTCTTCTGCTTCCTGCAATGAGTCTCCAATTGCACCTAGGCATTGGATGTAATTCAACTTTCTTGTTTACTAAGCATTTACTTATTACTCTTAAGATGGAATTGATGAGCATAGCGATATCACACATTTGAATGTTATTATGCATGTTGTCTCAATTCTTTGACTCTATATAGCTTTAAACCCTGTAGGCTATGTGAAGTCTTCCACTGTTTACTGATCCATTTTTCTGTGTAGTTCATTTTGTATGGTTAATATAGCTTTGGAACACCCATGGTAATGCAGTCCATGCTCTTTACAGAACCAAGATTTCATGTTTCAACCAGGGCTACGAGAGGCAATCAATGGGGGTACGAGGCCAACCACTGCCTGGATTTGGGGACGTGTGGGTTTTATATTTGTTTCTATGCCTAGTTCCACTACTTCTCAACATCATACTGTGGGCTCAGTTAGTCGCTCTGTTGTTAAGAACAATCATTTATGTCTGTGTCTGGTGTATCAATTGTGCAAAACGTAATGCAATTTTGTAAAAAAGTTTAAAAACAATAAAACAAAAACAAAAAGACGTCAAGTTTCATCAGAAATCCACCAGACCCAGTTTTACTACTTTTTTCAGAATAAGAATGCCAGCTATGTTCCACACCAGGATGGTAGTTTTCTTGCCCAAGGTGAGCAAACTTGATCCTTTTGTGGCTGGATGCTAATCAGTCTGCCCCTATATTTGTGTGGTGTACCTCGCACAGCGCTCTTCAGTCTTTTGGCTAGATTTGGCTATAGAAATCCTACATGCATACTGTTAGAAATGGGGTCTTTGGTTGGCAGTCAGGTTACCCCCTGTCCAAGCAAGGACCCTCACTCTAGTCAGGGTAAAGGAGAATCACACTCAGTTAACTCCCCTTTGCCCCCTTGGCAGCTTGGCACAAGCAGGTAGCCTTAACTTCAGAGACAAGGTGTAAAGTATTTGTACCAACACACACAGTAATATAGTAAAAACAACACAAAATTACTCAACACAGGTTAAGAAAAATAGCCAATATTTATCTAAACAAAACAAGACCAAAACAACAAAAATCTGACATACACAAGTCAAGTTATGAATTTAAACTTAAAAATAGCACTTAGAAACACAAAATGCTTCGATGAGGTATTAACACAGCATCATGATGGGGTCGTTCCCAACAATCCTACACCAACGGCACCGGGCACGGAGTCACGCAGAGCCCCAGGTACAGTACCTTATTAAAGTGTGAAAACAAGATGGTGCGCGAAGTCGGGGATCGCGGTGTCGCTGGATCCCAGACGGCGTTGGTTCTGGTGGTTTGGGGCGGTGGAGGTGAGGTGGCGTCGGTGTGAAGCGTTGAATCTGTGCACTTCGGGCGGAGTCGATATCTGGCAGTCACGACGTGGTGCGGTGACTTCTATGGAGTCGTGGACTTCGGCGGGCTGCAGCAGTGTCGGGCCTGCGAGGGTCGTTGCACTCCAGCGAGGACCACGGAGTCGGGTGACATCACAGGATTCAGCAGCGGCATCAGTCCAGAGTCGTCTGAAGTCGGTTTTCTTGGATTTTCACCAGCTTCTCATTTCAAGGGCCCGGATAGGATACCACTTGTCAGGGCAGGAGTCTCAGCAGAGAGTCCAGGTGTTGGTGGGGGAAGTGTTTGATAGCCCTGAGACTTAACAGGGGGCAAGTTCAGTCCAAGCCAATGGAGATTCTTCTCAAGCAGGAATATACCACAAAGTCCAGTCTTTGTCCCTTTTCACAGGCAGGAGCAGCAACTGCGGGATAGCTCCTCAAAGCACAGTCACAGGCAGGGTAGCACTTCTTCTCAGCTCTTCAGCTCTTCTTCTTGGCAGAGGTTCTTCTTGATTCCAGAAGTGATCTAATTTTTAGGGGTTTTGGGGGCTCTTCTTGTACCTCTTTCTGTCTTTGAAGTAGGCCTACTTCAAAGGAAAGTCTCTCTTGTTTGTAAGATCCTGCCTTGCCCAGAGCAGGCCCCAGACACACACCAGGGGGTCGGAAACTGCATTGTGTGAGGGCAGGCACAGCCCTTTCAGGTGTAAGTGACCACTCCTCCCCTCCCTCCTAGCAGAGATGGCTCATCGGGATACGCAGGCTACACCCCAGCTCACTTTGTGTCACTGTCTAGAGAGAGGTCCAAATAGCCCAACTGTCAAACTGGCCCAGACAAGGAATCCCCAAACAGGCAGAGTCACAGAATGGTTTAAGCAAGAAAATGCCTACTTTATAAAAGTGGCTTTTTTAAACACACAACCTAAAAAACAACTTCACTAAATGTATTTTTCAATTGTGAGTTCGGAGACCCTAAAGTCCATATTTGCTCCCTAAGGGAATCTGCACTTTAATAATAGTTAAAGGCGGCCCCCATGTTAACCTATGAGAAGGATAGGCCTTGCAACAGTGAAAACAGAATTTGGAAGTATTTTAGTGTTAGGACATGTAAAACACATAAGTACATGTCCCACCTTTTACATACACTGCACCCTGCCCATGGGGCTACCTAGGGCCTACCTTAGGGGTGCCTTACATGTAGAAAAAAGGAAGGTTTAGGCCTGGCAAGTGTGTACACTTGCCAAGTCGAATTGGCAGTTTAAAACTGCACACACAGCCCCTATAGGGGCTGGTCTGAGCCATGTTTACAGGGCTTCTAATGTGGGTGGCACAACCAGTGCTGCAGGTCCACTAATAGCATTTGATTTACAGGCGCTGTGGACCTCTAGTGCACTGTACTAGGGACTTACTGGTAAATAAAATATGCCAATCAGTAAAAGCCAATTACACATACATTTTACATAGGAGCACTTGCACTTTAGCACTGGATAACAGACTCCAGCATACATCAACAACCTGGGAAACAGAGGCAAACAGTTAGGGGAGACCACACCAAGGACGCCAAGTCTAACACATACATAATTACATACATCTAATCACACAGATCTATTCAGAGTATACTAAACAGGTTTGGTACATTTAGGAAGAGCAGTTATCCAAGGCATGTATGAAGTATTGCAAGAGTCAAGCACTGTTGTGTACTTTTGCTGTCCCAAATCCATGATAATAACTGAAATGCAAGCCTCAGTTCCTGCTTGACCAACTATACTCCAAAAGGAGGACACCTCACTCCCTGCTGTTTCAAAATTAAAGACAATATTTGATAAGGTCAATAGGTGGCCTGTGCAAATTCTGCTGTATGCTTTCAAATCATATCACATTTTTCAAAGTTTGTTCTGTGAGAGACTGATTCAAGAAGAAAATGTTTTGTTGGAGCAGGAAATTTCCAGCAGAAGTCTTTTCTCCTGGAACTCCCATTGTAGTATCTCCTGCGACTTGTTAACACGAGGTATATCCTCGCATTCAGTTTTCTATTTTGTGAAATGTACTATAGTTTCATGTAATCTTCACTAAATTAGGTAAATATACACAAAACAAATGTCACAGGGTTCACAGTTCTCCAAGCCATTTTGTGAGTATCAGAAGGGCCAAGCAAGGTCATGCCTTTGTGATTGTGTAGGACTGAAATGAAGCAGGACACTAGGTATCAGATCTATGAGTGGGGCCGCACTGCAATGGAAGCCACCATTATAGCAGCCAGTTTGGCTTCCTCCTTCAAGTTGCTGTTTTATCCCTGTTTCTGCCTCAGCATCGTCTCGGGACCTACCATGATCTCTGACTATCTACTGTCTTCTCAGACAGTGTTGACACTTCAGTTGTTTTAGCATCCTCCTCAACCTGGCAAGAAATGAGCCAAGCCACCATGGGGGTTCAGGAACACCCAGGAGACTGGTAATGAGGTGGGAGCCTAGAGGCTTTTTACAAGGAGTGCTAATTATAGGTTATTAGCAGTGAGATTATCACATTTACATTTCAAAGGCCCTCTCTCCCAATGTTTAACGCTTGACTGTCTGTAAGAAAACATGCATTAGCAAAGCCAGTATGTCTCACCATTGAGAGCTATTGGCTTTGGAAATGATTTTTGGCCATTCTGTACAGTAGTATGGTTGATGTGCAGCATGGTTAAAAATAACTAAAAAGGAAAAGTGCTACGGTGTTGGCTTGGAGTGGGTTCTAGAACATGGCTGTAAGGAAGGACACAGGTTTAAAGAGAACATGAAAGAGAGAAGCACATGATCGTTGAGGGTGGGTGGAAAGGACTGGGAGGCAAACGGACAACAGAAGGTGGGTAGGATGGGCTAGGGAAGGAAACAGACAATAGAGGGTGGGAAAGGGGGTTAGAGAAACAAACTGATAATGGAAGGTAAGCAGGAGGGGTAGAGAAGCAAGCTACCAACTGAAGGTGGGTTGGAGTGGCAGAGGGAGTAAGCTCACAACAGAGAATGGGTGGGAGAGGATGGAGGCAGCAAGCTGACAATGGAGGATGGGCAGGAGGGGGTGGTTAGGCAAAACGTGGACAGGAAGGGCTGGGAGAAATGGCTGACCAAGGAGAGTGAGCAGGAAGGCTTGGGCATCAAGCTGACAACATACAATGGAGGACTGGACGAGTTGGGGGAGTGCATGGACAACAAAGGGCAGGTGGAAGATAAGGGTGCAGATAATGGAGCATGGGAGGAAGAGGTTGGAGATTTCTACTTACTGTTATATTATTGTTAGACCGAAAATAAATATGTCTGTAATATCAGCCTTTTGTCCTGAATTTTTGTCCTGCATTTTGACCATCAGCTTTTACAGACCTAGCTGAGAAATTGCCTCTATGGCAGGTGGTCCCCCTAATTTGTGCATCAAAACACGACAGGCCTAGGAGGCGCACGAGCCGCCAGCCAAGATGGCCGTCTGATAACGGAGCTACGTGCTTTGTCGGACGCGTTTTAGGAGCCGGAACCGTTTTTTCTGCATTTGTTATGGCGCTTTGCAAATATTAGCCTGTTGGATGTTTTGGTGGGCGTTTTTAATGTTTTAAATGCTGCCTGGCTTCTTGACTCTTAAAATATGTTTTTAAATTTCTCCTCACAAGAGCAGCCATCTTAAATAATTATTGCTCACCAATATAAAGTACTTATTTGTTTGAACTTTGAATCTTTGATGGCTTTGTTCGCAGGTTTTGCGTAAGCCATGTAATTCATTTTTGCTGCTTCATCAATATGTATTTGGAGTTCCTGTGTCATTCACTTCCTTATTGAAGGCTTTTCTTTTTATATGGGCAAACTAAAGAAAATTAAATCTCTGTCACATCAATTCTCTTCAACTGACAAACTTTTGCAGTTTTTACAATTGGATACTTCTGCTGCAGCGTCTTCTTCTACCATGTCAAAGATGTCTTCTTCATCTTCTTCTTCGCCTAAAGTCTCTCAGAATATTTCTACAACTACTCATAAGAGGGTCAAACACGACCCACCTTCACCAGTAAAATCTCCCTCACCCATCTCTCTTGTGAACTTGTGCTTGACAAAATACATGCACTGTGTCCTTTTAATGAAGAAACTAATTCTTGAATGCAAAATCTTGATACTAAGTGGTCTCAAATGGAAGTAGGAATCTCTATTTTGGAGCAAAGAGTCAGTGATGTGAAAGATGAAACAAATAAAATTACTAGTTTGGAGAAGAAAGTGGCAACTTTGAAGACACTTGTGGAGGATTTGGATAACAGAAATAGGTGCAATAATCTTCGCCTTTATGGACTACCAGAGGGTCTTGAAGGGAGTGACCCAGTTTCATTTTTTTCTTCATTCTTTCCAAAGTTAGTGGACTTACCATCTTCTACAGTATTGAACATCCAAAGGGCACACCGCATTGGTCATCGTCCTCCGCATACTTCCTTATCTAAACCAAGAGGCGTGATTGTTGTCTTTCTCAAATTTACTGATCTATTGAGAGTTCTTAATGCTGCAAAAGCCAAAAAACAAATCTCTTGGCAAGGAATTAAGATCTTCATTTCACAGGATATGTCCAAAGCTACAGCAAACAATAGGAAATAATTTTTGGATCTTCGTCCACAGCTTTGTGACTTGGGAGCTTGTTTTGGATTATTCCATCCGTGTTTGTTTAAAGTGACATATCAAAATAAGACAACTTCATATACCTCTCCTGCAGCTCTTCGCAATTTCCTAAGACTATACTCTACAAATCCTATGGAAACGGCTGATCCTTCTACATGTTGACCATATGCATCTCTTAATACATTATGCCCTTGATCATTACTATTACGATGTAGTTGATGGTCCTTCATATGCAGTTTATACATTATATTATATTGATGTGACTATAGGTCTTCTTTGTTAATGTATTGTTTTCTTTCCACAGATTCCTGGTGTTCTATAGATCATTATTCTTGCTCGTATCATTTGTCCTTTGATGCGTTCCGTTTCCTTGCTGTGCCGTCTTCAGTCTGTGCTGTCACCGCTCCTGTCCCATTGTCCATTCATCTCAGGTATGTTTTTGCAGTCGTCTTTATTTGACATGGATCGTCTCTTCTTTTTCACTTGAATATTTTCCATCTTTTCTCTTATTGTTTCCCCTTTACTCTTTTCTCTCTTTGTTTTCCTTGTTTTCCTGTCCCTTCTATGTATTTTCAGTTATTTATGGTACAAGACCTTTCGTGTATATATATATGGTTATGTGACATAAAAATTCAGAGTTATTTCTTGGAATGTCAAAGTGTTTATTAACCCAATAGAAAGGCAGAGAATTTTATCCCATTTAGCTAAATATAACCCAGGCTTGGTTCTTTTACAAGAGACCCATTTGACAGATTCTGAAGCAATGCAACTTGAAAGAGGTTGGGTGGGCAATGTTTTTACTTCTCCTACATCCATAAAGAAAAATGGTGTAGTTGTGCTTTGCCATAAAAAATTATTAGTTAATGTTATTTCTCAAGACTCGGATTCTGGTGGTAGATGGCTCTTTGTGAAGCTAAGTATTAATGGGATTATAATGATTGTATGGTCCTAATCACTCAGATTATCTTTTTTGGTCTAATGTTACTAAACAATGTTTGCATTATAATGATTAATATTTTCTTCTTGGAGAGGATTGCAATCAAATTATTGATCCTTTTATAGATGGGCAAACTGTAATAAAATTTTCTCCTTATAAATTGGATGAACAATTTAAGGCATTTCTCTCACAATGTAATTTAATTGATTCATGGAGAACCTGTAATCCTGATGATAGGGATTTCTCATTTTATTCTCCACCACATGGCCACTTATCTAGACTTGACCATATTTTTAATCCAAAATAACTTTCCCAAAATCTTATTAATTCCTCCATTGAACCTATGGTAATATCTGATCATGCTCCAGTCATTACGGATTTTGATTTGCTCCTGATGCATCCCAAGCCCAATAGGTGGCAATTTAATAATTTGTTGTTGCTTTATTCTAAATTTTCCATATCCTTTGCTGCATTTGCGGAGGAATTTTTCCAATTTAATGATGATTCTCAGATTTCCCCACAATTGTTATGGGATTCGTTTAAGGCTGCAGCTTGGGGACATATAATACATTTTGTCTCTAATAAAAAGAAATATTTTAATGCACATCATCAAACTCTACTTAAAAACTTAATCCTTTAGAACATCAATATTATTCTTCCTTTCTAATTTTAATCTACAAGAATTTGTTCAAGCAAAATTGCAATTAAACCCCTTCGCTGTCAGGGCTTTTCCCCTCCTGTGCCGAGCCTTTTTTTGGCTATTTGGGGCAGTTCGTGCTTCGGCCCTCATACCTTTTTCTCCACATAAGCATCAGATGCCAAATTTGCGCCCTTTTTTCCCAACATCCTAGGGATTCTAGAGGTACCCAGACTTTGTGGGTTCCCCTGAAGGAGACCAAGAAATTAGCAAAAATACAGCAAAAAGTTCATTTTTTTCAAAACAAATTGAAAAAAGGGCTGCAGAAGAAGGCTTGTGGTTCTTTTCCCTGAAAATGGCTTCAACAAAGCAGTTGCGGTGGTAAAATCACCATCTTCCCAGCTTTCAGGAACAGGCAGACTTGAATTAGAAAACCCCATTTTTCAACACAATTTTGACATTTTACTGGGACATACCCCATTTGTACTATGTTTTGTGCTTTCAGCCTCCTTCCAGTTAGTGACAGATCCTATCTAGATCCTACAAGTGTTTTTTACAGAATGTAACAGCTGAAATAAAAGAATATTGAAATTGAGGTGAAAAAACTGCCATCTTTCTCCACGTTTTACTCTGTAACTTTTTTCTGCGATGTCAGATTTTTTCAAGTAATATACCGTTATGTCTGCTGGACTCTTCTGGTTGCGGGGTTATATAAGGCTTGTGGGTTCATCAAGAACCCTAGGTACCCAGAGCCAATAAATGAGCTGCACCTTGCGATGGGTTTTCATTATATACCGGGTATACAGCAATTAATTTGCTGAAATATAAAAAGTGAAAAATAGGTATCAAGAAAACTTTTGTATTTCCAAAATGGCCACAAGATAAGGTGTTGAGAAGCAGTGGTTATTTGCACATCTCTGAATTCAGGGATGCCGATACAAGCATGTAAATTACAGGGCATTTTTTAAATAGACGTCTTTTTTACACACTGTCTTACATTTGGAAGGGAAAAATGTAGAGAAAGACAAGGGGCAATGACACTTGTCAATGACACTTGTTTCGCTAGTCTGTGTTCCCCCAACTCTCCTGATAAAAATGGTACCTCACTTGATGGGGGTAGGCCTTAGAGCCCCCAACAGAAAATGCCCCAATACACAACGTGGACCCACACATTTTCACAAAGAAAACAGAGCTGTTTTTTGCAAAGTGCCTAGCTGTGGATTTTGGCCTGGAATCAGAGAAGAGCCACACATTTCCTTCCACCCAGCGTTCCCCCAGGTCTCCCAATAAAAATGGTACCTCACTTTTGTGGGTAGGCCTACTGCCCGCGAAAGGAAATGCCCCAAAACACTATCTGGGCACATCAAAATTATCAAATACAAAACTACCTGTTTTTGCGGGGGGCACCTGCCTTTCTGGTCCTGGGCTCAGCAGCCATATAGGGAAACCTACCAAACCCAGACGTTTCTGAAAACTAGACACCCGAGGGAGTCCAGGGAGGTGTGACATGCGTGGATCCCCCAATGTTTTCTTATCCAGAATCCTCAGCAAACCTCAAATTTAGTTAAAAAATCTAATTTCTCCCACATTTCTGTGTGGGATCACTGCACTGGGACAAATTTCATACCACCCAGTCTCCCGGTAAAAATGATACCTCATTTGTGTAGGTGGGCCAAGTGCTTGTGAAAGGGAAGAGCCAAAAACATGCAGATATTGAGGGGGAACCAAAGGCGATCCAAAAGGGCAGTTTGCACAAAAACATGTTTAGGCTGACAAGTGCAGCAGAATTTTTATCAGTATAGATGAGACAATGCTGGGTGGTAGGAATTTTGTGGATTCCTGCAGATTCAGGAAGGTTCCATCACAAAAACGTGGGGAAAATGTGTGATTTCCAGCAAAGTTGGAGGTTTGCAGGGCATTGTGGGTACGAAAATGGTGCGGGTGCATGTGAAACACACCACCCTGGAATTACCCAGATGTTTAGTTTTCAGATGTGTATGAGTCTAGGTCTTGTGGATTTTTCTACATGGCAGCGCCCCAAAGTCCATAAAGTGCAGCCCTCACCATTCCAAGTGGGATGATTTTGAGAGTTAGCCAAGCTCTCATGGCCCAAATGTAAAACCAAAACCCCAAATAATCAAATGTCTTCTTGCTTGCTGTGGGATAAGATGTTTTAGAGTGCGGGTGAGAGCTGAAAGACTGTTACCCCCTTCAGTTGGGGTGGTGGCATAACCAGGCCCATACTGGTTGGTAGCCACCACCCCAATATATATATATATTTTTAAATTTCCTGGCATCTAGTAGACTTTCTGCCCCCCGGGTATGAGGATCAGGGGTAATTTCCCCATCTGCCCACAGCTGGGCAGAACAACTTTGGTCCCATTTATTTGGGGTGGGGGTATGGCCATACCCCCACCCCCTTATTTTGGAAAAAAAACTTCCCTGCTCTCTGGTGGGCTTTCTGCCCCTCCCCCCTTTGGGGGCAGATGGGCCTTCCAAAAATAGGCCAATCAGCCCCCAAGCAAATATGGTCAACAGTAATGTGCCCCCATGGGGAGCGACCCTTACCCAAGGGGCTGCCCCCCTAAAGAAAATACACACATACACACACACCAATCCCTGGTGCCTAAGTGGTTTCTGCCCCCCCCCCCCCCGGGATAGAAATACGCCGTTCTGCCCCCAAGGAGAGCAGAAATGGTCAAAAATAAACTTGCCTAAGGGGTCTCTCCCGACCTCTAAAAAACAAAACAAAACAAAAAAAAAAAACACCCAATGATCCCTGGTGACTAGAGGTTTCTGTCCCCCTGGGGGCAGATCCGCCTAATAACAATAAGCCAATCTGCCCCCGGGGGGCAGAAATGGCCCAAAATAAATTTGTCCCCCGCGGGGAGCGACCCTTGCCTAAGGGGTTGCTCCCCTTGCGTGAAATTGGCGCAAAAAAAAATCCCCAGTGCCATATTTTTTCTGCCCCCCTTGGGGGCAGATTGGCCTAACAAAAATCGGCCGATCTGCCCCCAAGGGGGGGGGGCAGTAATTGTATAAATACAATTTGCCCCCTAGGGGAGCGACCCTTGCCTACGGGGTCGCTCTCCACCTCTAAAAAAAATAGGAAAACAAAATTATCCTTGGCGCCTAGAGGTTTCTGCCCCCCAGGGGCAGATCGGCCTAATAACAAAAGCCCGATCTGCCCTTGAGGGGGCAGAAATGGCCTAAAATAAATTTGCCCACCTGGGGAGCAAACCTTGGGTAAGGGGTCGCTCCCCTTCCATGAATTCACCATAAAAAAACCTCCCTGGTATGTAGTGGTTTCTGCCACCCTTGGGGGCAGACTTGCCTCACAAAAATAGGCCGATCTGCCCCCAAGGGGCCAGAAATGGCCTAACTATAATTTGCCCCCTAAGGGAGCGACCCTTGCCTAAGGGGTCGCTCCCCAACTCTAAAAAACAAAAAAACAACAAACAAAAAACAATAATAAATTGATCCCTGGCATCTAGTGGTTTCTGCCCCCCTGGGGGCAGATCGGGCTAACAACAATAGGCCAATAGGCCCCCGGGGGGCAGAAAAGGCCTTGAAAAATATTGACCCCCTGGGGGGCAACCCTTGCCCAAGGGGTTGCTCCCCTTATGCCAGTTTCACTTTTTATAATAAATCCCTACTGTCTAGTGGGCATTTCAGAAGCCAGATCGATTTACAATCCAGCTTCTGAAACGCTCTGAGAGACTTCAAAAGGGATGGAAATTCCTTTCCCTCCGTTTGAAGCCTCTCAGGCCCCTATCACATGATCGAAAGAGAAATGCGAAGCAGTTCTCTTCAGATCGCGCTGGAAGCTGAGCTTGGGGGGTGGTGGAAAGCTCACAGAGGGAGCGCTAGCGCTCCCTCTGAGCTCAGTGCCGAGGACGTAATGGTTATGTCCTCAGCACATGAGCACTGTGTCGTTGGACATAACCATTACGTCCACGGCAAAGAAGGGGTTAACAAAAGTTCGATGGATAATGCCTCTTCCTTTCTTCTACGTAGTGGCGCCTGCTATTATGGGTGTCGAAATAGATCGGGTAAGCTTCTTGCTAATTATTTAAAAGTACGAAAGCAAAGCCACACAGTGAAGTCTATAATTACAGATACTGGTAAGTCCCTTTTTAAAGATGACACTATCTTAGCTGAATTTGTCAGTTATTACCAAACACTTTATACTCCTGAGTCAGTCCCGACCTCCTTCAGATCGATGATCATTTAAAGAAAATTCCAAACCCTAATAAGACTCTAGTTGATGTTTCTCCACTTGAAGTACATATTTCTTCGTCAGAAATTTTGAAAGCCCTTCATTCTCTTAAAAAAGCTAAAACTCCTGGTCCGGACGGATTCACAGTGGAATTTTTTCAACACTTTTCTGACATTTTACTTCCCAAACCTTTACAGCTTTTTCAATTCTTAACAAGTTCTGGCTGTACAGGGGGAACATTTGAAGAAGCCTCGATTTGTTTAATTCCAAAGGAAGGTAAGGACCATACTTTTTGTAAAAATTATAGGCCAATTTCTCTGCTCAATACAGATTATACAATATTCTCTAAATTTTTAGCCTTACGTCTTGATCCCCTTTTACCTGCGGTGATAACTAAGGAACAAACTGGTTTTGTCAAAGGTAGACTTGCTTCTGACAACTCTAGAACATTCTTCAATGTACTCAGCAAAGCTTCCTCTCTTTCGTACGCCTTAGCAGCAATTTCCATAGATGCTGAAAAAGCGTTTGATCGGTAAGACTGGTCTTTTCTATTAAAAGCCTTAGCTTGCCATGGTTTAGGGCCCCATTTCATTTCATTTATCTCTTTGCTTTATCAATACCCAATGGCATCAATATTGGTGAATGGGAAATTGTCTGGATACTTTTCATTAAGTCAAGGCATTCGTCAAGGTTGTCCGCTCTCACCACTCCTATTTATGCTAGCTCTAGAGTCTTTTATATCCTGTATTAGAAATAATATTAAAATTGAGGGTTTCCATTATGGTGAGAAACACTTAAAATTAACATCATATGCAGATGAGATACTTTTATATATTTCAAACCCTGAACTCTCGATTCCATCTCCACTTTGGGAGATGGAAGACTTTTCTTTGATTTCGGGTTATAAGATAAATTCGGATAAAACTGAAACCTTTCCTTTAACAAAAGTTTGTTTTAGATCATAGTTCGATATTACTGGCTTTCATTGGAATACATCCAAGATTAAATATTTAGGTATTTGGTTCACCTTTTCCATTAAAAAGTCCAATGAAGTAAATATTTCTGATGCTTCAGAGAAGGTTGATAGATCCCTTTTATTATGAAATCCCTTATTTTTATAATGGTGGGGTCATCTTGACTCTATCAAAATGATGATTTCTCCTAACATTTTATATATCCTATCCATGATTTCGATCCCTCTTCCTGTTACTTTTTTTTTAATAACTTGACTCCAGATTGTCTAAATTCCTTTGGAACAATAAGAAATCTAGAATTTCTCTTAGTCCACTTCATCATTCTAAACAGGTGGGGGGATCGAACTTTCCTGATTTCCGACTGTATCACAAATCCTTTTGTTTGTGGCAAACTTCTAGATGGATATACATGTCAAGCTCTGTGTTTACTCCCTTATGGTTTGATATTGAATGTTCTTTTCTTCTATCTTTTTCTCCTCGTGAGGTGGTATCCTTTTCCTATAATATTTCGATTATCTCCTCCCTGCTTCTTAAACATACTTGTGCTCTTCTGCTTTCTCACTATTTATCTCCAACCGTCACTTATTCCTCTTTTCTGAATTCCCCTATTTGGTATACTCATCACTATCAATAAAAAATGTTTATTTTGGAAAACCTGGAGACAAAGAGATATAGCGTGGTTCAAATATTTATTTTCCAATGATACTACACTTTCATTTTAACAATTCTAACTTCTATTTCATTGTCCTAATTCCTTCATGCCTAAATATCTTCTTCTTTTTAATATTATCCTTGATGTACTTTTTTCATTGCCTTCTCTTCCTTCTTCTTCAGAATTGCCTTTTTTCTTTGTCCTCCTTTCTTACCTCATTTCCTAAGGCATCAAGTATTTATAAACTTTTTCATTCTCCTGTTTTGACACGGCCTAAATCTAAAATCGAATCTCAATGGGAATTGGATTTGGGATGTACTTGGACTATTCCCTTCTGGAATAAGATAGGGCATAGATCTTATAGAATATCTAGATCAGCTTCTACCACACAGTCACTTTTCTTTCTTTACCACAGACTTTATTTTACCCGCTCTTATATAGTTACATTTTCTGTATCCTCAACTTCAAATTGTTGGTCTTGCGATAGACCAAAGGGAGACCTTATGCATGTCCTCTTTGAATGTCCTCTTACTGTCTCCTTTTGGAGAAAAGTTTGGAGTCAGCTTACCTCCACTTTTCATTTGCGATCTCAATTATCTCCCTCAGTGCTTTTTCTAGGTAGTGTCTCTGCTGATATTGTTTCAGATGATAATTTAAAGTTGTTGAATCTTGTGTTAGCTTTAGCCTTTCAGCAAATAACTCTTAATTGGAAAAATGCATCCAACATTTCCTATAAGGCTTGGTGGTATAATGTTTGCCACTATCATAGACTAGATATTGATTTTACCTCTTTATGCTGCCCCTCCATAAATAGAGATCTGTATTGGTTACCTTTGACTGATTATCTTAATGCTGTTGCTTGCAATCCTACTAATTGTACATTATCTGAGAATTTTAAGCCACCAAGAATGGTTTGTTATCTCTGTTCTTTGTTCTCTGTAATTTTAGCTATACTTTATGCTTTACTGAGTATCACTGTTTTTAGTTTTTTAATACCCTTTGTATCTTTCTTATTTTCATTGGTCTTGTTCCTTTTTTATTGTTTTCCCCCATTTTACATTTTAAAACAGCTTTTACAATTCCTTTCAAATTTATATTATTATTGTTGTGACAGATATCTTGTATTGTTATTATGAGATCCATATGTATTTTGATTTTAATAAAGTTGATTTACCTTAAAACAAAACATGACAGGCCTTGCACAGGGTATTGAAAGCAGAATGCAAATCTAAACAGAAAGAATAGGTGAACTTGGAATTGATTTAGCGCCATATATTCAATACTGAATATGCCTGACTCAGCCAAGCAAGCTGATCTACTCCGCAGGTAACAAAAAACAAGCAATTTGATGAATAAAGCGTATTGATAAACCTAAATGTACTGACAACTATTATAAAGTCTTCGACTGTCTAAAAAATATAAAGATTAAACACAGCCATGGACCTTGGTAGACTAAAACAAATATGATATTATTTCCACCGACTGAAGACAGCAAATATCCCTTCCACATTGGACCAGCTTGGAATGCTGGACTGGCTTACCGCTGATCATATAAGCATTTTAGACCCTCATTCCGACCCTGGCGGTTTCAAACCGCCAGGGTGGAGGGCAGAGGAAGCACTGCCAACAGGCTGGCGGTGCTTCCCGGGCCATTCTGACCACGGCGGTAAAGCCGCGGTCAGAAAAGGGGAACCAGCAGTTTCCCGCCGGTTTTCCCCTGGCCCAGGGAATCCTCCATGGCGGCGCTGCTTGCAGTGCCGCCATGGGGATTCCGACCCCCTTCCCGCCAGCCTGTTCCTGGCGGTTTACACTGCCAGGAAGAGGCTGGCGGGAATGGGTGTTGTGGGGCCCCTGGGGGCCCCTGCACTGCCCATGCCACTGGCATGGGCAGTGCAGGGGCCCCCTAAAAGGCCCCACAAAGATTTTCAGTGTCTGCTTTGCAGACACTGAAAATCGCGACGGGTGCCACTGCACCCGTCGCACCCCTGCAAATCCGCCGGCTCCATTCGGAGCCGGCTTCCTCTTTGCAGGGGCTTTCCCGCTGGGCCGGCGGGCGATCTTTTGGAGATCGCCCACCGGCCCAGCAGGAAAGTTGTAATGACCCCCGCGGTCATTTGACCGCGGTGCGGTCTTTTGGAGGTTTCTGCCCGGCGGGCGGCACCCGCCGCCTGCCGGGGTCGGAATTACTCCCTTAATTTGTGTAAAAAACACAAAGCAGAAGCTAACAATCATGGCAACTTGTTTATTACCAGTTTTGAGAGTTCTTCTCCTTTGGTAATCAGCTGCTCCAAAAGTCACCCACATGACAAATACCCTCGACTTATAGAAATCAACCGATTGTTCACAATGCTAACACATGGCTGAAATCATACTTCTAGCAGAGCACAACCAAAATAAGCAATAAACACAGTTATAGAGAGAATAAAGGGACGGGGGTGAAGTGATGAGCCAAAGATCACACGATTCCATAAAATCCAAAGGCTGTAATTCAAACGCACACGTCAAACATACTGATCCTTGTGAAAAAAAGAGGCACAAATTGTCATCCATTAAATTTGCCCACAAATGGAGAAGCGCAAAGAGAAACATATCCCATAAAATAATGGAATAAACTACAACAAGCCTGCATTGAGATGTCTTTTTAATTGCCTTCTTCATGTAAGAATGCCGACCCTTATGGTCAGACGTCCTATTCGAAAGGAGAGACAAAGAGAAGAGAAAGGGCAGTCATCGTAAAAGTAAAAAAAAAAATTGTGATTGAGGAGCTAAACGTTTTATTGACGTTAAAGGGTAAAGAAATGCCAAACCCGCAAATAGAGGAATAACAAAATAAAAATAAAACAAGAAGGGGCAGTCATCGTAAAAGTAAAAAAAAATGTTGAGATTAAGGAGCTAAACGTTTTATTGACGTTAGATGGTAAAGAAATGCCAAACCCGCAAATAGAGGAATAACAAAATAAAAATAAAACAATGTACCAGCATTGTCCAGAGTTTCATTTGTATGTTTAAAGGGCGGTGGCCGTATTAGTTGAAGGAAGACCCTTCAATAGTCAAACTGAGTGCAATAGAAGCACTCTTTCTGCAAGCACACCACATATTGTAAATCAAATTGTGTAAAAATGGCTCCCAACATGTGGGGGCAGCCACAGTCCCTCCCCTAGTAATTCTCACATAACTGCCTGGGAACAGCCACAGCATAGAAATGTTTCTGTCAAGAATGAACCACCTTGAACCACACAGAAGAAATGAATGCAGATCTTTAACAAATGGTGCATGTTGATGCCATGGTATCTACCCTAGCCAGATGGGTCTCAATGGTGACATAATATATGATCCCAAAGGATACAGGCAGAAAGGAAGATGGACATTTCATTAAAGAGTATGTAGTTTGTAACAAATCTTTCCACGACTTCAGTGTTTATTCCTCGTCTGTTGACATTGCATTTGCTTGTCTTGCAGTAATAACATGCTGCCATCCAGGAAGATGTGGAATGCAAGGAAAATACGTTCACAATTTTATTTCCTCAAGTTTTTTTAGGCATTTAATATAAGACTGAAATAGCTCCAAAGAGCAATGGGCACTTTGGAGAAAACATTTTTATGGTAGCCGAATTATCTAACGTACGATAGCTCATTCTGATCCACTGTAAAGTCAAAGTGGCCATGGGCAGGTTTTTGCACCCGAACTGTCATTATAAACTGTACAAAATGTACACACTCACAAGATTTTAACTTGAGCTAATATCAGAAGACAATGCATGGTGAAATATTCAAAGAGGTCGAAAACAATGATAATCTACACAAATTGTATGCCCTATCACTGATTCCATAGGTTAATCCTCATTTCTGAAACCCAGTATTGGCCAGTAATTTCACCCCAGCATTTCATCGAATTTACCACTTCATCTAAAGTTTCGAGCACATCACAGGCTAGCATGTTATGATGTGTTTCTAGCAAAACACCATGCAGTTGAAATATCACATAATACATGTTTTTATTTTGTGTTGCAAGGATTTCCTGACAATACATACATGGCACTTACAAGGCAGGCCTGAGTGCATCCCAATAATTCCCTAGAGTCTGTGCATGACAGGATTATGGCCTAGAAAGCTTACTAACCATTTGACTGGTGATGCTAACAAACGTGTCATTGATTGCCATCCTTTATACACAGCTAAATCTTTAGGTCGAGCCTTCCAAACAGTGCAGCTGTCAGGTTGAACATATATTGCGGGCTTACCTAAAACACAGAGGGGCTTGGAGTCCACAAATTAATTACTATTGGTTGGCCTTTCTGTCACTCTTATTTGCCTGCTTATTATTCACTTATTATTTGTGTCTAAACATATCAAACTTGGGGTTGTTCATCCCATGTAGCATAGGCTCTTTGCCATCTATTTTGATTAAGTGGCTTTTGTATGGCCAATGCTTGCTTTTCAGTCACCACATTTTTATTTTTCGATTATGTACTCCAAAAAAGTGCATGTGTTTTCAAGCTGTCTCCCGTGTGTACTTCTCTCTCTCTTTAGTCTGTATTGCTCTCTGTCATCTGGATGAGTCTCCCTGCCCCTCTTTATGTTGCGCTTGCCCTTATGTACTTCCACACATTGCTGTCTTGCCCATGTGCTTCTCCCCACCACTCAACCCTGTTTCTCCTCCCCACCCTGCCATCCATGATTCTTCCCACACCCTCACCATGCTTCTTTCTCCTGTTGCTTCCCCACCACACCCCACCCTCCATGTTTCTTCTCCCACCCGCTACCTCCTTTTCTCTTACCCAATGCATCTCCTCCCTAGCCCTGCCTTTTGTGTTGCTTCTTTTCCCCTCACTTTGCTTCCCCCCCACTCACGACCTCCATGATGCTTCCATTCATCCCGGCCTTCCATGTTCCCTGCTGACCCACGCCCTCCACTTCTTCCAAACCCAACCTCTCTTTCAATACTATTTCACTCTGCTATTTTTGTTTACTTTCTGATACAAAACTGCATAAAAAATGAATGCATCACGTAGTAGACATACACATGCATGCTGCGTGCCACTGGGACCACTGCATAACAGCACATTTATTTTTACGTTGTTTTCTTGATCTGCAATTGCATTTGCATGGAAAAGAAGGATTTAGTGCCAGGAAGACTCTACAAAGCCATTCCCTTAAAATACCCATTGTCTCGCCTTCAGGATTCGCTTTCCCCGAGGAGCTCATCAACTAACCTGGGGGGCATTCACTGCCAGTTTCAGCATGAACCCCTGTGAAGCATGCCTTCCCTTCAGCAGAGAGGAAACACTCAGAACATACTTCTCGAGGGAAGCAGAATCCCAGTGCAGTTAAGAGGTTGATGTGTGAGCTGAGAAAGGTACAGAACAGAGTTTCATTCTTCTCCTTCACCACACGTCATGGCCAAGGAAGATGGAACAATGACCAGAAGCCCGAATGAAGACCAGCATCAATCAATGGCATCAAGGACTTGTTACTGAAATTAGTAGTCGCCACTGCCTGACGCCGTGAAGTTACAGTGGTGTACCACTCAACATTGTGGGAAGGTGCTGAGGATACTATTTTGTTGTATACACAAAACCGCACTGTAGGGGCCTACCCTCAACAGATGGCTCTAATGAAAACAAAAATATCTATCTGCCCTGCAGAGTCAGCTTTCTCCTGCAGTACTTAAGTAAAATAGGGCATATTTGCTTTGGGTGTGCCTTGCTCCCCAACTCCTGATTTCGGGTGATTTTGTGTTCAGCCAAACAAGTTTGCTAATGTGAATCCTTCATTTTGAATACTAAAGACTGAAGACGGTTGAGTGCCCTTAGATCTGCGGTACACAGCGCTGACTCTCAGGAAGTCCCACTTATCTTTTAGTCTATCCAGAGTCATTGAAATTAACATTTTACTTTGAACAAATAGCACCTTTAATTTTCAATCCCTAAAGACAGATCGTTTTGTAGATCGCGCTACAGAGTAACTGTGATTCTTTTATAATGTTATTTTAAGTAATATAATAAACGTTGGTATTGCGTTTGGCAGTGTTGCTTTGATCGTTGTTGGTACTGCAATTGTTACCAACAGCCCGCGCAACAAATCTGCAATGCCACAGGTAAGCAGAAAAAAACTGATTTTTTGGGGGTGGGAACAGTTAAAAGACGTGGGGGCTGCCGTTAGTCCGACGCAGTGCAGAGGATGCCGATAAGAAACTGGCAAATCAACAGGTCTTCTCAACGTAATAATGCACGGAAGCACAGAGATGCACAAAAGCATCTGAATACAAATTTCAGCAAGACCGTCTGGCTTTGCCAAAGCTCGTCTATATTTGTTAAAAAATATAAATTAAAGGCAAAACAAACATATATCATTATAGCAGGTACACACATTGCATGCATAGAATCAGGCATACAAATGGCTATTCAAATTCTGCAATGTATGCTTCCTCTTCAGTTCTTCCAAAAACGTACCCATCACCACCCAGATAGCCCAATGAGCCCAGTGAAATGCATTAATTTGAAAGTTTGGAGTTTCTTTATAGTGTAGCACGTCATGGTAATGCTATTGACTTTGAGTATACTTCTATGATATCTTTATTAGTATATTCATAGTAACGATGTTTTGAAAAAATAAAAATATTAAAACACTGAAAGTCATGGGTTAGGCAAATTTAGGCATTAATACTTCCAAAGTCAGTGAAGTAAATATTATGAAGGAGATATTATTATTATTATTATTATTAAATTACAGTATGCAAAAGTGCCAGATGGAGTGCTTTTATCTGCTTAAGAGAGGTACCTTAAACGGGGGAGAGTTGAGTATGGTCTGACTGGCCTATAGGGTAATCAGGCCATGCCCAAAGGGCTGGTCTCATAAGTGAATATATGAGCCTTTTTTGGCTGTTTGTGGGCATGTTTTATGGTCTTCTGGGACAAGTTTTACTGCTGCTCTCCATTATTTTAAAATAAACATTTGTATGCAGCAAGCTCAGTCATTTGTATGCAGCAAGCGCAGCATGCAATCTTCCATACCGTGCAAACACTTACACAGCATTTCTTTAGAAATTCAAAACTGCTTCAGTTTCCAAACATGGCACTTTTTAGCTAGCTAGTTTACTGATGGGGGGGCACTTTTATTTTGGTGACCTGACCTTTTTTCTGCACTGGTCCTTCCCTGGACTTGTGTCCTGTCCAGAAGCAAGTGTTTTAAGAGTACGTCCATCAGTTTTTATCAGGAGGCATTTAAAATATCTTGGGAAATAATATCCTCACTTTTATTAACTATTTCTTCATTGGGGGATGGAGATCAATTTCTGTCAATGGAATGATTACCAGACAGCTTTTAGAGATCAGAGATTTTTCAGCTTCTGTAAGGATTTAACCTTCTGTGTTCTCATCCTTAAAATGGCGGGAGGTTCAAAAATAACATGGACAATTTTGTTCTAAGTTATAAATGCCCCAATTACTGGTAATGACAAAGCTTTATCCTCTAGAAGAAATGGAGACTGTGCTACCTGATATGATCCAGGTTGATTTGGTGGTGGCCAGTTGAGAGGGTCGTTCATCCATGGTATAAGAAAATATGCTAAAGGAACCCACATACAAGAAGGTGGATTCTTTACAAAAAAGCTTTTACAGGATGCCAGATTGTGTTGAGAGCTGGATTTTATGGGGCATATAAAACACAATCATTGGTTACAGATTTTAAATTGCTGTTTCAAGCCATCCAAGAAGAGAAAGACTGCCTTTTATAAACTTTTTAGATGTGGCAATACGCTTTGTCGATATTTAATTTTAGTAAAATGGCACAAACTTTGTAATGTTTTTTTTACAAATGTGTATTGTAGTAGTTTATCAGATTAAGGGCCACGTACAAACTGCGAGTCTTAGTGACTCTGAACTTTCGAGTCACAAAACTGGATGTACAACAGTGTACTTTACACTGTTTGTGATTCCCAATGGGGTCCCAAATGACCTAACTCATTAATATTCATGAGGTAGGTCGCAATTTGTTACCCCATTGGGAATGGCCACCCTCACAGACACGGTGGCCTGCTGGAGACACTGCCTGCAGTGGGACCATTGCCTGCTCTGAAAAAATATTTTCACTGCCATTCACAAAGGGAAAGTGGTCCCATGGGGACCCCTTCCCCTTTGCGTCTGGGTTAGCACCAGTTTAAAACTGGTGGTAACTGCAATTGTTTTGCGGCCGCATTCGCGGTCACAAAACAATCATACATACCGTTTGGATTCGGTTTTAGGAAGTGACGCCCTTGACACGTCCCTTCCTAATATGGAATCGCAAAACCCAAACTCCGATTCGGTAACAAGTTACTGAATCGCACTTTGGGCTTTGTACATCTCAAAAAAAAAAAATTCAAGTCGCAAACTGGACGATTTTGCGAGTCGGCCCGATTGCGACTTGAAAAATGCTTCGTACATCTGGCCCTCATTTGCCTAGATAAAATGTATTTTTAACTGAACTAAATGTTACATAAAAACAATTTTTTATTATTTTTAGCATAATGAGAAGTAGTGAACAGCTAATGCAAATGAGGCGTTGGAAATGTTAAATATGAAGAAGAAACTTTAAGGTATCTCTTTAGCTGCACAAATATTGCTCTAAGTTCAATACTCCAGTGTACAAATAACATTTATTGGATGAGAATTCACGCTTGAAGGACTTGCAGATGGTAGAACGTGGATAAATACCCCTATGTTACAGCAAACCATTTATTGTCACTATTATTAATATGTAGTATTAGTATAACGATGATGAAGAAAAAGACGGAGAATAACATTATTTTTGTTATTATTATTATTATTAACATTAGGGGAAAAAGAGGAAAAGGAGGAGGAAGAGGACAAACAGCAACATAGTGGCTTAGACTCATTCCATTTAATATAACTTCCAATGTACAAAGTCACATCCATAAATTCCTTCTCCTCACAGAACATACATCTTCTCCAGTGTCTCAGCAACGGGCCCATGCACCTTTGCCTGCACTGGTCCATGTTAAATGAGCTAAAGCCAACCCGCCTACATGAATATAACATGTAACAGAGAAGGAAAGAGAGAGAGAATAAAATGTGTTTCAATCCAACGGAACGCATGCCAGGCAATACAAATGTTTATTTCACTTTCAACACCTTTCTACAACCATTGTTTTCAAATATATATTGAAGAGGAAAATTAGACTTAATTATAGTCCTTTCACATTGTGCTTCAAATATCAACAGAAGCTATATGCACAAATGGAGTCCTCCTCTTCAAAGTCTTGCTCCTTCCCCTGTAGGTGGTATGTAAATAAACGTTCGTAGTTCTTTTGAAGCTTTGTCTTATTGTGGAATACTAACAGCTCAGGATTCATACTAAGAAAGCCTGGAAATGCATGGCATATACTTTGTCATCATGCTGTAAATGCTAACTCTATTTGGTATCAGCAAATCCAGGAGCCCCATTAAAACACAAACTAAAGGCTTACTTGAACTGTGTTCAAGGATACCCTTATCCATAGGAGCTCTACTTCAGCTTCTGATCTTGATGCACTTAGGCTCGGGTCCATCACAGCCTGACCCATGCTACATCTCATGTCGATATCCTGAAAATCTGGCCGGTGTCAGCCCTTGAAGGTCGATGTTATCCATACCTAATTTATTACAGGGCCTCCCACTGGTGTACTATTTATGTTCTCTGTAGGGGTGACCCCTCCGCTATGGCGGAAGAGTGTCATCCCACTGACGATAAGCAGAAAAATGAAGGGATAATAAAAGTATTTTATTATTCTTTCATTTTTCCACCTTCATAGCACGGGGCAGGGCCAGCCTCAGGAGGGGTAGATGCGCTTCTATGTTCGCATGTCAGTTTGGCCAGCCGTCAGAGGAAGGTCAAACTGACAGGCGCACTTAGAAACTCCCCACCTGGATGTATTTTACAGCCAGGTGGAGACCAAGCGCAGTGCCCCAGTCCCTCCCTGAGCGGCATTTCTGCCCGCTCAGGCCAATTGCACCACTCCTTTCATGCTGTGTAACAGCAAGAGAGAAGTGTTGTGATTGGTTGGGGAGGTAAGTACACGAGGCGGCTGGTGGGAGCAGCGGATCACGGAAGGGCAGGTAAGTCTGTTTTTTTTTTTTTTTTAATGCCTCCTGCACTCTCCGCTCCACGCAATGCCTCCCCGCCACTCCCTCCCCACCTTCCTGACAGCAGCTGCGACTGGTTATCGGCCTTTATATTAAAGCCTGACAGCAAATAAGGTCCAACGCATCTCTTCTTAGAATTTTACGTTTGTCCTGTTCATGTTTCATGAATTTGACGTGTTGGATGAAATTTTGCGAATTGTACAGAATTCCGAAACAGTGAAACAACAACACAAAAATCATAAACTGGAGAAATTTTGTATTTTTGGCCAAGGTGGTGGTGTACTTTATTTCAGGAAACAAAAAAATAATTTAACTCAAGGCTTTTACAGGCATAATGATTGCTTGCCTTTAGACGCACATCACCTTTATTTAAGTAATAAAGAACACACTACAAACTATGCTTGGCATTCATCGCGCTTACATTATAGAACTTTAAATTATAGATGATTTACCCTAAGAAGACTTTTATTTCTTAAGTGACGCAACCTTTCATTTTAGGTCTTCACTTAAAGGAGCGATTATTATATGAATCAATTTAAACTATTCTAGTCGACAACAGTTTTACCGAAAGACATTATAAGTGCATCCTCTTCACTGCTAATAACATCCCTCAAGTGAAGGGAAGGAAGGGAAATAATAGAAAGTAATAACACAAGAAAAAAAGATCGCCTCCACATCTTACCTGCACCACCTCTGCGCTCAACTCTTCTTTTTCTTCTTCCGAGAGAATGGGAATGTCGACTTCGGTCGCCATTTCTTCATCAGTTTCCTGCAAGGGCTGGGTCTCCAACAGATCTGGAGAGAGACGAAAGTAAATTCAAAATCAATTCAGAGTATTCCTTTTTTTTAACTATTTCTTTAGCATGTCATCATGCCATTGTGTTTTATGCTGGCAAATAAAAAGTCAAAGGTTTTCCATTTCATGTTAATGCCTTTTTGTTAACAGTATCATGGGCTTGTCAGCCGTGCAATGTATCTATTCATATTTGCAATTGGTTACTAAGGGTATCTTTGTTGCCCTTATATTATTAGACCTCTCTGCTGCCTTTTATATGGTCTGTCATGATATCCTGATGCGTAAAATGGCAGAGGTAGGGATAACACGCTCTGCAAAGAGATGGTGCAGATCTTGCGTGGAAAATCATAGGTAAGCAATACATCTTTTACCTTTCTACTCAGACTTCAGGGCCACTAATTGTGGGAACCCACAGGGCTCATCATGGAGCCCAATTTTATACAACATCTGCCTCAGACCGCTGACTCAGATGATCAACAGACAAGGGAATCTCATTTATGAACTGTGCAGATGATACTCAACTAATCATCTGAGTAGATTACTCTTCTCCTGGATCTTTCAAAGCATTTCATACTTTTATTCACAACATCACTAACTGACCCACTCTGAATTCTCTGAACTTCATTGTAGCTAAGACAGAAGTGATATGTTGCTCTACAGGCAATGTACCCAAATCACTACCGCTGAGATCTGTCCTTGGTCTAAGGAGCTCCCTCCTGCTTCTGTCTGAGTGACAAGAAACCTAGGCCCATATTTATACTTTTTGATGCAAAACTGCGCTAACGCAGTTTTGCGTCAAAAAAATTAGCGCTGGCTAACGCCATTCTGAAGCACCATGCGGGCGCCGTATTTAATCAATGACGTTAGCCGGCGTTAGCTGGCGGCGCTGCCTGGTGTGCGTGGAAAAAAACGACGTACACCAGGCAGCGCCGGCGTAGGGGAACATGGAGTTTGGGCGTCAAAAAATGGGGCAAGTCAGGCTGAGGCAAATTTTTCGCCTCAACCCGATTTGCGTCATTTTTTTTCACTCCCAACCCCCATTCAAATGACTCCTGTCTTAGCAAAGACAGGAGTCATGCCCCCTTGCCCAACGGCCATGCCCAGGGGACTTATGTCCCCTGGGCATGGTCATTGGGCATAGTGGCATGTAGGGGGGCACAAATCAGGCCCCCCTATGCCACCCAAAAAAAATAATATATATACCTACCTGAACTTACCTTAAGTTCCCTGGGATGGGTCCCTCCATCCTGGGGTGTCCTCCTGGGGTGGGCAAGGGTGGCAGGGGGTGTCCCTGGGGGCATGGGAGGGCACCTCTGGGCTCCTTCCGAGCCCACAGGTCCCTTAACGCCTGCCCTGAGCAGGCGTTAAAAAATGACGCTAACGAGGGTAGACGTCATTTTTTTTGACCCGCCCACTCCCGGGCGTGAATTTTGCCCGGGAGTATAAATACGACGCACATGCCTCGGAGTAAATTTTTTAGACGTGAACGCCTACCTTGCATCTCATTAACGCAAAGTAGGTGTCCACGCTAAAAAATTACGCAAACTCCATGGACTTTGGCGCTAGACGCGTCTAACGCCAAAGTATAAATATGGAGTTAGTTTTGTGTCGGAATTGCGTAAAAAAAAATGACGCAATTCCGGCGCAAACGGAGTATAAATATGCCCCCTAGGGTTTCAATTTGACTCTGACCTGTCTCTTTCCACTCAAGTCAATAAATTGTTCTGCTCGTGCTTCTCATTGCTTAAAACTTTGCATGATAGCTTCAAACTACCACAACATCTTTGGCTTTAATTTGAGAAGGGTGGTTAGCAGTGTGTGTGTGTGTGTGGAAGGGATGGGGGGCAGGACTTATTTTTGAGAGACAGCACTTATTATTCTGCAGCAGATAATTGCTGTGAGCAAAAGACACATATGGGAAAGATGGAGCAAAGAAAGATGGAAAAGTGTCATAAAGGGGAAAGCTGAAAGCTGCAAGACTGAGCTGAAGGGGCAGGAAGTGCCTGTAAATGGAATAAAGCGGCCCAAGATGGACTTAAGATTACGCCACCTCAATATTCTTTGCTTGCACATTTAAATGCAGCAGCGTGTTTCAGAGTAGAGCTTTGGGCACCGCACGTTTATTTACAAATTAACCACTGGGCTCCGGACCATCTGCTAAAGCGTCTCTAAAGAATACAGACAGCTGTTGCACACTGGCTCTGTCCCTGATGCGCTTGACTTCCGTGTTTACACCCTTATATTGACTACATTGACGTAGTCATTTTTAAATATCTTCGCTTAGTGCACAGAGCCAGTTACAGAATCGCACCGATATACCTCCAAGACAAAAACCACTGTGCTCTGTGTATTCTAATCTAGTGGTTATGCCTAGGTTCAAACATATACGTATCAGATGAAGATATTTTTTACAGTTCAAGCTTCTCATCTGTTGAATGATTTGCCCCTTTTCTCTGTCTCCTTCATTTTCACAAATCATTAAAGACCTGGCTTCATACTCTTTCATTGAGATGAAGGAGTTAATTCATGTTTTCGTTTTACTAGCTCCACGATGTCTTTCAGGTAACAGATATGCTTAACAAATAAATACAATAAATACATTAGCCATCATTACCAACGTACAATTGTAATATTTATGAAAAGCAGGGTCACTGGTTCTTAATTTTTGACAAGTCATGCTGCAAAACATGTAAAGATTAATTATGTGGTGTTGCAAGTAGGACCTGAATCTGTGTGGGTCAGTAAATTCCAATCCACGTGCAAACAGATCAGAAACAAACTGTGTCATTACCGCACCCTCCACAAGACATGCAATTTGTCACCGGTAAATATCAAGAGTTCAAACCTGCTAAAATGTACTAGATGGAAATATGTGGTAATTTCCAATATGTGTCGAATTTAGGTCATATAGCACTAATTTCTGCAGATAATTCTCATTTTTTAAGAAAAAAACCTGGAATTGTAAGTTATTTCCATACTTAGTCATTTCTGCACTCATTCGTATCTGTATTTATTGGGTGTGGTAACACCCCAGCCTCATCCAGCTGCTCAGAATGCGGGTCCTAACGCAAAATTCCCGTCAAATGTGCGGTTATCTCGACTATGTTTTGCAGTACTCGAAATAAATTAAATGAAAAATTATGCACGTTAACATTCCGTTTCATCGCAGAAATCAGGCAAAAAAAGAGTCCACATTCAAGCCAGCAAACGCATGAGCGCCTCAGAAAGTAAATTAACTGTCCTATTATTCACTGCGCTAATGGCACTGTTTAATTGGTTTGTCAGGTACTTTCAAGGTAGACTTTCACCTTCAGCATTAATGAGGATTTTTCTCACAATTATGCACAAGACACCCCTTGAATCACTCTGAAATAGCAGAATCTGTGCTCTTGCTTTGAACAGAATCACAAACACACACTAGGCTACTTCAAGGAACTCGGGCTGAATATATTGCAACCACCCAGGTTTCTTTCAGTAATGGGATCCGGGTGAACACTATCCACCTATCTCTAAAAACATAGTGGGGGTAATTTATTAACATTTTGCGCTGAGTTTGTGTCATAAAAGTGACGCAAACCAGTATATTTTTTTTAGTTATTTACTTTCCAGAGCAAAAATTGTTTTGCACTGGAAATTGACAAAGTAATGTAAAGTGGCGTGAAGCGCTGCTTTGCATTGCTTAGGATCAAGGGGGCGTTACTTGGGTGTTCACATGCAGCTACCCACCTTTTTTGATGCAAAGCCCCATCTAGTTAAAATGTGAGACAGGGATTTGCTCCAAAACTAACTCCTTTTAAAACCAGGCATTAAAACAAGAAATGTTTTCATTTCTCCTTTCTTCTCTCACTTAGCATGTGTATTGCACTGTGCAGCACCTACAAAGTAAGAAAAGTCTTGTCTACGCATAGGGTTTTGTACTGAATGGTACCCTTCTAATATAAAATCCATGCTAGACTAATGCACACACCCTAGCACTATGGCACAAAGGTGTGTGCGTGGCGCACTGCAACAAAAATCTGCTCCACAACTAGGGACAGGAGAGAGCCATATCACTGAAAATATGGCACTCTCATGCTCCCTCCTTGTCACGCAACGCATCACAGCATTTTTGGCTACTGTGCTGTGTTGCATGACAGTTTGGTAAGTCTGCCACTCTGTTATGCATATTGACACAAATAAATAGTATTCTGTTTTTGTGATAGTTTTGTTCAGTCATCCATGCATCGCTCACTCAACGTTAACACAAAACAGTAGATAAACAATGGCGAATCATAATATGCTGCCATGGGGCAGAGAAAACAGAAATGAAGAAACTGTGACTATATATATATATATATATATATATTTTTAATCAGTTTAGATGAGTGAAGGCCTGAGTTAGGGCCTGAGAAAGAAGGTGAAAGAAGGAAAGCTTACAAATATGAGTAAATAGAACAACCAAGCCACAGACTCTCTCACAGGAGCCATCCTACTGAATTTCGAAGTTCAATGGGTGAACATACAGCAGTATGTACAGTACACCCATACAACAAAGATATACATAAGGCTATATGTCAAGTCTAACTAATCAACCCTGTAAAGACATTAGATTCTTGGAGAAAGACATGCATCCACACCTGCAGGTTTACTACCTTGCACAATGCAAATTTGCAAACTTTAAAAATTCTTAAATTTTTACCAGATCATGCCTGGAAATTTTTACCAGTTGCAGCCTTCCAAGGTTAATATTGGAAAAAGATTGGTTTCAATTTCCTAGCACATTTTTTTGTTGCATTGGGGCATGGACCATAGATGTAATTGTGGATTTTTTACATCCCAACCACTACAGGTCCACAGACTAACAAGTGTCTCTCTGTTATTTAGAGTACTTGGAGAACAACAGCCAGAAGATGATGCTTTTTCCAACAGCAGAGAGGCAGTCATGCAATTGCAATCAGAACCCACTGCAGACCACCCTCACAGTGGCACCAACAGTGCAGTGTGTGAGGACACTGAGGATCCAGTACCACCTCATCACTGCCAATCACCAGTCCCACCTCGTTGGTCTATATTTTGGGTTTCCATGCTGCAAAGAGCACAACCAGGTTCTCTTGTTACAACTATTCAGGGCTCATCCATCCCTAGCACCGTCCCTGGGGGTAACCCAGGTACAGATCCTGTCTTAGCCTACTTTACAGCCTACATTCACCACAACACACTCCCCTAAGTCAGACCTCCATCTCTAGTTCAACTAAGTGGCCAAGGGAGACAATGAATCATGAATGGCTGATTGACTAGGCTAAGGGCATCGCTGTAGGAAGAGTGCTTCTTAGCCCAGCAGAACTACTACGGCGTCGTATTTTCAAGGTGAAAGAGTACATGCATGCCAATGCTACCTACTTGGGGAACTTGAACACCTAAATACATCACAACAGCATTCGAAGAGAGAGCCAGAACCTTCCCTATAGAGTACATTGGAGTTTCACTGCCAACGTCTCAAAATTGCAAGGAAGAACAAAACTAAATGGATGAAGGAAACCCAGAGGCTTATTTGTAGCATGGTTAATAGACCATCAATCACTCCTGCAGGTACAAGTTATGCACTAATACATCTAGTCAACAAGAGTTACCTGCAGGGCCTCTGAACTTCACTCATCCACTTGCTCCTATTCATAAACCAGATCCAAATTCCAATCTAGACCCTGTACTGTGTAGGCAGGGAACTGGCTACCACCACATGGATGTTGATTTCAACTCAGTGCCCTCAAACAAAACCACATTCCCAGTCATCTCTCTTATGTCTATACAGTGATGGAGTACCCTGTCTGCCAAGCTGATGGCCCACCCGTCTCTTTTAAAGTCCAGTGGACCATCAGCATTCTGTTGTCCACTCCAATGGGCCTATGGAGAGGAGGCTGTGGGAGGAAGGTCATTACATTTCTGCCTTATTTAAGATGAGGAATATAATGTCCTTTTTGTTCAGAGAAAAAATAAATAAGGACCCCGCTTACACTCATGGGAAAAAACTCCCACTATTTGGGTTTCATTTTTTTTATTTTTTTTTATGACTAACCGTTTGGGAGATTGTTTTTGAAAAACAAAAACTTTGGTAAGGTTTGGTGAATAGTATCAACACCAACAGTATCATCCACCAAACATTTTGTACCATGTTGTGATACAGAGATCACTGTTGGGCCAGCGGTGAACTCTAAATGTGGCTGATAGGAGTCTCTCAGGGTGGCGATTGTTTTGTCTTCTGCCACCCCAATGGAATGTACTCAATCCCCCAAACTCTAAATCAGGCCTGATCACGTTGTCAGAAAGATACTGTTATGGAAATTTTAGGTAATATTAGATTCTTGTATCTCTGTATTTTCTGTTATGTCTAGCTATATTACTGGATTATATCTTTTTCGAAACCCTTTTTCTAATTCATCAGCCTTTTTGACAAGTTACCTTACATGTAATACTCTATACATTTATTTCCCAGTACTCTTTGTTTTTCTTGTTTACAGAACTTTGTTTTGTATTTGATATGTCTGTTGATTATTATGACATGTACCTTTGACGGTCCTCACTTGATGCAGTAGTAGTGGAGTTGTTCCATCTTCCAATGTCTTTAAAACCTCTATGGGAATTTTTGCCTTTAAAATAATTATTTCTTGCCTTTATCTTTGCTTTCCCTCCATCATTTACCTCTTTATTATATTTTCTCCCTAATTGTTCCTTTTTAATTATGATGTCTACTTTATTTTTCATAAACGGTTTGGTCTGTTTGAGCAGTGGAGAATTTTTTTTGTGTGTTTTCTACATTTGGTGAAATGTTCAAGAAGTCTCTTGGAAGGACAAGGGTCTCCATACTCCAGTAAAAAGGCAAAGTGTTCTTTTGCATTCATGGAGGTAGAAAGCTGATGCTGTCTTACCGAAGGAAAACCACTTATCTAACACTGAGTTGCAAAAACGGAAAAGACTTGATTTAGATCATGTGCTTTCTTCTCCTGCTCTATGGAAGAAAATGGTCTAACTACTTTATTTCAGAAGTCTCTTAATTTAGATACCAACTCTCAAAATACTCTGAAGGAAGGTGGTATTTTGCTCACTTTAATGTAAACGACATTCAGTTATTAATCCTTAATATTCAAGGCCCTAATGCAGTTGTTAGATCTTTCTGGAACATTATTAATGAAATGTTTATACTATGTGATGCAGAAAATGTATTGTTGCTGGTGAGTGTAAAAACTCTTTAACACTTTTAGAAAGGAAATCTAAATCTAAATATATTCCTAATAATCTGCAGAAATTATTTGAGAAGTTATCTCAGAGTCCTTTCGCATTTTTGGAGAATATGTTATCTTGAATTGCAAGTTTTTTCTTATTATTCGCCCTTGTGATTTTCAATCCAGGTTAAATTATATTTTTTCAAGTGACAGTCCCACTGCTAATTTAATTTAGAATTAAATTAGAATGAGAATGGTTAAAACTTGATTTTAAATCGTGTTCCTGTGATTTAAAACTTTGATATTTTGTATTATACAAAGGGAAATACTAGAAAGTGATTTAGTGCCTGATTTAGATATTGGTGAACATGTTACTACATCGCAACAGTGACGGATATCCCATCCGTCGAAATCAAAATTGTGATTGAGCAGCTTGTCCGCCAATGTCTACATCAAGCCCTTAGTGTTAATGTTGAACTTAAAGAAATTTAATTTTTTAAACTATTCCATTTTTATTGTGTTTTCAAACATGGTACATTATAAGTTTAGTTTGTTAATGCTAATATGTGAGTACATTCTTAAACCAAAAAAGAACCATAATAGAGGAATGTCCCTCACCCCCACCCACTCCAACATAGGGAACACGTCTGAGTTTGTTGCTATTTTTCCAGAGTCTCTTCAGTCACCCAAGCCCAATAAGCATAACTAATCCTGCTGAGTGTCAGTTACTTCTGGTGTATTGCCATTATCCTTTAGTGCCTGAACGGATTCAGGGGTCTCAGATTGAAATGTTACTAGTGGTTCCTAGGTGGTCTCAAGGGATTTCAGGATATCGTGCTTGGTGACAGTCAGTCTCTCCATTGTGAGTGTATTCTATAGTTTTACCATGCTGAGGTAGGTGGAGATTCTTCTTTCTTCCAATAAGTCATCAGGGTCATTGTGGAAGATCCTATGTGGGTCCACATCATCACACAATCACTTTCTTTTGTTGTTGAGAGGTCAGTGCCTCATTATTATTATGGGAAAATCTGCCTATATTGGGTATCCCAAGGTCGTCTTCATGGCCGCCAGGATTCCAGCCCAGAATAAATTTACCCAACAATGTTCCAATCAGATGTGCTGCAAGATGTCCTGCATGCTACAGTTTCTCCAACACATGTCACTTACACCGTGGTAGAATTTTCCAAGTTTGATAGGGTAGAGAGATTAGTTATATGCTAGTTTTTAGTGTGACTCTGCTAATCAGACTATGAGAGTTTTTATAGTTATCTCACCAGAGGTGATTCCACTGTTCCTTTAATTTTAGTGGTTCTAGTCCTCCTCAGTCTAACAATAGAGTATTACATATTGCAGCAATTCGTTCTTTGCCCCTCTGCACAGTTTCAAATTTGTTTGGGGGGGAATGCCTGGTGGCTGCCCCACACATGGCTGAGTGCAGCATCCAGTGCTTGATTTGTGTGTACTGGAATCATTCACTCTCCTCCAAATGATATTTTTCTTTACAGGCAGCAAAAAGTAGTATTTTTGGTTTCTGAAGGTTTGAAGGGATTGTCAGCATTCACCTGACTTCCAACATTCAAAAGGCCCTGGGTATAGGGCTGGTGTGAAAGTGGGGTTGTAATGTATACACGTAAAGGTGATGGTAAAACTGAAACCCCTCCCCCCCCCCCAAGTATTTAACACAGTTTTCTGAAATCTCTAGAGTGCTCTTCATGGGAGTGCTGAGATAAACGTTAATAGGTATATCTGTTTTGGTGTTCCACAACAAGTCCCATTAAGTCATCACAGCTATAGCCCTGTCCATATATACCAAATTGTTTATCAGTTGCTATTAGTGACCAGTCTTGTAGCACTCTGAGTTGAGACACTTTTATTAATGTAAAAGTCCAGTAGGACTAGAAATTCCTCCTCTTTTGGAATTTTCATTTTTTTATGACTATTATGCTCTCCTACCATGTCATATAAAGCACTAAATTAGTGTTTTGAGCTACCCAAAAAGGTGTGGGACAGGAATTTGAAGGACCTCTAATAAATTCAGGACCCTTGGGAGAAAGTTCACCTCAACTGTATTGACTAGGCCGAA
This sequence comes from Pleurodeles waltl, assembly GCF_031143425.1. NCBI lineage: Eukaryota > Metazoa > Chordata > Amphibia > Caudata > Salamandridae > Pleurodeles > Pleurodeles waltl. The sequence goes on along the minus strand of NC_090444.1, from coordinate 787,084,847 downwards.
CCAGGAGAAGTTAAGAAGAGGAGACGATCTCCGATAGCCCTCTCTCATAGAGGATAGGAGCTTCTGCTAGGTGAAGTAAGATTGATCCCCTAATACCTATTGTACTTTTTGTCCATCAGGTATGAGTTTGTGTCATAAACTGTTTCATTTCATGAATCAATAAGTTGGGATTTAGGAACTCTGATTTACCTGCTTTGATTTTTTAATTGTGCTCCCGCTTTGAAGTTTTGGAGTTATTTCAGTAGTTGCTGTATTGATGTGGCTTGGGAGGTCAGAGAGAGCAGACTATCATCCCCAAAGAGTGTAATGTTGTGCTTCTCACTGGCAAAGTAAATAACACTTATCTTTGGGTGCACTCATATCCATACTGTGAAAGGTTCAATGCTTAACACAAAGAGCAGTGGAGAGAGTAGAATACTTTGTTTTGTTCCCCTTTGCATATCAATAGTGGGGAGAAACTTCCACGTAGGTTTGAGGGCCTATAGTCAATTTTAATGTTCACTTCCCTTCACATTCACACTCAGCTATAGGATAAATACATCCCTTTGCAAAAAGATCCCCGGCAGAGAGTCGCCTTGTGGACATTGCAGCACCGGTCCGACGAGGAGCAGGTCCAAGGATGAAGCATGACACCCAATTGGGTTTGTGAGGGTCCTTGTTTCTATTTATAGAAGTACCTGGATTGACCTGTATTTAACCTAGGGGTCCCATTAGGATCTCACTACTCCAAGAACTGTGTACCTCTCCATACTATTGGTAACCTCACATGTCTCCATTGTGTTCTCTCTGGTGCTCCCTGAGGTGAAGGACTTTAGGACATTTTTACATTTTGTAGAGAATGCAACTTGGAGGTTTGTCTAGATCTATCTGAGAGGTCCGATACAGAGTTCAAATTCCCCATGAGCACCAAAGCCCTGATTTACAAAGATGTCACACAATGGAGCTCAGGAACCAAAGTTGCAGCTCTGCACTGCGTTGTGTGATAGGGAAAGAGCAGGAAAGTACCCTTTAAGTAATGACACTCTCCTGCACTCTCCCTTCTGCTGGCACACAATCAGGCTGCTGAGTGCCACACACACACCTTTGTAACATAGTGAAAAGACGTTTGCATCAGGTGTAGTATAGGTAGAGAGTAACTTTAAAATGCTTCCTAATTTGGATGTGTTATAGAGTGCAGCAACATGGGAAAAATTAGGAAAAATAAAATGTTTCTCTTTTATATGCTTGTTTCAAAGTGCTGTTATTTTTTGGTGCAAAACACTGTCTACTATTTTCAGCAGATAGAATTCTGCATCACAAGCCATGAGTTGTTGCATGTGTATGCCCATGTAGCACCCATGGAACACAAACACAGTGTAATGCAAAGATGAGCTTTTTGCTGCTTTGCATTAATATGAGGCAACATTCTAACACAAAAAAATTATTATGCACAGTTTTGCGTCAATTTTATGACACAAACTGAGAGCAAGATTTGGAACCCAAGTCTCCTGTTGCGAAATTGCCCAGAGTTGTATATGAATATATTTAAGATGGGTACCTGTTTCACCCAATCTGTATAAAAGAGAGCCCAAGACTACGAGACTAAGAGGTATCACTCCTCCCTATGTCCCTTGTGAGCTAATGGTTTGAAGACAGATTTATGGACAAATACAATTACTTTGTTATGTTTGTTTGGGGCTAACGAATGGAACCTTACATGGCACACTTTATGTCGGGGGCACTGACCCGCTGGTCACAAAAGGTGAGCCTCCTTTAGAACTGCTGTAGTAACTCATCCCACCCAAACACGCTGTCATGATTTAGTTTGTCTAATAGGGGAATTCAGCCTCTTCACTCGATTTAAGTGTCATGGTGTGCCATTTGGGGATTTATCTGCCTTATCTCAAGTTCAACTTTCTTGTGCTCCACACTTTGAGTGCCTTGCAGTATATTTTTGAGCATGGGTTAAAGAGTTGTAAGTATGTTCCCTGTTTTTTTTAATCCCAAAAGCAACAAACAAACCGAGTTTCACTATCTAACTGAAATCTCAGGCGTCATTATTAGACTACTTAAAGAAGGGCAGTGCAGATTGTGTCGGGCACCTTGCTGGTTTGTGGCCCACAGTGTGCCACCCTCTTGGCCCAGCAAGATATAGGGCATCATTATGAGTTTGGCAGATGGAAGTACTCCGTTACAAGTGTGACGGATATCTCGCCGGCCATATTGCAAGTTCTATTATATCCTATGGAACTTGTAATACGACAGGCGGGATTTCCGCCACGTTTGTGACAGAGTAATCCCCTCCACCAAATTCTTAATGAGGCCTATAGTGGGTCAAGGTTCCTATACCAACAACCTCCTCTCCTAATGGGTGGCTCATGTGTTATGGTGGTTAGATCTACAGGCCTTCCAGTTTTATTAGGAATTGTCTCTATTACATGTTTCTTGATGGGTTGAATAAAATCTAATAAAATGAAGATTACCCTCATATATTTTATATTCACGGCCAATGATACCTGTTATCTTATCTCAATATTTTTTTTTAAGCAATTATTTTTTTGTCTACATTTTTATGACATGATAGTCCATATTTTACTTTCCTAGACTAAAATTGCCCAAACAGAAAAGTGGAGTGAAATTCAGTGATCCTTCCTTATTACTCTATTTCACATAGGAACATTTGGAATAGGCTGAATGACATAAAATAATATGAATTTGGTTAGATTAGAAAATGCTTTTGTGGCTCATTGTTTTTCATCAGTGATACTCAAAGTACGGCTCGGGGGCGCATGCAGCCCTTCTGACCTTTAAATGTGGCCCCCTGGTCAAAAGCAGCACTAGGCTTCTGTTTACTCAAATCAGCCCTTACGTAAAAAAAAGATGTTAACTAAACAGGCAAGCATTTGTTTTCAGGTTAATTGAAGTTTATGAAAGGAAGTAACTAAGGTTTCCTGCACCACATAACTTAAGAATACTTTTATTTTTTAAGACATCTTGCATCAAGTGTATGGAAATAGGATAAAGTCAATTCAATGTTCAAAAAGTGTTTTTCATTAACATGCAGAACAGTTTAACCTTAGTGGATCAGACTATATCAGTGCATTGAGAAGTGTTTCTATTTCTAAAGTTATATTTTTTTAAACATGAATATAAGAAACACGCATGCTTCCTTCGACCAACACCGATAACAATCACAATAGCGAGCTAAGAGGCAAGTCACTTGTTATGTGAACACTTTGGTTGGCTACTTTACATGGACAACATTATAGTTTAATAATTCATACACAGCAGAAGGTTTCGTACAGCACACATCTTCCAGTCATGTATTTCAAAGTCCTCTTACCGGTGATAACAAAGAAAAAGGAGGGAAAGTTAAATTAAACAATTTCCTAGAATCACACAATTTGGTCAAGTGGGGAAACTAGGTTTTATCCCAGGTTTTCTGGTTTCATATTGTGCAATTCAGCCACTAGATGAACATACTTCACTTCTTCACTTCTCCTACACCCACCTTAAAGTCCCCAACCATCCCCCACCACCCCAAATGCCACTCTGCTGGCATCAAGGCATCCCTCTGTAACACCACAGATCAAACCTTTCGGCCCTTGGGGAGTACCCATGTTTTTCATCAATGTGGTATAATAAACATATTAAACTTAATAGTATGGTACTATTTAAAAAACGTTGGTTTGGGAATAGGTATTTTTGGGTACATCAATTGTTTAATAATGATGTATATGGTGTTCTTTCTCACGATAATAGGATAAATAACATACCATCATGTTCTTTTTTATACATTAGAATAAATGACAAAAAGCTAAAATATTTTTCAAAGTTTTGCTACATCTGATGCTCTGTTCATGCACATATTATTGATTTAGAACATAATAATTTGCATTCTAAAGCTTCTTTAATGTATTCATCTCTGAGAAATTTGACTTCCAAAAAATAAAAGTAAAATTAAAATTGATTGTGTGAGTGATCTTGGGGTGTCTTTTCCCAATATATATGGAACTATAAATGGTTTAGAATTGCATTTGTTTCTTGTGACACAAATACTACTTATTTCTCCTCTCAGTTGTTCTTTCAGTTTGTAGCTCTATTTATTTAAATTGGAAACAAAATAAATCGGAAAGGAGTCAGCACAGTTGCAGTGTATATGACTTGTAAATGAAAAAAATATATGTACATTGACATCACATTGTGACAAACTTAAAACTTGTAGGCTTGAAATCTCTATTCCGATGTTAGCTAAAGTGCATTATACTCTGTCTCAGTTCTTGGCAGTTCATCCTAAGGGGACAGCAATTTACATGCATACTTTTTAATCAAATACACTGCATCATCACCAGGCTCACTCGAACATTATCCATAGTACACTGTGCAAAATATGACTGCAAGGGTGGCCATCTATCTCTAAGCTTAGACCTAGGTGGTATAAGCATGGTCAAGATGTCTGACACAGTATTGCATTGAATGAGGTCTTGTACCTAGTTGTTTATATTATGGAGAAAAGCCCTACCCTAGCTCATTGCAATACCCCTTTTGGCTAGTAGTAGTACCAATGTAGTGTATTTTTTGACTGCTGTAGGAATATCTTTCACAAATCAAAGTAATGACATAAAAGAGTGTGGTGTAATTCTGATTTCAGCTAATATTTACACGAAAATGTTTGCATGCTTGGTCTGTCTCAAGATAAATGTATACAAACAGCCACCAATTCTTGGCACCTATATCATCTGCTGTCCTGTCTGAGGCCCAATCTGTGGAGTTTAGGAGCTTTGTAGTAGAATTTAAACTGTATAAGTCTATGTCTACTATTCAGAGAAAGGTTTTCAATGGCTGAGAAGCAAAACAACCAATGTTCATTAGATGTGTCAGGGTAACTATAAGCTTAAGACTGAAAGTTGGTATCAAATGAGTTAGCAATATAAAAGAATCAGACTCAGTAGAGAAATCAACAGTCACAACATGGAATGCATTGCACGTTCATTCTATAGTAAAGAAAAATATCAAACAGACTGAGTGCTGTACTTTTTCTACGGATCAAGCCTAAAGTCTTGAATTTAGTTCATGTAACAGGTCTCCAGTGCATACAATTTGTAGTTTTTATGGCCCTTCGCGCACACTTTTCTCCAGACTCCAACAATGGATTTGTGCAATATTGTTAGAGCATTCCTATGAAGTTCTTCCCACATTACATAATTTGCAAGGGGACACTTTCTATTGATGGCTCTGGAACTCACAAAAAGAGCAGTTTCTTCAGCACTCTCAAGAAAAGGGGGAAATTTCAACTTTCAGGGAGCTTGTTGTTTCTTCATCAAGTTTAACGATTTATGGGGCATGGTCTGAAGCCCATGGAAACTGGAGGATCTCTTTTTATCTCAAGCAAGCCCTCTGCTCCTACATACTGACACATCCATTTTGCTATCTCAAGAAGCACTTTACCCAGTGGGGAAACGAAGATCATCTGTTGAGCGCTTTGTGGGTCTATTTTTGATTGTGATAGATTGCAGCTTCCTGTCTCTGGCTTCAAGTCAGGAAAGATGGCACCAAACGGCCTTGGAGGTAAACATGTGTCTTTGGCCTATGCAATATTCTCACACCTACATTTCCTGCAGTCGTGCAGAGTGACATTTATGCGTCAGCAGGGTACCTGTATTCCCACATCTGAAGATTACACTCTAACAAGCAAATACCTAATCTCCCATATGGCGGCTTCCCGGAATTCCATTGCTACCCCCCCAGCTGCTCTGTTCTCTACAGTGAGCTCAGCTCCAGGCCATGTTCTATGATTGACATCAGGCCCCAGATTGCCTCACCACCTTTCCATGCACAGTATGTCCATGGAGTTCACTCTCCAATGAGTGAGGCACTTTCAAAGGTGTGTTCTTTGGAGATATGAAATCGAGTTTCTTTATTTTGTTGTTGCTGGGTATATTTGTGCAGAGAATATGCATGCATATTTCGAGCCAAGCAACTAACCAACAGTATTGATGTCATTCTATTCAGCACATAACAGGCAATCACAGCTGGTTTTCTCTCAAAGCAACATCTTATTGCTCACTGGACCTCATTAACCTAGTTAAGTTACACACAATTTCAAGTCCGTCTTCTGTTTGTACACCATTGCGCTCTTCTCAAAGTCTCGCCATGGTGGAACCCAAGGATTACAAGGCTAAGGATGTCAAGATCAGCCGAAAAAGGGCCAACCAGGAATCCCTGACTCACTGATGAAAGATAAGGCAGAAAAATTTATCACAATAATGGCTATCTTAAAAAACTGAACTCTGTGCATGATATTGCCCAAAGCACCAAAACAAATATAGCCTTACTACAAGTAGAGGCTACTAGAGTCAGGAAAGACCTCAAGGAACTAAACATCAGAATCATGAAGTAGGAAGGCAGGATCAGTGCAACTGAGGCAACATTCATGCAAAACAGATGCTGAAATCTGACACTTGGACAGACATCCTAAAATGTGATATCAATTACATGGAAAATCCCAGCAGAAGAAGCAATATCAGAATTTTTGGTCCCCCGATAGTTGCAAAGGAAGCAGCTCACTCAACAATCACCTTTCGAGAATCATGTATTCCTTCAAAGCTCAATATTAGCATTTTATAAAGACATTACAAATTTAATGTACTCATCATATTCCTACCTTTAAACCCAAAAATTCATCTTCTCCGAGACCTGATCTTTAAACCATTATGACATCAACCCTCTAAGCTTATTCTAGTGCATGCGAGAATAGTTAAGTTGATCACAGGGTAGGGTGCCAGAATTTCCATCACTCAGGACTTGGTTACCAAGAGAAAGGGCTTTTTGGTTCTTAGAAAGATACTCCAAGAAAAATGAATCCAGCACTCCTTCATTGGTCCACCTAAATTCAAAATTATTTTCCAAGGTCAAACAATCATCTTAATGGAATCTTCCAAACTTGAGACTTTTTTAGAGAATACATTTGAACCTTGAACGGATGACGAAAACAGCATCATTTGACTTTGTCTTAATTACCCTTTCAATCTACCCTTATGTATGTTAGTATGCTTGGCTTGTGCTCCCCCATTTCATCTCACACACTCCTCAACGTTTGGGGTGTTCAGTATTTTTGGTAATTGTCCCTGAAGGTACTAATCTCCCAAGTTTATTTCACTGATCCACAGCCTCAACATATATCAGTTGCACTCATGTATGTTTTTCTCCTCCCTATGTTTAGTCACTGTCTTCTAATCAGACAATCTGATGTCAGAAATGTGATTTAAAAGACTATAACATGTTTGCATGCTGAGATTTTTTGAACTGCAGTCTTTGTTCTTTAAGGTACTGAATATGCAGTTCCTTGTGTGTTATGTTTCGCAACCCACTACAGGCCAACTACTGGTTTCACAGGTTTTTTTTATTCAGCAATATTTCTTTACGGAAGTGTTGGACTTTTTTGCTTATGCAGGGTCATCCCCAATCTTTTTGCCTCCTGCCTCCTATTTTTTTCTGACCTGTTGCTGTTGGCTTTTGAACTCTGAGCACTTTACCACTGCTAACCAGTGCTAAAGTGCATATGCTTTCCGTGTAAATTGTATGTAATTGGTTTATCCATGATTGGCATATTTGATTTACTAGTTAGTCCCTAGTAAGGTGGACTAGAGGTGCCAGGGCCTGTACATCAAATGCTACTAGTGGGCCTGCAGCACTGGTTGTGCCACCCACATAAGTAGCTCTGTAATCATGTCTCAGACCTGCCACTGCAGTGTCTGTGTGTGCAGTTTTAACTGTAAATTCGATTTGGCAAGTGTACCCACTTGCCAGGCCTAAACCTTCCCTTTTCTTACATGTCAGACACCCCTAAGGTAGGCCCTAGGTAGCCCCAAGGGCAGGGTGCAGTGTATGGATAAGGTAGGACATATAGTAATGTGGTTTATATGTCCTGACAGTGAAATACTGCCAACTTCGTTTTTCACTGTTGCAAGGCCTGTCTCTCTCATTGGATACCATAGGGGCTACCTTTAAATATGATTAAAGTGTAGACTCCCCTAGAGAGTAGGTGGACATGTGGAGTTTGGGGTCCCTGAACTCACAATTTACAATACATCTTTTAGTAAAGTTGATTTTAAGATTGTGCGTTTGAAAATGCCACTTTTAGAAAGTGAGCATTTTCTTGCTTAAACCATTCTGTGACTCTGCCTTGTTTGTGGATTCCCTGTCTGGGTCAGTTTGACAGTTGGGTTGTTTTTCACCTCGCACTAGACAGTGACACAAAGGGAGCTGGGGTGTAACCTGCATTTCCTGATTAGCCATCTCTGCTAGGAGGGAGGGGTGGAGTGGTCACTCTCATCTGAAAGGACTGTGTCTGCCTCTGACAATGCCGGCTCCAACCCCCTGGTGTGTGTCTGAGGCCTTGCCTGGGCAAGGCAGGATTTCACAAGTAGGTGTGAGTCCCCTTTGAAGAAAGGTGACTTCAAAGACTAAAATGGGTATAAGAAGGGCACCCAAATCTACAGACTTTAGAAACACTTCTGGAACCAAGAGGAACCTCTGACTGGAGAAGAGCTGATAGCTGAGGAAGAAGTGCTGCCCTGCCTGTGACTGTGCTTTGTGGAGCTTTCCTGCAGTGCTGCTTCTGCCAGAGTAAGAGGGCAAAGACTGGACTGTGTGTGCCTTCCATCTTGTGAAGAAATCTCCAAGGGCTTGATTTAGAACTTGCCTCCTGTTGTTTGAAGTCTCAGGGACAGCAAAGACTTCTCTCTGCCAGCACCTGGAGTCTCTGGAAAGACTCCTGCTCTGACAAGTGGTGCCCTATCCAGTTTCTGGGCCCTTGAAAGGAAAGCTGGCAGAAATCCAAGAAAATCGACTTCGGACGACTCCAGACCGACGCCGCTGCTGAATCCAGTAATGCCGCCTGCACCTGACGCCGTGACCTTCGCTGGAACGCAACGCTCTTCACAGGCCCGACGCCGCTGCAGCCCCGCTGAAGTCCGCGGCTCCGTGGAAGTCGCCGCACCCTGCCGTGACCAACGCCGCTCGAAGCGCGTGGATTCAACGTTTCGCACAGACGCCGCGATACCCGACTTCATGCATCGGCTTGTTTTCACTCTTCACCAAAGGTACTGTACTTGGGGGTCTAAACGACTCCGTGTCCGGCGCCGCTCGTGTTGTCTTGTTGGGAACGACTCCGTCACGACGCCATGTTAACATCTCATCGAAGCATTTTTGTTTCTAAGCGCTATTTTTGAGTCTAATCTCTAAAAATTCATAACTTGACTTGTGTATGTCGGATTTTTGTCGTTTTGGTCTTGTTTTGTTTAGATAAATATTTCCTATTTTTCTAAACTGGTGTTGTGTCATTTTGTAGTGTTTTCATTAATTTACTGTGTGTGTTGGTACAAATACTTTACACCTAGCACTCTGAAGTTAAGCCTACTGCTCTGCCAAGCTACCAAGTGGGTAAGCAGGGGTTAGCTGAGGGTGATTCTCTTTTACCCTGACTAGAGTGAGGGTCCTTGCTTGAACAGGGGGTAACCTGACTGTCAACCAAAGACCCCATTTCTAACAGGAAGACATACAGGAATATAGGGAATGGCATACAGGTGAGTGGTGTGGAGTGGAATAGCGTAGCATGGAGCAGGGTAGCATTGAGTGGTGTAGAATAGAAAATAGCGAATAGTGGAGTGATCTACAGTGAAGTGGTGCAGAGAGGAGTAGTGAGAATGGAATAGCATTCACTGCTGCATACAGTTGAGTGGCTTATAAAGGAGTAGCATACAGTGGAAAAGCATACATCAGAGTGGCGTACAGCAGAGTTGCATACAGTGGAGTGCTAAATAATGCAGTGGTGTAGAGTGGAGTGGCATAAAGTGGTATAGAGTAGAGTGGTGTAGAGTCCAGTGGCATAGAGAGGAATAGCATAGAGTGGAGTGGCACAGAGTGGAGTGGTGTAGAGTTGAATACCATATAGTCGAGTGGCATTCAGTTGAGTGGCATCGAGTGGAATAGAATAGAGTGAAGTAGCATACAATGGAGAGGCATAGAGTGGAGTGGCAAAGTAGAATGGGATATAGTGTAATAGGATACAATGTTCTGACGTACAGTGTAGCCCAGAGTGAATGGTTTTGAGTGAAATAGTGGAGTGGCGTAGAATAGAGTGGCATAGAGTATGGTGGTGTAGAGTGGAATAGCAAAGAGTAGAGTGGCATAGAGCGGAGTGGCATACAGTGCAATTGCATACAGTGGTGCAGCAGAGAGTGGAGTGGTGTAGAGTGGAGTGGCGTAGAGTACAGTGGCATAGACTGGGACAGCATAGAGTGGAATAGCATAGAATGGATTGACGTAGAATGGAGGGGCATAGGGAGGAGTGTCATAGAGTGGAGTGACATGTAGTTGAGTGCCGTGGAATGGCATAGAGTGGAATTGCATAGTACGGAGTGGCATAGAGTGGTGTAGAGTTGACCGGTGTAGAGTGGAATACCACAGAGGTGAGTGGTGCAGAGTAGAGTGACATACAGTAGAGTGGCATTAACTACAGTGGCATAGATTTTAATTGTTTAGAGTGGAGTTGCATAGAAAGGAGTGTTGTACATTACAGTGGCATGGAGTGTATTACCATGGAGAGGCGTAGAGTGGTGTGGTGTAGAATGGAGTTTAATAGAATGGAGTGCCAAAGAGTGTGGTGGTGTAGAGGAGGATAGCATAGAGTGCAGTGGCATGCAGTCTTCCCTGGATACTCGCTGACCACTCCCTACTGATGTTCTTTCTACAAAAACCTACCCCACATAAAAATTCATATGGCTGCTGCTTGCATCACTCTGAGCCCCAAGTCTTTCGAAGTGAAATTCAAGACATTATAATTGACTTCTATTGTCTAAGTAAAAACACTGTAGAAGTAGTATTGACACTGTGGGAAGCTTTTAATACCAATATTGAGAGGCTTATGAATTTGCAAGAGCTTAAACGTGCTAAGGTCGATATGTACCCGACTTGCTGACCATGAGGTGGAGCTCTGGCTTCTAGAGATTAATTATGTGGCCACTAGGAATAAGGCATTGTTTTCCCAGTTCCAGGAGATGCTGAAGGAATACAGAGGTGATATAGGCAGTGAAATCCTCTACCTAGGTTGTGGGGCATGTGTGAGACTTTATAGGGACGCTTGCCTGGATAACAGGGTTAGTGCACACCTTAACATATCACTAGCCTCAAATGCGATGGGACTGGGATTATGATGGATTCAAACTTCATAATAGGAGAATTTAATGCTTGAGGACATTAAAAATGCTGTGAAGAGTTTACCTAGTGGGAAGGCTCCATGGAAGGATGGGTTGACAGTAGATTTTTATGAAATGTTTTCTAAGCAGAGTCTCCACCCGCCAAAATGGCTGGTATTATCATGGTGCTACTTAAGCCTAACCGAGGCTCCAATATACGTTCCTTGTATAGGCCATTATATTTGCTCAATACAAACAATATTTTTTTTTCCAAAATTCTATTGTAGTATTTGCAGTACCTGTGGTAGTTTCTGGTACTTCTAGACCATTACAGCGTTATTCTACAAAGATCCACAAGATTTAATCTTAGAACATTAATGGCTGTACTTCACAGAGGTAATTCCCAACTAGTATCTGCTGTGGTACTTCTAGACACTGGAAAGATATTTAGTTCACTACAATGGCCATTTATGTTGGAAACGCTCCATACAATACGTCTGGGAAACTACTTTTTATCACTTATCACACTCTTATATATCCCAATGCTAGAGTTTGGGTTGGTAAAGTTGAAAAACTATATAGAGAGACAGATCTGGCTCTCCCCTTCCTTGATAGGGAGGATCTCTGTAATCAAGATGGAAGTGCTGCTTAGGTTCTTCTATTTATTTGCTAAAATAGTGGTTTTCTTACCAAATAGCTGAGGCAGGTTCTTCCCAGATTGAGCTGAAGTGGTGGCCAACCTAGGGTGGACTGGGAGGTAATCACTAGTTGCTAAAGGTGGGAGGGCTCAGCCTGCCAGATTTTTATATATACTATCTGGTATCACAAGCATGTTACTTGAAGTACTGGGCTACATCCCAGTCTACAGCTACGCAAGTAAGGATGGAAAGGGCCTGTGAAAAATTGGGTTGTTGGTTGACTAGGGTCTGAGCACTAGTCAAGCACAGCCACAGTCCCCTTCAGGATGAACCACAAGACATCACTAAAATAACCAGTGCTTAATCTTGGGTACCTTGGTCCAAAGAGCAGTCAGGCTTAACTTAGAGGCCATGTGTAAAGTATATATGCAACACACAAACAGTAAGTGAAAACATAACACAACAAAAATCCCAAACCAATTTAGAAATATAGAGCACATTTTAACAAATTATTTGACAGCAAAATGAATAAAATGCAATCAGTAGAACCGGTGTTATGAATTTTTAACATAATGGGTCTAAATAGCGCCTAAAAGATAAAAACGGCAACCACGGACATCTGGTCATGCAATACCGGGTCAGCGTCAAAAGTTAAGGGCAACTGCGATGGAGTTTGGTTCGGATACAAGAAGTGGAATAAGCCTGGTCAGCGCTTATCTTCGGGCTTAAAAAAAATTGAAGAGAAAATATCTGAGAAGGTAGAGCTTCAGAGCTTCAGTGGGGCAAGGCTGCAGGTGTGACCAAAGAGCCATCATTGTTGTTGGATGATCGTGGAGTCAAGTCACAGTGAAAATCTTTACCTTCACAGTTAGTCATCGAAATGTAAGTTAAAAATCTCAGTGGGACAAAGCAAAAGACTGTAGCCAAAGACAGTTCTGGATTCCCCTTTGGAGAAGGACCACTGAAACAGGTTTGCTGCTGTGGGGAAGAATGTGGCAGAAGAAGCCACAAAGTCAGTCTGACTGGCGATGCACCTCGGGCGGATAGGCGAGCATGTTTGTCTTGGTATTTTCCAAGTTCAAAGAGACTTCTTGGGTAAATTTTGTCTAAGTCCTCAGTTTTGGAAAAGAGTCATCTAGGCACCTTTAGCACTGCAACCAAAGGTCCAGGAGTGGGTGGAGCCCTCTTAGCTGTTCAGGACTCACTCCTACTTCCAGGTGTGGGTTTAAGATGGTGGGAGCCTGTTATGTCCCTGTGGCTCTGCACAGGAGGTCAGCAAACTAGCCCTCGGAGTCACTTCAGGAAGTCCTGGGTGGTGGTAGAGGTGCAAGGCTCACCTCTGGGGTTCAAGGTAGGCTCCAGGCAGCAAAACAGTCATTCAAGCTGCAGCAGCAGCCTGGCAGAGGACATAGCAGGTCACAGCAGCAGGCATTCCTCTGAGAGTCCTTCCCAAAGTCTAGAAGTGAACTAGTAATGAACTGAAGAGTGAGCTTGAGACTCAGCTAATGACACTATTGTGTTGCTATCTGGGATGATTTTACAAAGTCTGTCAGCTATACCCAAGTCATATGTCCCAATACAGGTTTCAGGCACAAAGGGCTAAGGCAGGAAATTGGCATCTTTCTAAAAGTGGCATTTTCAAAATTATAATGAAAAATCTGACTTTACCATTAAAGAGGGTTTACCATTACAATTCCATAGGCACCAAACATGAAATACCTACCTCCTCTAAATAAGGAATTTCAGCTTGCTAAATGTGATAAGAAATCTCCAATGTTATCGTATGGGATGGATCGGCCTCTTAGTAGTGAAAAACTCATTTTGGAGTTATTTACTAGCAGGACATGTAAAACTTAAAAGTGCATGTCCTTCCTTTTAATTACACAGCACCCTGCGCTACAGGCTACATAGGGCCTACCTTAGAGGGGATGTAAATGTAATAAAAGGGGGCGGGGTTAAGGTTTGGCAAGGGAGTTTAATGCTAAGTAGATGCTGGAGTGTGACATTGCGTTAAGGATGCAATGGCAGGCCGGGAACAAGTTTGAGAGGGCTAGTTAGGCTGGTGGCACAATAAGTGCTGCAGGACCCTGGTGGCATTTATTTACAGGCCCTTAGTATACAGTATACCACACTACAAGGGACTAACAAGTAAAGTAAATATGCCAAATGAGTATACACCCATTTGACCATATTTCGGGGAGGGAGCACAAGCACTTTAGCAATGGTTAGCAGTGGTAAGGTGCAGAGAGTCCTAAGGTCAACAAAACAACTTCTTTAAAAAAAGTGGAGGAAAAAGGGAAAAAGGTTTTGGGTGACCCCGCAAAGAGGGCTAGGTTCAACAAGGTCATTGTACATACACATATTTTGGGTGCTGTCTGCGTCCCACCACACAGGCAGGATGTTGACACTACTGCATATACTTGTTGAGCTTGGTGGTATTAGCCAAGTGGTTTGGCACTAGACAGGCCATATTCACCATTAATACGATTGATAGACAACCCTTTTCTCCCACCCACCAGTGAAATGGCTGTGAAAGTACTTCTATGTCAAATGGGGTTGATGACACTAGGAGACCTGTTCAAGGATGGCATCTTTATTCCATTGCAGTTTCTGAAAGCACCACGACACAGCACGCCAGAGGCCAAACAAAGGTGAGACAATGCCTTAGGCTATCCTCTATCAAAATCTGGCCTCATTGCTGCACACAGGTCAAGGACACCCCCTGCTACCACAGAAATAAACGAATGTAATTCCTATTCCTCCATCACTACTATTACACTTCTGAGCATATTGCTGAACCTTGGGAGGGTGGGTGTAACATCTGCGCTAGGTGCTGGTTAGAGAATGCAGATTTGCTCCATGTGTCTTGTAGTGCGCTTCTGTTTTGATTTACTGGCAAGAGGTATTTATCATACTAGCTACAATACTGGAAACCTCCTTCACCCTTTGTCCAGATGGCCCTGCTGGGCAACACCTCCAATATACCCACCACGATCAGGGAACTGGCATCCACCCTCTTGTTATTAACTAAAAGGCATGTCGCTATGGTGTGGATGCAAAGGAGAACACAATCAATAACTCAGTGGCTTCAAAATGCTGCCTATTGTAAAGATATGGAAGAGCAGTATGAAAGAAATGCAACCATCTGCTCAGCCCAGAGACATATGGACTCTCTTCCAAGCATACATCCTATGTACAGCTGAAAATGATTCACCCAGTCACTCCTTGGACTCTCCTACATCGACATCCTAAAGCAGAAAACCCATAGAGTTGCTTTGCCTCCGACTAACATTCATGTATTCTACATACACCATCTGTTTACCACCTGTCCTCTAAATTCATTGTAACTGATGCATCATGACACTGTGATTAATATTTTTTTATTGTGTTCTTTCTTTGGGATGTTTGTTTTCTTTTCTTACTGTTGTTTCTTTATGTGAAGTGCAATAAATGAAAAAAACTATTCAGTAGCTATAAGATTCTCCTAGATATAAAATTCTCCTTTCTGTACAAAGTTATGGTTAATATTTTAGAGTGACTATCAAATCACAGGCTAGTTGTGCAATGTCCAATGCCATGCAAGGATGCCAGGGCCTTGCCAGATTTTAAGCATATTCACATAAAAAATGGACATATAATTTCTCTTAAGGGTTTTTTAAATGTAGAAAGTGATTTTTTGGAAAAGTGTAGTAGAACCAGCAACATGTTACTATTGTTGGAAAGTCCTGCCCTAGTTCTTGCTGTTCCATGCTAAGGCTAAAACACTTTTCTTCCTTCTCATGTTCCCACACTACACAGACATCCCCAAATGTTAATTTCATCCCATGGGGCCCACCTGCACTTAGCTGTGGGAACCAGGACAACGGACTATCCCTGCTTGTGCCATGGTACACCATTAAGTTGGTGCATCTGGCACAAAAAGGGACAGTGACACCTATTACAATCAATGTGCTGCCCCTAGTGCAGCCACAAACTTGCACTCCTCTAACCTCCGCGCATTCAATGAAATGAGGAACAGCTGCTTACAAGCCACTCCATGTTTCACAGTGCAGACGACTGCTGCCTTCACTTTAAAGAGAGGACAAAAATCCATAAGTGGGAGGGTGTAGTAAGTGACTGCACCTGTCTGCAGGGGGATATCTGAGATGGTCCATGGGACCTCCTCTACCCCATTCAGAGGACTGTCCTGAAGAGAAACACAGACATTTTGCTAACTTTTTGTGGTATACTGTCAATGCACCCATTAGGCAGTGGCATAGCAAAACTTGCAGGGGCCCCTGCAAAGTACTTTAAAGGGTCGCCCTCCCCACCGTGACCCAGTAAAGGGGGTGGCACCCATGCACAGCACACTGTGCTGGGGGGCCCCCTGGAGCCCGGGTCACCCCTGCACTACAAGGGCTACAGGGATCTTTGTTATGGCAGTGCCATGAGGGCCTATTAGCATCTGCACCCATGGCTGTAAAATAGTGAATAGGCAAAGTAATTTCCTCATTTGTGTGGGACCACACCTCCATGCAAATGAGGGGATGACCTCTCAACATAACGTTATTAGTGGCCCCTTCTGTATCTGTATAAATATGGGCCTTCGTCACTCAGCAGGATATCGGCTCAATGCACTCAGAGACACTCATTATTTGAACCCAGTTGATTTATCAATTCACTGTCTGGACTTTCGAATTTACCCCAAGTTATTTGGCACAGGTAACCAGTATCCTCTGCCATGTGGCTAATAAGAATAGGCCCTTGTTTAGTAATCAAAATATCTCCATTCCAAGATGGCTGCAAACAATTGATTGGTCCCGCCTGGTGGGAATCTGACATGCTCTTTCACCCAGCATGCTATCAGCCGCAAACACTTAAAGACAGTAGTCACTTGCTGGCCTTGAAGGGACTGTGCACCCGTCTGAAAGGTTCCCTATTGCATCTGGCTATCACCATGTACGCGGCTTTTAGGTAAGAAATGAGACACTATAGTCTCCGTATCTCCAAACTCTGCCTCGCATGAGCTGATTTAGGTTTCATTTCTGTTCTTCGAGGAACACAGCCCCCAGTATGAAACCAGTGGCTCAGTGCTAAGGCCCAACGGTAGTAAATGAACATACATGGGACACCAGTAATTACTCATGAACTTTTCACACATTAGTGTGTGCACGGGCTGGGCCTCCCTGTTTTATTCAATTAGCCTCTGACCTCTTGTCTGAGGTGTCCTGCTATGCCAGTTTCCTGGCTATTTGGGATCACTCACAGATGTACTCCTCTAACCTCATAAGTCAAGGGTGTGGAATTTAACAAAATATCTACTTGTCCTTGGGACAGGCTGTGCCCGGTAAAAAAATCTCCTCGTCCCTTTGGTGCCAATTAGTGCAGCAACAAATTATGGTAGAAATGTTATTATATATTAGCTCTGATAATAGCTTCTCTGATTATTCCAGAGCTCATACAATAGTACAGTATGAATACTAACAATTCCTTTTGCTACCTTTCCACAGTTCACATACTGGGGCCGGAGGTAGCGGTGCGCACTAGTTCCAGTGATAGAATGCCCATATGAATCTGTGCAAACCTTCTAACTTGCATGCTTTAGGGATTTTCACCCACTCTTCTTTGGTCTCTTTCCATACGGAGAAAGGTTTGAAATTGACTCCTGACAAGGGCAGAAGTAAAATGTCTCCCAGGTTTGGGAACAAAAATGGTTGGAGGAAAGCTCAACAGATATTTGCATGAGCAAATCTACTCATGCGTAGTTGCTCGTGCTAAAATGAAGTTCACAAAAACTTTCTAGTAGTACGATTTCCTTGCCCAATTATGTAAATTCTTGTGAATTCATGAAAGTCATAAAAAATCTGCACTAATGCAAGGACGTATAGCATGGGTGCACTTTTGTGACTTTCGTTAAGAATTGAGCCCCTAATTAGGTCTGACGTTAACCAAGACCGTTTGTTTTTATTAAAATTCTA
The DNA here is from genome assembly GCF_031143425.1 of Pleurodeles waltl. Classification (NCBI taxonomy): domain Eukaryota; kingdom Metazoa; phylum Chordata; class Amphibia; order Caudata; family Salamandridae; genus Pleurodeles; species Pleurodeles waltl. Next base: position 787,067,075 of record NC_090444.1, on the reverse strand, counting down.
TCTATCAATGGCTTCACTGTGAGTGACAGAATTTAGCTCTTTCACAAGGAGCACATCTGCACACAGTAGTTGTGTTCAGTGCCAAGAACCTCTGAACAACGGCCCTCATTATAACAATGGCGGTAAAAACTGCCTACTGCTGTGGTGATGGCCACCAATATAGCGTCACTGCGGCTACCATCCATCCGCCAGATTATGAGCACTGCCGGACTTCCACCACAAGAAGAGCAGATATCCGGCAGTGATCATACTGGGGGACGGTGGTAAGTTGGCACTGCTACCACCAGCACCGCCACGCCAGTTGAATGCTGCCAGAAATATATTGACCTGTGATGTGGCCTGGTGGTGTTCTGCTGGCGGCTGCTGCTGGTGGCAGCAGCGCCCCTTCCCGTTCCGTGCGTGTCTGCAGGTGTGTGCGTGTATGGGGATGGGGGTGTGTGTGAGGATTGGAGGGGTGGGGGTGTGTGTATGAAGAGGATCAGAGAGGGGTTGGGGAGTGTGATGATCGGTGGTGGGTGTGTGTGTGAGACGATCGCAGGGGAGTGGGGGGAGTTTGGATAAAGGGGGGCATCAGGCGAGTGTTGGGCGGTGGGGGAGCCACCTAATGGTGACAGGGAAGGAATTTCCTGTCACCGGTATGGCCTACCGCCATGGTTTTCGTGGTAGGCAGGCTCATAATGCCGCCAGCAGTACTATGCCAGCCTCTGGGCTGGAGATTGAAATCTCTGGCCAGGCGGCTAATACCGCTGTGGCAGTATAAGTGGAGAAGTGGCGGGTTGGCTGCAGCCAACCTGCCATTCTCATAATGTGATGGTATTACCGCCACATTTCCACTCACCACTGGGATCATAATAACCACCAACGTGTGCTTTTCAAGAAAAAAAAAAGTTTCTTTTTTCCTTTTTGCCAGTGTTTGTTAGAAAGGTGCAGGCCTCGCAGCTCCCACAACTATAAAGTTTTTCATAAAGCATGTCAAAACAATACACGCATTGACAAAACAAAAAGGCTGACCACTGATGTCGGACCTATTGGCTTTGCCAATGTTTGTTTTCATGTTTCCCATAATCTTGTTAAATATGGGTACACCGATTTTCCATTTAAGCATGCATCAACACATTTTACTAAAGGATGCTTCAAGGAAATAGTACTTAAAATTTCACATTAAATTAACAAAACCTTTTTTTCCCTGTTGCATTTTTATGAAAATTTTATTTTGAAAGCTAAGAATCAAACTTGCTTTCAAGCTTCTTCAGATATTTGCATCTAATCAGAGAGCATTTTATGTAGCTTCATATTGTTCAACTTTGCAAACATCTGTACACATTTTTATAATGACCAATCCTGTTAGTGCAGTTCGAGCTTACAACATTTCTTTAAAGCACTCACCCTAATAATAAAGAGTTTGCATTAATGAACCATAAATACAAGTTCAAACAGCATTAACATATGAACACACATATTAGTGTGATTGCAGACAATGCCTTTCCCTGATCCCTTATGACAGACAGAGCGTTTGTACTGCAGTGGTTTGGACCTACTTGTCCTAAGGACAAAATAAACATGAAAACAATGTGCAGTCTATAGAACTTCCACATCCCTGCAGGTGTTGCATTTAAAGACAGATCTTCAATGAATAGGTAACATAGGTTTTATGATGAAGTTTATTTGAAGAATAAAGTCTTAGTTACAGGCAACAAGTATAATAGTAAATGCCTATGTAAATGCCCCACCAGGGGCAGCATCCTTGCTGCTCAGCCCACTGTCTCCAAGTGCCCTCCTTCTTCCTAGCCTTCATCAACATTCTATTGCATTCCACTCACAGTGGCTGAGCAGCAGGGAACTGGTTAATAAGGAGAGAAAGCATACCAACAATTCAAGTAACAACACATCTCCTCTTCATAAGGAAAATAATAAAAATACATAATGGGCATCTTTGAACCCTCATCAAAGAAGTAAACAAAAGGTCTCTTACAATCCAACATTATATTTAATCATCTTCCAACCTTCTCTGCAGTAGACCAAGTAAAGGCATCTTTTAACCTACACTCACCTCCGAAAGACAGGGCATCCTGTGATGATAGGAAAGGTATCTTTCAACCTCCACTTATCCCTGAAACTTAGGCCATCTTGTGACCATAGAAAAGGGTCTCTTTCACCCCCACAATCCAGAAGGGAACTGGTAACTAAGGAGAGGAAGCATAGCAACAATTCAAGTCACAACATTAGGCTTCCTAATATGAGGTCTTTGCTTGTACGAGTGCCCTTACCTTACTGGGGATGTGATGTTGGGACCTGGTGCTTGTTGTAATGTAGTCTCCTCCCGACAGGGTTTAATCACCTTCCGTTGTGGAGGTTGGGGTACTTTGATGCGGTACTGTTGGTCACACTTGTGCCCCTTCTCCCACGCTCCAGTGGGTGTATTGGAGATGTGCTTCCGGTTCACCACGTGATTGCGGGTGCCGCTTAGTGAATGTTGACACATATCTTGTGACACAGTCATGATTGTTCTTTGTAGTTACTATTGTGCTGTTCTGGTCGACTTGTGGAGAGCGTGTCTCAAAAAGTACTCAGAACATATCCCTTGTTTGCTGGTTACGTACTAGAACCCAATGATACTATGCCGAAGACCAAGTCTCGGGCTCTTCCAGTTGTCCTGACATTTTGGTTGTTCTGGGTCTTTCTACAATGAGTGTTTGCTGCATTGAGTTGCTCGAGAGCCACAGGTCGGCATGGGGAATGTTGTCTTTCACAGCCCTTCCAAACAGGATGTCAGCTGGTGCTCTTTAAGTTGTGCAGTGTGGGGTGGGTCAATAGGTTCCTGAGGCCTTGTGGATAACATTCTCCATGTCAGCCTGTTGCTCAAACCTGATGTGGATTGTCTTGCTGCCTGTGTGCATTAGTTTCTCAACTTCCCAGTTGGCTAGGGGCCAGCACAGGTGATATTCTTTTGAGTGACGGTAAGGGACCACATGTATTCTTTAAAGTCTTGGTTATGGAATGGAGGGCCTTTGTCACTTTTGAGTGCGGAGGGGACCCCCAACAAGATTTTGTCAAGACACTTCCACGTTTGTTCAAAATTCATGCTTGTCAGTATACCCACAATGGGGCATTAGGAAAAAGACTCTGACACCACCAGCATATGGCTTCCGTCAGGTAGGAATCCAAAGTCATCACTGATGCCATTCCAGGGACAAGCGCTAGGGAGGTTCGTGTTGAATGGAAGACGCTGGTCTGGAGCCTTGCAATTGCATACATGTCACCAGTGGCATTAGCAACCATTGTCTACCTCTGCTTCTAGAAGGGAAATCAGACTTTCCATCACAGGCTTGTTTTTAGTTTTGGTAGGTCATAGGTAGGGTGCAGCATTACTTATCCTAGCAGGCAGGGGATGTTGATTCTGTGTCCTCTCAGTAGGATACCTTGCCCGATGGCACTGAGTTCATGTTGAATGTTCCACATAGTGGGCAGGTCGCATTGAGATATGCCATCACACTTTCCTACATCTCAGAAGAAGTCACTCCCTTTGTCAGTCCTGATCACTTCCAGAGTCTTTTGGAGGCATGGATCCATGCAGTTGTGTCAGTGATGTCTTGTGGGGCTACAGCCCTTGGGCAGCTGACTTCAGCAATTCAGTGGGCATATTCATCACAATCTAAACTGAGTGCTTTGGGATTAATGGGAGTTTGTCTTGGGTGCCTGGAAAGTTAGTTTGTGGATTGTCGCACCTGGGTCTGTATCCTACCATCAGCTGGCATTTCCACAGCTGAAGACCCCATTTTTCATTGCGTGGGGGAAAGTGCAGTGCTGTGCCTGTGAACAGTGGTATGAGCAGCTTGTGGTCAGTGATGACTCAGAAGGGGCAGCCATAGAGGTATAAATGAAAGTGGTGTCTCTCCCACTTCTTTTTTATGCGGACTTTACACTTCCCAGTGCCAGTGAGTGCTCTACTGGAAAATGCAATGGGTGCTCAGTGCTGGCATCTACCTCTAGCTCTGACTCCTTTGCGGGGGTTGCAGAAGTGAGTGTCCTGGAGGAGGGAACTATACATGGTTTGAAATCATTCATCTTCGTCCTTCCCTCATGACCGGAGGTGCAGGCTGTGGTGAGGAGTCACAGGTGGTCTACCAGCGTTGCTAGGTTGGGGATGAATCTCCCACAGTGGGCTGTGAGACCTAGGAGGTTTTGGGCTTTGGTAGAGGATACTAACATGCTAGCGTCCTTGATGCCTACACACTTGGTTAGGTCACCTTTGATGCCGGTGGCTGTAGCAAAAGAATTCCATTTAGTGGCAGAAGAACTGGCACTTGTTTCAACTGAGGGTGAGTTAGGATGCATTAATCCACTTGAGGGCCACCTGCAGGCAGTGGTGATGGCTCACAATGGTGGAAGCATGGATAAGGATGTCATCACTGACATTGATGATGACATCGAAGCCAGTGAAGATTTGGAAGATCTCCGTCATCTCCGTCATCTGAAGTTTAGTCTGCTGTAGTATAGGAGACCGACATGAGTGCAAAATATCATGATATACCTGCTGTCATCATGTAGCTCAAGCTGGTGAGAACTGGAATTCAGATCTAGCTTCAAAAACCACCTGGGGCCTTTCATTTGTCAGTGGTGAGGCCATCATTTGTGGGGGAAGATGTGATGTTATTTCTTAATCTGGAATACACATTACATTACAGATGTGAATGCATCCTGCTTTTTTGGGCTTAGTTGTTACCACCATGGATGACACTCATGAGGTGGGCCAAGACAGCTTTTATATGAACCCAGCATCTTCAAGTTTTTGCAGTTTTGCCTCCATGGCAGTGAGAAGATGTAAAGGCATCCTGCAGTGTCTTAATACAATGGGTCACACAATATATTGCAGTTCATTTTAGGTGCCCTACGCTGATGAACAGATGTAGGAAACCAGCAAGCAGGTAGTCAATGTCACTAGAAGTGTCACTAATGGCTGTGACAAAGAGGTGAGCTGGCGACCTGCTGCTGTGTCGCAGATGAGAAGCCTTTCAGAGTCAGATGAGGCAACAAAGAACCTTGGGTGAGTTTGTGCCCCATGTGTGACGGAACAGATGAACACTTCTGGCAGTGGGACAGGCATCAAGCTTCCATAGATGAAGATCTTGGCAGTGTTTGGCGATGTTTGGACAAAATATCAAGTTACAAGTAACGTGTGGACAAAATATGGTGCAAAGACTACCGACCCAAAAAATATTGCGAATGTAAGTTTCTATGGGTAAGCAAAGTTTTACTATACTTCACTCCACATATATGTACCTTGACAATATATATATGTATATATATGTAAAGTGAGAGTGTTGCAGTGTCCTCAAGGGTCTGTTGAGGGATTGTGTGCTATGGAACATACTCCTTGGCATTGGGGTGTGCCATGCCCATGGTGTGTGGACGTTCTGCATCCACCATGGCAGACTTTAACAAAGTGGTCATGTCCCTACCATTTGAGCAGGTCTTGCTTTCTATGTGGCACTCTATGTGGCACTCTTGGAGAGGGTGTGGTGGGAATTAGCAGTAGCTGCAGGGGGCTTTGGTGTGGTCCTTAGAGTGAATGGTTTTGGGGGCTCCTCGTCACTGGTGGCCTTTTGAGACAGTGGCCACCATCTCCACTGTGACTAGCCTAGGTGTGGGCTCTTGTGTCGTGGTAAGTTTGTGGAACTCCATCTCAGTGTGTTCAGCCCGTTCTTTAGACAGTGTATGGAAGCAAGTGAGCATGAAGATTTCATTTAGCGGCATGCCAGGGCAATGCAGAATGTGATGCCTCAAGGCAGTCGACCAAGAGCCTTGAATAATTTGCATGCGTACCTCTTTTTGGGTGTAATCTTTAGGGCAGGTGCTGGTGAGTTCCTTTAGTCGTGTGTAGAAAAGGTCAAAAGATTCCCTCTCATGTTGGCAAGCTTGTAGAAGCTTGAATTTTTCAAAGTCTGGAGTGGGTTGAAATATGTGTTGAAGTCTGTTATGGCACTGTTATAGTCAGCATCCCCTCTGGTAACAGGAAGATAATGAGTTTGAACATTTTCTCACCAGCATAGTGAAGGAGAAGGGATTGTTTTGTTTCCCTACCAGTTTCTTTGGTGACCCTAAAGTAGTTGCTCAATTGCACGGCCCAAATGTTCCACCATTCACTGAGTATGCTGAGGGTCACTGAGTATGCTTTGTGGAGGCCATTGATTGGACACCCCCCCAATGATATGAGCATGCATGAGGCATTGCAGAGGAGCACCAGCAGCTTGAATTGTGGGCAGAGTGACCTATTGGTTTGGTGCAGCATGTGCACCATCCTATTGAGCATCGCTCAGGATGGAAGGTAGGTGTGTGCTACACTGTGTGTCACGTTGCAAGTGTCGGGGTGTGGGGAGTAGGCTGCACAGACAGTACCGGTGGTGGCAGGATGATGCAGCCACTCCATGAAGAAGATGGGGCTTGTGGGCGTGCCACGCCTAGACTCTGCTGCCATGGTTGGAGGAATTGAGGCCAGAGCAAGGTGTTTTACTGAGCCTTGAAGGATGGGAAAAATGCAAAAGATTTTGGACATTTTTCCAAACTGCAGCAGCAGTTGCCTCACATCAGTGACACCCTCCTCTGAGATGTGGTATGCTGGGCGGGCCTTACTGGATGAAGACAGGGGAGTGGCTGGCTTGCCTCTCACATTAACAGAGCACAAGATGGGTGCAGCGGGGCTAGAGACACCTTATCACCACTGTAATGGTGCAGTGCTAAAACTGTGGTGGTAATAAACATACTCAGTACATAAGTAATAACTCTCTGACTCTCCATACACTACTGCAAGCAGGTGGGGCCTCCCCCTTTTATTCAATCTCACCCTGACCTCTCATCTGATGTCAGAGTGTGAACATGTGCACAGCCTTGACACCACAGGGCAGGGCCCAGCAGCGTACTAGACAAACCAGTCCTTAAGCTTAGCAAGCTTTCATGGTGTAAGACACAGCACCAGATTCACCCATGTATTTCTGGGAGCACGATGAACCTAACTAGCACCAATTTTTATTTTCATCTGACATTTGTAACCACTTCAGCACGCGTCTGCAGTATGATGATGTTTTGCATGGCATAACATATTTAGTGCACTGCTTATTAGCATGTTGCGATCTAAGGTAGTGTTTGGATCATTGCCACACATGTTTGGAGATTGGCACACTAATTCAGCTAGTAGTGGAAATCGGCTAGTAGTGGAATGTGGTCTACCTCATGTAAAACACTGTTTTTGATAATGAGGATTGGAAGTCAGTTGTACAACTTAACCGAATGTAAATAATGAGGCGGTTCATTCATCTCATGTAAGGCACTTTGTATTTTATGGGAATGAGGATGGGATGTAATTTATATGACACAAATGAAATGTAAATAGAGAGTGTAATTCACTTCTATATACTTTGTGGCATAGAAAGGAAAATAACTCTTTGCCTATATTTGTAAATAAGTGGTGTATGTGGTATGTATTCATTTCTTAGGTAATAGTACCCATGTCTTTCTCTGTCCTCAGGAGACCACAATTTCCCATCCAAAAGAAGTCAATCTTCTCAATGGAGGAGTTCTGATGCTAAAATGTACTAATTAATTTTGATTACTAGGAGTGAGCAAACAAACGAGGGTTGTTCATTTATCTCCTTGAGATTTGAATGAGCTCTAGGTGGATTGTGAACTAAACAATTATATAAACACTTACAATTTTGTACCAAATATGAAGGACAAGAAACTGTAATATCTCTGTAATGTACGGCCTAATTTAGTTCTGGTGGTAACAGTCCTGCAGTCATTTTTTGACTGACGACACGTCTGTCACTGTGACAGTCCATCCGCTGTATTTAAATGTTGGTGGTCCCATAGACAAAAGTCTGCATTCAAACCACTGTCTCTGCCAAGAAATACCACCTGTGTCGATGGCGAGAGGGAAATATAGATACTGGCAGGGACCCAGACAACCTTACTGCTGTGCAGATTTGGATGTGCCTTGCCAATGAGCAAAAAAGTGGTGGTCCAACTTGTATGTCTGAGTTGATGACTGTGGGGAGGAAGAGGTGAAAACTCACCTTTTGCCACTCCCTCCGTCTTTGACTGGACATGACTAGGATACACCTGCCATCACTGCTGCGACCAGCCAGCGGAGAAAACACAAACCCCGTCGCCGGACTCGAAGGTAGGGATGCCGCATTGCCAGGGTACATTGGGTGGGCACTGCACAGGAGGTCGGGAACACTGCAGTCATATACATGTCACAGTAATTGATTTAAATTACTGTGACATGCATATGTGGGGTACACAATGGTATCACACAAGGCTAGGAGCAAGCTTGCACACATGCATATCGCACACATACACAACTGTCATTGTGGTATCAGTATTCATTGGCAAATGAATGCTGACACCACAATGACAGTACACTCACACTGGACAGTGGTGTTCATGTGGGAGCATTGCAAGGGAACTTGTACAGGTAGGTTTGTGCTATCTGCGGCATATGTGAGTGAGTATGTGTGTGTGTGCATTGGCTGGTTGAGTTAGAGGGAGCTTGAGTGGGCAGTGTGGTTTTGTCTGTATTTGTGTCACTTTATGTGGGACCGAAGTTGTTGTGTGTGTTGTGTTGCTGTCTGTCACACTCAGGTGAGTGATGTTGTGTGGCAGAGTTTGTTGTAATGAGTGTCGTTGTGCATGTGTATTAGTGTGTTTGTGTAGCTGAGTGTGTTGGCTGTTGTGGCTGTGTCCGGTATGGGTACAGTGCCAAAGGTCTGTGTTGTGGCATGGATGTATGTCAGTGTTTTTTTTTTACATGTAAGGGTTGTGTTGTGTTGGAATGGCAATGGATTATTGTGTGAATGTGGTGTGTTGTGTAGTGCAGGGGTACACAGATGGCTAAGGGACAGCATCTTTGTGTCACTTACCTCTATTATATAGCCCCTGCCATTGAAGGAAGTCATTTGGGTCCCACCACCATCTCCCTTCGTTAGCAATCCGTTACCAGTCAATCCGCTTGAAGAGGTGTAACATCTAAATAAGATGGGAGGATGACCGCCGATTTGATGGTCAATTTGATGGTCTTCTCAGGTCTGCGGCCAACACGGCTTGGCGGTGCGACCACCAAGATCTAAATCAGGCCATAATGATGTTGCATGCCTTGCATATATGTGTTAATCAATGTGTGTAAATCTCCTATCAGACTAATGAGTTTAACTAAAGGTGTAAAATAATCTTTTACTTGGCATTTTGAATAAATAATGTTGAGCAGATGGCAATACTATTTATATTCAGATATTCAATTATAAATGATTACTTCATTGTTGAGAAATTACTAGAGGCCTCAATTAATTCTCATAAGAGGACCTTATCTTCCTTTCTTTCTAGTAAAGCCAGATTCTATGGAGGGGGTATTTAGGCAGGCCCTCTTTTTTGTATATGCTTTGCTCTGCCGCAGCACCTTCATGAGATTGTGAGACCACTGTCCCTCAGACTTCTGTCAGTGTGCTGTCCAGACCTGCAGACTCATGCCTAACCTTTAATCTTTTGTACAGGCTTGACTTGCAGACATCTTGTGTGCCCATACTAGTTGTCTTACAAGATTGCTGCTTTTGTGGGCTGATTAGGGTTGTAACGTTTGAAAGCACTTTTGAGAAAAAAAAGCATTTTTTTTTAAATAACCGAGGTTACAGTGTTTCTTCTTCTGTCTACAACTGTGAATGCAGTCTGAGGAGATCGCCAAAGGTTCATGTTTTATGTGGTATCCCAGCCATCAGTGCATGCGTTGGAGGTGTTGTTACACGAGGACGTATGTCGTTCAGCAAGGTAGAGACTTGACCATATGTTCAAGAGCCCTTTTCTTTTCTGTTATTACATGTTATTGTTTTTACACAGGTTTACCTACTTTAGCACCAATACTTAATCATTGGATTTACTCATAATTTACACTTAAGAATGAATAAAATGTATGTGCACTCTTATATGTCAAATAAAACTTCGATTAAAAACAATGTAAATATGATTATCTATGACAGGCCCCATAACAACTGACGTTTCTCAGACATTAGTACTTACCCCTTGTTTCAAGTAATCTATAGTTGGGGCGACTGAAAATATGCGATTTTGCAACTGCTGTGTTTTACTATAATTATGGACTTACCACATGTGCTACCTAATGTCTCTGGTTCAAATGGACCAAAAGTTACAAAAATGCAATGACACATAACTTGACTAGTGGTCCTAAAAATACAAAATCAAAAGGCTTTTTTATAGGGAAATTCCTCTGTAGGCTCTAATCCATCCCCAAATCTACCGCTAGTTTCATTTCGCATTTTGAACCGGGTATTGAGTTTTTGGAAGATATATGGCCCCACTTCAATTGTGTATTAAAATATAGAGCACCCCTGAAGCCGGCTTCTCTAGGTGTGTGTTGAAGGATTGCTTACATTTAAGTAACAGCAGTTCTATCCCATGGATGGCCTATGTTAGGAATACCTTATCCAATTTAGAACTTGAAACACTTTTTGATTCCCCAGACAGTACTGGACCACAAATAAAAGCTTTAGCAAAATGAAAATATCTCTTATATAGAGAGGAGGCTTGATTGGTGAGAACTTTAGCTATGGTATCAGTGTTGAATTGTGTACATATTTCCACCACTTCTAGTATAGAGACGTATCTAGAATGCATAGAAAACCCACAGATTTTACTTACCAAGGCTAAGACTGAACACTATCCACTTTTCAGTTGCCTTTCCCTCCCCTGGATCTTGGTTTGCATTCTTGTCCTGCTGCCTATATAATGCCTCTTCCACTCAATCTACTGTGCACTCTATGTTATTTTGTACTTTATATTACACTTTAAGAGCTCGCTTTTAAACTCTGAGCATTTTACTTGTTAGCAAGAAGGAAAGGATTTTTTTAATGTTTATTTTCTCAGGAAATTTGTTTTGGTGTTCTCACATATAGTTCTGCTGCTGTCAAATTGAGAAGGAGATATGTAAGCCCTATGAAACTGGAAAACTGGTTTAGGGTTGTTGATTGTATGCTTTTTGGTTCTGTGCTTTTGTGGTCATTTTAACGACCAAATAAAGATTATTGAAAAGAAACTAAATGCATTGACACATACTGCAGTGCAGCAGAAGGCCCTTCACAAATGTTGACTGGTCACAATAGCTGTATTTGGGATTAATCTGGTACTTGAAAGTGAAACCTTAGTATAGACAGTGCTAACATGTAAAAATGATACAATAAGTATTAATATCACATAATGTGCTGAATTGCACTGGAACATTTGTATTTTCTAGCTGCATAATTTAGTCAAACCTGCTGCTAATGTTCATCCTCCCATTAAATAATACCACGGATCCTACCTACACTACATTTCGCTTCATACAATTACTGTAGGTAGGATCAGTGGTATTCCCTTTGTTCCCTTAACAAACTAATTTTAGCAGTGCTAAACTGTTGAAATGTCTTTAAACAGTATACATTTATAGTTTTTTAGGCTGCTTGCTTCAAGAGGCCTTGCAGTTTCTCTAGTTTAAGGAGTCTCCTTTACTTTGGCGAATGGCTAGGTTCCCTTTGCTTCTTTTTTTGGCAAACTGGAGTTAATGTTCCCACCTCCCTTGTCTGGAGCAACTTCTGATAGAACAAGCCACTTAATTTCTTCAGGTGTGTATTTCTCTTGTGACATGTGCTACTGTTTTATGTGAAGCGTTTCCATGTTCTGAAAATAATCTTAAATATTTTACTATGCAAATAATATTTCCATTTGGTAGGTTCTCTCACAAACTTTGAATGGCAAACATTACATTATCCCTTTTCTGGTCACTTTCCTCATGCAGTGATGCTTTGCATGCGCAGAGTAATTTTGCACATTGAGAGACATGATAAGTCATTTATTTGCAGAGGGCATTATGAGTCACCATGGCAATATTTTGAGTCTCATTCAATAGAAGACTTCTTGAAATCAGGCACCTAAGGCCAGATTTAGGCCCTCATTACAACCCTGGCGGTCAAAGACCGACAGGGCTGTTTTGGAGGTTGCACCGCCAACAGGCTGGCGGTGCATACTAGGGTATTACGACCGCAATGGAAACGCTGCCCAGGGTATTATGAGTCCCCTTCCCGCCAGCCTTTTCATGGCGGTAGGAACCACCATGGAAAGGCTGGTGGAAAGGGGAGTCGCACAGCAGACAGTGAAAAGCGCGACGGGTGCAACTGCACCCGTCGCACGGCAGCAACACCGTTGGCTCCATTTGGTGCCGGCTCCCATGTTGCGGCCCACATCCCGGCTAGACGGGTGGGCGGAAACTCTGTTTCCGCCCACCGGGCCATCGGGGATGTCATAACCGCACAGCGGTTACAACTTGGCGGGCGGCAAAATTGTAATGAGGGCCTTAGCGTTTGGCAGGCAGGTTACTCAATCACAAATGTGGCAGAGTACCCTGTCCGTGAAACCTACAGTACACCCACCTCATTCAAAGTCTGGTGGACTGTTAGATTCAAGCCAGAAGGGCCCCTAGTGGCTCCACTGATGAAAAGCTTTATCTGATGGTTCAACAGATTAGGGGGCACCAGAGGAAAAGCATGACAATGCCTGCCCTATTTAGGGCAGACAGTATGATGCTTTTCTTTTTCTGTCTGCCACCCAGAGTGTGGGATCATTAGTTTTTCAATAATAATCTTCCTCTTTGGGAGTTTGTTTTCAAAAAACAAAAACATTGGTAAAGCTGGGTGAATGTCCTTTAAAACCAATTGTGGATATCCACCACACTTATTGAATCTTGACAGGAACTGTCATGATGGTAGTTCATACCAAGATACAGAGATTGCTGACCTCTAAATTTGGCACACAGTAATCTGTCAGGGTGGGAGATGTGATGTCCTCTGTCACCCTGATGGGCTGCACTACATCCACTAAAGTTTAAGTGCCTTTTCTCTTTGGAGCTCTTCTGCTTCCTGATCTGATCAAATGTAATTAATATTTTATTTCTATTAGTAGAGGGTAGCCCCTATGCCCAGGTACACCCCTCAAAGGCAGAATCAGAATAAGCCAGGAGAGACTACTTTAAGGGTTCAAGCTGTAAAATACAGAATATTTTTCTTTACAGCAAAAAAGATTTTAAAATGTTAGATTATAAGATGTCAAAAAGTCCTGCATGGGGTTTGGTTTTGGCACCTACGGAGATGGCGGTGCCCCCCTGAGCTCCGCATCAGATCTGGGGCTTACTCTAGGAGACCTCCACCAAGAGCGAACCTCTGCCAGCTCTTACACCGGGAATTACGACAATAAGGTGCCAATGAGTCTCCTGACGTGTTTAGTCCCCTGATTTGATCATTCCATATAATTTATTTCGCCTTCAGTCATCACTACAGAAATCACACAGGGATGCCACCTGCCAGTTTGACTGCCGTCAGAAACTCGTCACTGCAATACATATGTCCGTGGTCACCATTGTCTCAACACACTCTTCATATATTAAAGAGCTCACCTCAGTAAAATACAGAGGATAATATAATGAACCAAACCTTTTTGTTTTGATTTTCGGCAAGTGCTTTCTCCTGACTGCTTCTTCACAAATGTTTTTGAACAACTTTCCCCACACTGTGTTGCTTTTTTAATGAATGTACTTGCTCAATACCACTTCCAGTGTTTTCTCTCACTGAAAGTGCCTGCAGTGAATGTTCATTACAAGTTGACTCAATGATATTGCATGCAAATACTCCTTCACACAAAAACCTTCCTGGTTAGTAGACTCTCCTTTCAGTGCAGTTTAAGGAAATTTCACCTTTTATTCAACCATCCTGCTTTTGTTTTTTGCATCTCATCCTGGCTCGTTGTTGACTTTTACTATCCTCCTTGTTTATGGGGAAAACTAGGAACTTGAGACTTACCGGAACGCTTACAAAATTTCCTCTCACAGATCTTGACTCTTCACTTGAGATGGAAAAACCTACATCCTCGAAAACAGACAATGCTTGATCGTCTACCTCTATACCTTCCACATTTACCAAACTACCACTAGGATCTAATAAAAGACCTAAAAAAGATCCCTTTTCCAGTTAAACCATCATCTGTTTCAATGGAAATTCTATAACAACAAATTTGTACTCTAAAACCTTTTATGGAAGAAACTAATGCCAACTTACAATACCTTGATGATATATAGACTCTAGCGTGTTCACAGTGGAACAAAAGGTTCTGATCTGCAGGACACCTCTTTATGAATAGACAAACTAGAATCTAAAATGTCCTCACTTAAAAAATATACAGAAGATCTTGAAAATTGCAATTGATGCAACAATATTCAAATTTGTGGCCTTCTGAAGGAACAGAAGGCTCTAATTCCGATGTCTACTTCCAATCCTTTCTTCTGAAACCTCTAGACCTACCATCTACCACAAATCTTAACATACAAAGAGCTCACAGACTTGGTCCAAAAGTTTCTTCCGAACCCAGAGGAGTTATTTTGCTCCTTTTACAATATAACGACTGCATGACCATATTATCAGCAGTTAAATCGAGAAAACAAATAATTTGGTCAGGTTGTTGACTATTATTTTTAAGATATGGCCAAAAGTACTGCAGATAGACAAGAACAAGTTTTAGATGTGCACCCAGCTTTGAGAGCCATCAATGCAAGATTTGGGCCCATATTTATACTTTTTGACGCTAAACTGCGCTAACGCAGTTTAGCGTCAAAATATTTTGCGCCGTCTAACGCCATTCTGAAGCGCCATGCGGGCGCCGTATTTATGGAATGGCGTTAGACGGCGCAATCAGACCGGCGCTGCCTGGTGTGCGTGGAAAAAAACCACGTAGACCAGGCAGCGCCGGCGTTGGGAAAAAATGACGTTAGGGGGTCTTAAAATGGCGCAAGTCCGGTTGACGCTAAAAAATCGTCTTAACCCGACTTGCGCCATTTTTTTTCGACGCCCATCCCCCATCAACATGACTCCTATCATTGTAAAGATAGGAGTCATGCCCCCTTGCCCAATGACCATGCCCAGGGGACTTATGTCCCCTGGGCATGGTCATTGGGCATAGTGGCATGTAGGGGGGCACAAATCAGGCCCCCCTATGCCACAAAAATTAAAAAAAAAAATACTTACCAGAACTTACCTTAATGTCCATGGGATGGGTCCCTCCGTCCTTGGGTGTCCTCCTGGGGTGGGCAAGGGTGGCAGGGGGGCTCCCTGGGGGCAGGGGAGGGCACTCTGGGCTCATTTTGAGCCCACTTGTCCCTTAACGCCATCCCTGACCCAGGCGTTAAAAAGCGGCGCAAATGCGCCGTTTTTGGCCACGCCCACTCCCGGGCGTCTCTTTTGCCCGGGAGTATAAATACCACGTAAAGGCCTGGGAGTCATTTTTTAAGACGGGAACGCCTCCCTTGCATATCATTAACGCAAGGAAGGGGTTCACGCTAAAAAATGACGCACACTCCGGGCACTTTGGCGCCCGAAGCGTCTAACGCCAGAGTATAAATATGGAGTTAGTTGGCGTTAGTTCTGCGTCGAATTTGCGTCGAAAAAAACGACGCAAATTCGGCGCAACCAGAGTATAAATATGGCCCTTGGTCTCATACACCATTGCCTCTTCCAAATCACTTACAAGGACAAAACAACTACCTACGATGATCCTGCTGCACTCAAGAAAGTTCTTCAACGGCATGAAGGAGAAGCTATGGAAGCTTCAAAATCTTCATAAAACTTTTAAAAATATATACGCATTCTACTTATTATTTTTGTTCACCTTCCAAATTTTTTAATATTCTTTCTTTTTCATAGCATATAATAAGTATTCATCATTCATTGATGTTGTTTTTCTCTTGCACGTCAGCAATATCTATGTCTCAATGCACTTGTGACGTCTCTCCATTGTATTTGAACCAGTTACCTACTTTCCGCACCCTTCTTCAGCGTGAAGTTTTTGTCACCGACATCTTCATGCAATGCCACTCCCTTTTCATGTTGTTTGTGTTCATTGGTACCCATTTCAGTCCTCATTTATTTGGCATGCACTGTCTTTCATTTTCTTTGAATTTTCTTTCTTCTCCCCTTTTCTACGTTTTTCCCCTTATTGCCTGTTACTATCCCTTTCCTATTGTTTCATATTTGTACCTCTCTCTCTCTTTTATTACTCTATGAAAAAACATCCAATCTTCTGTTTTATCACAATATTTCAACTTTCATTTGATGTCTTATAACTAGACATAATAATGTTCATACGATCTTTGTATAATTACATTCCAGGTAACTTCATGGAATGGTAAAGGCTTAAGTAGTCCTATTAAACAACAGAGGATCATTTCTCATCTCGCCAGACTTAAAACAGACATTGCCCCAATTCAAGAATCACATCTATCGGAACTGAAAGCTAATAAATTGAAAAAATGTTGGAGTGGCAATATTTACACCTCCCCAGCTATGGGAAAAAATGGTGTAATGATCCTCTGTCATAAACCATTATGCATCTCAGATGTTCATCAAGAAAACGATTTAGAGGGCAGATGAATTGTTGTTAAATTGCTTAATAATAATAGTATGGTAACTATTGCCAACCTGTATGGTACAGTATCTGTTGACAAAACTTTTTGGCTTACTATTTCTAGTAAATTACTTAAATATGATCAAGATTATTCAATTTTTGCAGATGAATGCAATCAGGTCATGGATCCAATTCTAGACAGGAATTCAAAGGTCAAATGTTCCCACCACAAAATGCATAAACAATTCAAATCAGCTGTCTGTAACAGATCTCTTAATGGTATTTGGAGACTGTGTCACCCTGATCTCCACGAATTCTGTTATTATTCACCACACATCACTAACAATCCCGCATTGATTATTTATTTTTCAGCAAATCCCTTACACAACTTCTCCAATTCAGAAATAGGATCTATCCTAATCTCTGACCACGCTCTAGTATTCTTGAGTCTTGTACTCACTGCTTTTGCACCACACTCAGGCAGATGGCGTTTCAACAATTCCCTTCTTTTAGGCACAGATTTCACCTCACAGTTTTAGAAAGTTCATCTAAGGTTTCTTAACCATCAGTGACACTAATCACACCTCATTCTTAACAATTCGGGATACATTTAAAGCAACTGCCTGCAGCTTCTTCATAAATTTAGTATCACATAAAAATAAACTTGTGGAAATTCAATCAAACAACCTTTGAATGCTATAAAAAAAACTTGAATATAAATTCTACACTGTAAAAATGAAGTTTTACTAATATTATTAATGGGTGCTAAAATAACATTCAATTATATCACTACTATTGCTGCTTCAAATTATCTAATAGAACACGTGTTGAAAATAAATTTTTGCGCAGGTTATGCGCACAGTGTACAGCAAATTTCATCAGTCATGAGGAAGTGGGTCAAAGTTTTCTGGAGGACACGGTTTCTATTGCCCCTCTATTGCTCTGGATTAGATGCTGGCTGAACCCAGCGGCAAGCCTTGTCCAGGATTGTATTTCTGATTTTTTACAGTTGGACAATTCAAATAGGATTCCCGGCTTTCGTACTTGCGAAAATCTTTTGGAAAGCTGGGGCTCAGGTATATGTTTGAAGAACCCCAACTGTTAACTACAAACTCTAGGTCTGTTCTGAAATCACATCATTTTGAGTATACTTCAGATCTGAGATTTTATAGTTCCCTGAAACTGAAATCTTGCTACGGCTTCATACAGGGAACCTTATTTGACCTGGTTTTCATGCCCTAAATTATGCTCTCTTTTAACTCTTTTTAGATTGAATTTGATTCATTTTAAGGTGGCCTTTCCTAAACAGTGTATTTGGCAAAATGATATACCACCCTGCCCTTGTGATTCTAGATCAAAGCAGAGTACTTTTAATTTTTTTCTTTTTTGCTCTTTATATGCTATTCCTAGAAATGCTTTTATTTTACTCATTTTACGTCAACAAAAGACCCATTCATTACTATATAATGAATATATTTTCAGAAACTGTCAGACATTCAAACCTGCTATCATGCATTACATTTTATCAGAGCTTCTATAGGTATTAGAAAACAGAATATTTCGATCTAATTTTTAAATGCCTATGACAGTTTCCGTTTAACATCATAAGGTAGTTGATATTAGCCTATGTCCTGAGAATTATTTTTGTACATTTGCACACTTTTAGTGATTTTAAACTGTGTCTAGTATACCTATCTGCTACCCGTAAAGGGGAACTTTGATTAGATGATTATGTGCTGTTTAGGTAAATTTATTTTTTGGTATTTAACTGTGTTTTAAATCATTTTATAGATTTTTAATATGTGTTTTTGTTTGTACTTTTATGGCAATTGCCGAATAAAGTTTCTTTGACTGACTGACTGACTATCTACTATGGAGGCCAAAAGAAGATGGGCAAATTACTTATTAACTACTTAAAAATCACAATAAAAATGAGCTCTCTCATTAATATAAAGCGGAATGCACTTGCTAAAGATAAAGATACTCTTTACACATTTTTCCAATTTTATAGACTCTTATATACTCCAGACTCAAACCCCTCTCCTTCAGATATATTTAATTGTTTTTCAAAACCTGGACTCTCCAAACACTCCCAATGTTGAATTTAACATCATTAGATGCTGATATTACCTTAACTGACATTATCAATGCAGTAACTCTTCTTAAAAGAGGGAAAGCACCCGGGCCTGATGGCTTTACCATTAAATTCTATACCCATTTCTTGAAATTTCTTCTCCTTTATTTCCTACGTCTTTCTAACTTTTTCATTTTGCAAAATGCGTCCCAAGGTACCTTACAAGAAACTATCATATGTTTCATTCCAAAAGATAATAAAGATCTCAACTATTGTAAAAATGATTGTCCCATTTCCTTAGTCAACACAGATGACAAAATGTTTGCAAATATTTTAGCCGTGCAGATTGATCCCATTATTTCAGATCCTATTGGACCTGAACAATCCGGCTCTGTTAAAGGAAGACATCTCTCTCACAACTCACGGGCTCTCTTTAATATACTTGTCCATACTCCTTTAATAGATCATTCATTAGCTGCTTTCACATTTGATGCTGAAAAGGCAATTGATAGAATCAAGTGGGATTTCATGTTTACTGCACTAAAATGGATTGGTTTCCCCCAACATTTTGCAACCTTATCTCTTTACTGTATATTGGACGCAAAGCTGCCATATTTGTGAATGGAATTTTATCTGACTATTTCTACTTGTCTAGAGGAGTACGACAATGATGCCCTTTATCTCCTCTTCTATTTATTTATTATTGCATTGGAACCTTTCCTAACTAAAATCTGACTTGACCCCGATATCTCAGGTTTTCAACTGGGTACAATTGATGGAGATCAGATTTTACTAATACATCAGTGGCATAGAAGTCAACATATGGTGACTTATAAATCTTCATTTAAAGCCTAACTGATGACTTATAAATCTTCGTTTAAAGCCTAACAGAGAACATCAATGTAAAATGTAAAAATGTGAATGTTTGAAGTATGGCGGACATTGTGCCCTCCACTTATTTGGGTATCACGTTTTGCTATGGCAGATTTTGTGCATTTACATTTTATTGAACTACTGACGTAAATTCATGTTAAAAATATAATTTTTAGAGATTATACAGATGTGAAAAGAATATTATGAATAATAAACAAATGATTTAACAGTACTTATATTGATGTGTAGGAATTTATTAATGTAGGGTTATATGTGTGCAGAGAAATAAATACATATTTCAGTTATTTCTAATGTTATGCATTTATAGTGGCTATGATTAAATGATTTTTCTTTCCCTATGTGTTAATTAAATGATACGCATCAGCAAAGTGTTTAGTAATTACTAATATGTATTAAGGCATTCTTAGCCAGAATAGGCCTGCAAATTGTGCACGTTTGAAGTATGGTGGATATTGTGCCTTCAACTTATTTACCACACTGAAATGGAATGGTTTCCCCCCCAACATTTTGCAACCTTATCTCTTTACTCTATACTGGATCCAAAGCTGCCATATTTGTTAATGGAATTTTATCTGACTATATCTACTTGTCTAGAGGAGTACGACAAGGATGCCCTTTATCTCCTCTTCTATTTATCATTGCATTGGAACCATTCCTAGCTTAAATCCAACTTGACCCCAATATTTCAGGTTTTCAATTGGGTATGACTGATGGAGATCAGATTTTACTAATACATTAGTGGCATAGAAGTCAACATATGGTGCCTTATAAATCTTCATTTAAAGCCTAACTGGTGACTTATAAATCTCCATTTAAAGCCTAACAGAGAACATCAATGTGAAATGTAAAAATGTGAATGTTTGAAGTATGGTGGACATTGGGCCCACCACTTATTTGGGTATCACGTTTTGCCATGGCAGATTTTGTGCATTTACATTTTATTGAACTACTGATGTAAATTCATGTTAAAAATGTTATTTTTAGAGATGATATAGATGTGAAAAGAAAATTATGAATAATAAATGAGTTAACAGTACTTATATTGATGTATAGGAATTTATTAATACAGAGTTATATGTGTGCAGAGAAATAAATACACATTTCAGTTATTTTTAACGTTATGCATTTATAGTGGCTATGATTAAATGATTTTTCTTTTCATAAGTGTTAATTAAATGGTATGCATCAGTAAAATGCTTAGTAATTAGTATTATATATTTAGGCATTCTTAGCTATACTAGGCCTGAAGATTGTGCACGTTTGAACTATGGTGGACATTGTACCCTCCACTTATTTGGGCATCGCATTTTGGCATGGCTGATGGTGTGCATTTACATTTTAGTGAACTACTGACTTAATTCACATTTGAAACATTAATTTTAGAGAAAACATAGATGTGAAAAGAATATTACAAATAATAAATTAATGATTTAACAGAACTTAAATTTATGTATATGAATTCATTAAGGTAGGTTTATATGTGTGCAGTGAAAGAAATACACATCTCAGTTATTTCTAACGTTATGCGTTAATAACGGCTGCAATTAAATGATTTTACTTTGCATATCTGTTAATTAAATGGTACTCATCAGCATAAGTGTTTAGTTAAATGAATCTCATTACCCCCTCTTCTCTGAGTCCAGAGATCCCATCAACCTCTAGTGTGGGTGGGATAAGCTGTTGTGTCACCCCCCCACCCACAGATTGTGGTTCCTGAATCCAAAATTTGAGGAAAAGGATTGCGCTCTAGCACTACATAGGTCTCCCTTTTCCCTTATTTATCAGGATATAAAAGAAACATGGACAAGTCAGAAATGTTACAACTTAACATCCATTGTACTAAACAACAATTTACTATAATCAACTTTAAATGACAATCTTCCAAAATAAAATACCTGGGAATATGGTTCACCACACAATATCAAAAACTCTATAAAACGTAACTTTGAATTTGTTAATTCCATATTAACTGATACCATCAACAGATGGAACACACTATTCCTATCCTGGATTCCATAAAGCTTATGCTAGCCCCCATTATCCTATACATCATGTCTATGATTCTGTCTGACATACCGCATTTGTACTTTGAACCAATATTTCTCATTACCTAAAATCTTATGGAAAGGAAATCAAATCTAGGAAAGCACTTTTAACTTTAGAGAAGTCTTTACAAATTACTATACCTATTATAGTAAGACCAAAATCAAAAGTGGAACTTGCATGGGAGGCAGATTTAGCGGTTTGTTGCCCCACTGATATATGGAATAAAATTTAGGCTAAAATTCATAAATCCTAAAGTGCAGGCAACACTCTAAAATCTCTATTTTTTATCTAACATCGAACACTTCATACTCCTAATACTATACAACGCTTCTCCCCAGATTCAAACATATCCTGTTGATCATGTAACATATCAAATGTGGACTTAAAACATGTGACTTTTGAATGTCCAAATAGTTTTTCCTTCTGGAGTAAAGTCTGGAATCAAGTTAATAGGATTTTAATGCTAATAATCCTTTCTACCCTTTCTACATGTTTTAGGAAGCCTTGCTCCTGCATGGTTTGAGCAATCCCAAGGCCACAAACCTATAGACCTTCTACTCGCAGTTGCATTCAATCTAATTACATATAACTGGAAAATGCAGAGGCTATAACATTTCAAGCAAAGTGGCAAGCCATTTGTTTCAATCACATACTTGACACTTGTTCCACTGATATCCCTAGCAAAACAAAGAGATCTGTTGAGGTTTCCAGTCACCACCTTTTTATCTAATTCTAGCCTAGAAGCTAATAAAATTATTTTAACTTCTGATGAAACTCGCAAACCACCTGAAGACCATCACTAATAATATTTTACTGTTTCATTCTGTTTTTTATTGAGAATGAAACTAAAATAAAAAATAATCTGTATTATAAAGTTTGAACATTTAGTCCAGGAATTTCCAACTTTTCTCTCCTAATTACAGTTTTTTTGATACATCTGTGATCCAATCCCTCTTCCTCTTTACCACAATACTCTGGTATTAACAGTCTTGAATTTGGTCTAGTGGCTGCCAATGGGAAATTCAAGCACTAATTTGTCACTGAAGTACCTATGTTCCATAGTGACCCCCAAAATGTGGTCTGGGAGCCTTCCACATAACGTGCTAGTACAGACCCTATTCAGCTGATAGTGATTATGCATGCTGACTGTGACTCAGCTCAGTGGCCACAACCGTCAGCTACACCAAGGACCAACTAGGAAAGAGCAACGACCAGATGCATCAACAAAAGAATGCTTATCAAAACACACCAGCAGAAGCCAGTCAGAGCAAGTAACATACATGTTACACGTCACTGCATAAGCTGCTAAGATCTTCAATTGGAAATGGTAAAATTCTAAAGTGACCCAGGTAAGAAGACTATTAACTGTGGGATCCCTCCTGATGAGGGGCTAAGTTGATGTAGCTGATATAAATGTTGTCTCTGAAGAGTGTACATATAAGGTACCCTTCAGAAGCATGAATCAGGAAAAGTAATGAGTGTTCGATACAATTCTATTCTGCCCAATAAGAACTGGTCCTTCTTTCCCCTTGCATGAAATGTCAATAAGACGTTCACTGATTGCCCAAAAAATCATGAGTACAGAAAAAGGAGAATTACACTCCATTTGACATGACTCTAGGACATCAAAGAAATTAACAGGGCATGACCATTGAATTTGGTGGATAAGCGTGTTTTGTTAGAAATTTTCTTTGGAAACTCAACAATGAGGATAACAATAAAAATGGATTAATATTGTACAAAAACCCAGCTACTTGAACTGGCAAAATCACAGTTATATTTTCATTTGGTTAAACCACATGAGTTTCAAAGCTATCCGCTTAGCTTGCAAGCATCAACACAGGATAGCATTTCCTACCCTTGGATATCCCAAATTACACCATGTTGATATGCATAGTCAGGTTATTCAAGAAATTATGGTTAGCATTGGAGAAAACAAATTTCTAGAGTGTGGCTGACATCACCTGAGGTGTAGCTACAACCTTCTTGGCCCATCAGCATAGCAGATTACCTGGCACAGGATGTTCCATGGGCAGGAGATCCTGTGCCAGGAAATTGTGAGGCCAGTCTGTACAAGTCCTCTCTATGCAGATAAGAATTGGACAGAAAAGCTAGTAGATATTGTGAGTCCAGAATCAAAGCCTTGCAGCTCAGGTAGGTGGTGATGTTAGGGTCAGCATCAATGTGCGCCAGAGGTGGGGGAATCCAAAATTCTGCTTATTAGTGGAGCTCAGAACAGTTGATAGTCGACTCCTGGTAATCAATAGCAGTCCGCCCAATGCCCTATATGGCTTTTGCAGCAGCAATAAGAGTTTCCAGTTGATCTAAAGAGCCCACTCAAACTCTATGTATTTTTCTCTACTGTGAGCTTCAGAGATCATCAAGCTTGTAAGCTTTTAAAAACAATTTGCTAACTTGCAGAGCTTGGGGATTTTAAAGCTTCAAAGGGTCCTACTAATGACTCCCCTAGAGAAACTTGCAAACTCCAGTCCCTCATAATCAATGTGGTTTACATCCTATCTCAAGAGACAATGGTGGTGAGAAGAAAGGCGAGAGTGAAGGCCCTAGTCTATTGACATTACAGTATCCCTGAGTCCAACTCTTTCTCCAACATCATGCATTCTAACATTTAACCCATAAAATAAGAGTGGAGGTAAACATAACTGATGCCACATGAAATGTAGCATGACATTCAATTAGTGACTTTTGATTGAAAATGGCAACCTAAATCGCAGTTATAACCTATGGGTAACTTGGACTAAAAAGACAAGTGCTAAAGTTATATTCCATTAAGCAAAATACTTTTATTGCAGCTATGAGAATAAGTGTGGGGAATGTATTTTCTATTTCCATGCATAATACAGTGAATTGATGCAATAATTGCAGGTATTATTATTGTTGTGCATCTACATGACATCTGTGTGAGTTGTGCCCTCCCATACAAACTTCAGACAAGGTACGTGCTCAATGGGGTTTCTCTACAGTTTCTAAAGACATGCAGTGAATGTTGCTTGTGCAGTGCATATTGTTAGAGAATACACCCAGTTTTACAAGTTCTCTAAGATAGTTACTGCTTCACAAAGATGTGTTCCACAAGAAGTTACATTTCCAAGTTAACATATGTTAACATAAAGGCAGCAACCTTTCTGACATATGATTTAAGTAAGTAAAGTGTGAGTTAATGTGATGGATGGAATTTCATAGGGATGTGGCCTTGAAAAAAGGCAGTGTCAGATATGCAATGTGAATTTTGTGAACACAATTGAAGTCATAGTAAATTACATGTTCCTGCTACACTTAGAGGAACATCTAATTTAGGCTGAAAAGGATCAGTGGGAAGGACACCATTAAATTTGGAATTCACAAAAGAATGTCAAAATGTGTGATATTCACTCGAGCAATGTTTATAATGGAAAAAAGAAAAATTAACTAGAAAAAAGAAGCAAAATATGTTCATGTCCCTGTACATGACTAAGATATTCATGAGTAGATTTCATATGATCAAAGACAGAGAAATAGGTGAACATCAGGTATCCTTCCTTGAGGTATTTACCATTGGGAAAATTTGCAGTATTAGACATGATACTTATAGAAATGTTTGTGATTTAGCAATTAGTGACAAGTTAGTGAGTAAGCAAAACATACAAAATGAGAAAGTTACTAACTCCTGTAATTACTTTTCTGACACATTCCCATTCTAACATAGTTTTAGATTAAGGGCCTGATTACAACTTTGGCAGAGGGGGTTCATCCGTCCCAAATGTGACAGATATCCCGACCACTGTATTACGAGTGCCATAGGATATAATGGACTTGTAATACGGCGGGTGGGATATCTGTCACATTTGGGACAGATTAACCCCCTCCGCCAAAGTTGTAATCAGACCCTAAGTCTGTGAGAAATTGGTTTGCTGATTGAGTAGAATGATAGCCCTACTCAAGCAGCAGCTACAATCCATGTCAAGGTGAACTACAAAACTCACTAAATGAACCCATGTTTAACCCCTTTTGTCACAAAAGCAGTCAGTCTTAACTTAGAGGCAATGGGTGAATTATTTATGCAGGGAACAAACAGTAACAACACACGAAAAATCCCACACCAAGTGAGAAAATAGGGTAAATATTAATAAATTAGCTTATACCAGAAAATACAAAAATCCAATCAGTATAATTCGAGTTATGGATTTTTTAAGTTTAAGGTAAAAACTAGTGCTTAAAAGATGAAAGCACCATCCTCAGGCATCTATTCGCACAAAGCCGGATGAAAGTCGAAAAATATGGCTGACCACAATGGAGTGTGAGTCAGATGAAAAAAAGTGGATTAGGCCCAGTCAGGGCTTACCTTTGGACTCAAAAGAAATTTCAGCAAAAAGCCTCTGAGAAGGAGGAAGTTCAGTATGCTAAGGCTGCAGGCGGTGTCCGATGAGGAGGCATCATCGGCATAGAGCCGCAGGTCAAAGTTGTGGTGAAGAGCTCCACATTTGGACTTAGTCTCTTTTTTGGAAGTTGAAAATCTCTAGCAGGAGGAAGCTGGAGGTTGTAGCTGATGAGGGCTCCACATGGCAGGATAACTCTGCTACGAAGGACCACAGAACTGGATTGCTGCTGCGGAGAATATGGTAACAGGAGCTGCAGAAAAGTCAGGCTGACTGGCGATGTACCTTAATCAGAGGGCTGGTCCCAATCTCATCTCAGTTCTCAGAGCCATTTTCAGCACAAAAAAATTATGTCTCAAGTTTTTGACTTTGGCTATCTGGGCACCTTTAGCACCACACACAAGTGTCCAGGACTGGGGAGGCACCACTTGAGGAGTTGAGACAAACTCAGGCTGGGTCTAGGATTGGGTTCAGAATAGTTGGTGCCTTTTCTGTCCCTAAGACTCTGATCGGGAGGCACTCTGGCAGTCCTGGGTTCAAGTAGTGGAACATAGCTCAATCAGCAGGGTAGGCCTCTGAGGTTTCAAGGCAGGCATCAGACAACAAAGCAGTCTTTCTAGGTGCAGGAAAGCAGTCTTCTGAAGTACACATCAGGCCACAGCAGCAGGCAATCCTCTGAGAGTCCTTCCACTGGTCCAGAAAGTGTACTGAAGAGTGGATCTTAGGGTATTATTTTATACCTGATTCCTTCTTTCAATTGGGAGGAATTTCTAGAGAATTCCCTTTGAAGTGCTTGGAATTTCCTGGCTTCCCTGCCCTGGCTCCAGTGGGCTGCCTGAATAATGAAGTGGTGTGAGGTACATTGTGGGAAGGCAGGGCACAGCCTATTGATTCCCAATTGGGGATGTGCCCATTTCTGCCTCCCATCCATCCTGCCCATCCAGGCACACCTAACCCCTCTATTGTTTGACTATATCAGAGGAATAACCAAAGTTCGACTGCCAACTACATCATGTCATTTGACCCAGGACAGGCTACAGGCACAAAATAGCTAGGTCAGGATAATGCCAACTTCCTAAAATATGGCATTTTCAAAGTTGTAACTTGAAATTCGACTTTACCGTTAAGGAAGATTTAAAATTACAATTTCTAACACGAGGCATTAAGGCGGTCATTCTGACCCTGGCGGTCAAAGACCGCCAGGGCGGAGGACCGCGGGAGCACCGCCGACAGGCCGGCGGTGCTCCAATGGGGATTCCGACCGCGGCGGTAAAGCCGCGGTCGGACCGGCACCACTGGCGGGCTCCCGCCAGTGTACCGCCGCCCCATTGAATCCTCCACGGCGGCGCAGCTTGCTGCACCGCCGCGGGGATTCCGACCCCCCCTACCGCCATCCAGATCCCGGCGGTCCGACCGCCGGGATCCGGATGGCGGCAGGGGGGGTCGCGGGGCCCCTGGGGGCCCCTGCAGTGCCCATGCCACTGGCATGGGCATTGCAGGGGCCCCCGTAAGAGGGCCCCTACATGTATTTCACTGTCTGCTGCGCAGACAGTGAAATACGCGACGGGTGCAACTGCACCCGTCGCACAGCTTCCACTCCGCCGGCTCGATTCCGAGCCGGCTTCATAGTGGAAGCCTCTTTCCCGCTGGGCTGGCGGGCGGTCTGAAGGCGTCCGCCCGCCAGCCCAGCGGGAAAGTCAGAATTACCGCCGCGGTCTTTCGACCGCGGAACGGTAACCTGACGGCGGGACTTTGGCGGGCGGCCTCCGCCGCCCGCCAAGGTCAGAATGAGGGCCTAAATGTCCAACTGTCCCCAATCAAAGTTACCATTTATTAAATTGTTAATGTTATCCTATGGGAAAGGTAGACCTCTCCATAGTTAAAACAAGTTAAGGAGTTTCTCAGTACCAGGACCTGTAAAACTTTAGAGTACATGCCCAACCTTCTAATAACATTGCACCCTGTCCTATGGGCTGTTTAGGGTCTACATTAGAGGTGACATATGCAATAAAAGGGGAGTTTAGGTGTTGGTAAGTGTGTTATTTTGCCAAGTCAAACTGGCAGTTCAAACCTGTTCAAAGTTCTGGCCGGAATGGCAGACCTGGGACATGTATAAGGGGCTACCTAAGTGGGTGGCACAATGAGTGCTGCCGGCCAACTAGTAGCATTTAATTTACAGGCCCTGGGCATTTGGTTTACAACTTTACTAGTGACTTGTAAGTAAATTAAATATGACAATCAGATGTAAGCCAATTTTAACATAATTTAGGAAGTGAGCATAACTATGGTAGCACTGGTTAGTAGAGGTAAAGTGCACAGATTCCTAATGCTAGCAAAAAAATAAATCAGAAAAATTGGAGGGTAAAGGCAAAATGCTTGGGAGAAGACCATTCTAAGGCTGACAGGTCTAACAATGTCATTCTTGTTAAATAACGCTAAATTTTCTGTGTGCCAAGATTGTTCTCTATTTCCACATTCCCACTCAAGCTCTAATTTGAGAGGCAAGGGTTGAGACATTTTTTTAGGCAGTGATGAATACTAAAAATGAAGTACACATCGCTGATTCTTAGCATGGCATTAACTAAACTGCATGAGTGAATTAATTTTATTCTCCTGTATCCAGAGGTTACACAGACATTAACATATGCCTTAAACTAGCTAGCCGTATTGGCTTTGTTAGTGTTTGTTAGCAGTTTCAGATCAAAAACTAGTATCAATGATTGCGTTGTGAATAAATGGATTTAAAAATATTAAAATTCTGAGAATGTTAGACAGTGAACTGTAAACTTTTAGAACTGTGGATAGGATATTAGTCTTCAGAGTGTCTCAATCGCTTCTGTTCTTTCCTACACACCAATTTAATGTGCAGTTTCTTACTGTATAAGCCACTTATGCCCTTTTTCCTCATATCTTTCGGAAATGCTCCATCTGGATATCTCACATGGCAGCTCCTTCCTCTTTGCCACTGTCTTTTCACATTGCTTCCTTGTGGTTCCCCATGAGATATATATGTGTATATATTTATATAACTTCTCCCCTCATCTCCCTCCTCCCTCCTCCCACCCCACCTCCCTCACTCTCACCCTCTCTTTCACATGGACATACAGCAGTATTTCAACAGCTGTATAACTCCTTCATACAAAATAGAAATTACAATTGTCAAATGTGTGACAGTCGGTCTCTGCGCTCTGTAGAAGGGTACGGATTGGGTAAGCATGTACTCGAAACAACTTAATAACTCATCAAGAGCCACTGTGAGAATCTTTCACTAACTTCCGCCTCAAGTCAATTGTGCAATGTTATGCACACACATAACCTGAACTTGTTCAGCTACCAGAGGCAAGTCTGTCCACCGGGACCCTGGCCTATGCAACTTTGATCATTTGAACTTCAAAACAATACACAAACATACAGAAACAAGCATTCATCTGACTAATACACAAATTATATTTAATTAAATTAATTAATAAATAACAAATCTAATTTTCATTGGAAGGTTGGAGATTTTCTAAAATCATTTGAGGCCCCTGATATTCTGTACCACATTCTCTTTGATGCACTTGCACTGCTGAGGATACAAACGTAATTAGGATACCAACTTAATTATTAGCCTCTGATTTCAAATTCCTTTCTTATTTACAGAGCGTTTTAAAAATGTCAGCTTTACATTTTGCTTCTTCATTTCTATGCGATTTATTAACCTGTTAATATTATTTTATTTTTTAAGTGGTCGTGGATACTGTGGGTAGGCACTGTAAACTCCCAGGGCTTCCCAAACCACAGGTTAAGAACCGCTGACCCAGATCTTTCAGTCCTTATCCATAATGCACACTACCCATAACGTGAATTTACACAGACGTTTAGAGGTAACTCAGTCCACCTTTTTTGCACCATATAAGAGTCACACATTGAAATTAAATAAAGTATAGAAACACATCTGTTAAAGTCTTATTTATACAGAATGCAAGATTAAGTAAAACAGGGCTGCAGCTCTCACATTGATTATCTTGTTTAAACATTGCATAATATACACTGCTAGTTGCCAGAAATCCGAGCTGCAGTGTAGGTGCACCAGCCTAGCTTCATCAGAGTGAGTGATCTGTCAGAGTATGAGACGGGAGCAGGGTTGGACTGGGACAGAAAATAGGCAGTGACACTCATTATCAAATTAGATATAAAAAAGAGGCCCACCTTTGCAAATCAGGGCAGTTTGTAATTTGTTAAAACAACCTGTATAGGTGCTTTGCAAGATATAGGAGAGCGGATGTATTTGTGCTTGCTCAAGGCAATAACACTAAAAATGTCCTAACTAGACAAACCTGCAAGCAGCCATAAAGTAGCACACCCTCAGTTTGTAAGACTGGTCATACCGCAGGGTTGCCTTAAAGGCTAGTACGTCCCTGGATTAGAGGACTGAGCAAAGCACAGAGAATGTATTCTTAAGTGCTGTGTGCAGCTCAGAGTCTGTGTGTCCCTGCATAGACACTTAGGTCCGTATTTATACTTTTTTAGCGCTGCATTTGCGTCATGTTTTGACACAAAAGCGGTGTAAACTTACATCGTACAATAATATTTTCTAAGTCTGTGCCGCTTTTGCATAAAAAAATTATGCAAATGGGGCGCAAAAAAAGTATAAATATGGGTCTTAGATCGTTGTTCTTTCCGGATGTGCTCCAGAAACAATGTATACAAACTGTAAAGCTGAGCCCAGAGGAGGTTTCCATAGTAAACTCCTTGGGCCCTGCTCACACTGTGCCTAGAAATTAAACAAATGAGTGCTGGCTGTACTCAAGCCAGCTGAAAGCAAAGCACCTCGAACAATGGCCAGAGGAGCTGCATAGGGTTGATAAGTGCATTTTAGTGTGGGAATGCAGTAATGTGCACTAAAATGCGTTACAATAACCCCTGATGCGTGGTATTTGGCTGAGCTGCAAATTCCTGCTAAGTGGCAGCTGTGTCGGCAGATGTGACACAGGTACTGTTAGAAAGAGCTTTCCTGACAGGAATACTACTGAGCAGCAGAAGTTTAGCAATTAATCTTTTCGAGTACTGTACACCATCATTGGTATTTTGAGACTAAACAACCAATGTTGTTAAATATACTATACCCCGATATTCAAGCACATTACCTGATGTCTTGAGGTCATTTTGCTGAATTGAAATGCAATTGTTTGTAAATGTTGATTTAAAAGTGAAGTAAAGGGATAGGTTAACAAGCACTCTGTGACTCTGCGATTATCAAAAACAGCAGTGACAGGAAATCCTACGTTTCCATAAACACAATTCCAATTTAGCTCAGCATTAACACTAGTGTTTTTCAGCTAAATAGACTTAAGACTAAAATATCACAGGTAGTTTATATCTTTGTCATACTGCTGTTAACTACAAATCTGCAGTATATCAAACACAACACTAGCAAATGACTTCACCATAAAAACACAAGAAATTGGGAAACGGCATTCATAGAAAGGGAGTTTTTCATTCTAATTTACTAACGTGCTTTATGTAGCAAGGTATTTCATGAAATGTACATTTTATACAATAACAATATACCCATAAATGTTTAAAGGTGGTATTTTTTAATCAATTGCTATTTGGTAAATACCATTTTAATGCAATTAAGTTTTATTTCAAATTAGTGAGTCCTAGTAGGTGTCAAATCAACCTACCTGATGTATATTAAGGAGGTAGGTTGCAATTTACGGGTCAGAAGGGATGACTCACCAAAATCCAGAGCACCACACCAAACAGTTAGCAGGCACAGGCTAACCAGTGGCAAGTGCCAAACACTGAAGTTAAGATGGACCCAGAGGCACAAGGTAATGGTACATAAATATGACATTTTAACCATCATTACACCATATACTTTTTTAATCAATGTTGTGACTACATAAATATAATAGAGCATAACATCTAAAATAAGTATTCCTTTTTTGAGTTTGTCTATAATATTATTGTTAAAAATAGTGCTTGCTAAAATATCATGGTCTTATACTGGTAATACTTGCAGAATTAATGGAATTTTAATGTTTTAACTTGATTTAAAAATATGTGTTTGTAAGACGTTAATTGTTATATGTATTTTATGTTATCTTTTGATGTTTCTGTATCGGTAGTGGGTTATTTTGGGGGTTTGGATGGGTAATGATTTATTTATAAATGAGTGAAATTATATTGTGTTTATAAATGTCTTAATGGTATATTTGGAATACATTTTTGTAAGTGATATTTTGAAATGTGGGGGGTTGTGTATTTGTGGGTGTATATTTATTCATTTATTTTCAGATTACCGGATAGGGAATATATTGGGGGGGGGTGTATTTTTTGATGTTAGATTAATTAAATCATTTTTCGGGAATACTATTATTTGTTTGTTGTTTCCAATTTTGTTTCAAAAGTGAGGTACATTTTGGGGGTTATTCTTAGTAAATTAAATCTTACAGTTTTTTCGGTTTTATATTTTCAAACAAGTCAGGTCAGGTCAGGCCAGAGGTAATCAGGTGTGTCTCCAATTCATATGGTCAGCCATCAGTGTGGTGCCTGCCATGGTCTATAACTGTGAGACACTGTAGGACTGCATGTTGTGATGACTTGTCCAAATCTACGCCCTAATCACAGCGAAGCACCTGTGTCAAAGCATTAAAAGTGAAAAGGTTCCCAGTGGGAGTGTCACAATTGATTCATAATTTTGTTAAAATCGAGGAGCACTCCATCTTAAAAAAAATCTCTGATGTTCGTTAGGCCAATCGTGATCCAGCAGCACAGAGTCGGAGCTGCCAGAAAGCTCTTGTCCCATGAGAGGCTTAAGAGAGAGACGGCAGGTGCATAGGGAAGTGTTTGGATCGTAAGACACAGATCCATTTTAAAGCATGAATGGCCCACCTGCAAAAGATGGAAGCGAGACAGTCTAGCCATGCCACAAGGAGAGTAAAGTATTTGGTTCGTCTCAACTATCAATGGGGGTATGAGGGTAGTAATGTTTGGTAAGAACAGTTCGGACAACAAGCAACACATCCATTGCAACTATGAGGTCAGAGAGTAATGCTCTAGGTTCGGGACCTTTAGTCCTTTCAAGCCCATAGGAAGTCACAGCTTGGTCAGTGCCACACAATAGCGGCACCTACCCCAGATTAAGTCATCCAACAGTGTGCATTGTTGTAAATAGTAACCTATGGAGGAGTATCGGTAAATTGACAAAATACATAATACAAAATAATACGAGTCTTTCAGGAGCATGACCATTTTCATGAGTGTCACATTCCCATCATTAGATAAAGGAAGTGTTCTTGAGAGGGCCACTTTGTCTCGGAGCATTGTCAGTGCTTCAACAACGTTGCCCACTGGCAGGTAAGTCCTGCTCCTTTTAGTAGATTTGGATCCCCAGGTAGAGGAATGTATTGGTCTGCCTCTAGACGACCCCCTGAAAAAATGTACAGCACTCTCCGGCGTAGTAGGCAGTAGGGGAAATACACAATATTTACATAGGTTAACCCCCAATTCACATACTTATTCTAATTGCGTAGAACCTATGCTATATCCATGTTGTCCACTGTGACATCCCTTAGGTAGAGTTGCATTTCGTCCACATAACGAAGATGGAATGTGATCCATCAGCCAGGGGAATATACCAAGTTCCCCCCCTCAACGCAGGCGAATAGCTATGGACTCCATCACTAGGGCAAATATGAAAGAGGAGAGCGAGCAGCCCTGTCTGGTCTTTCATGGATGTCAAGTGGGTCAGAAATGAGGCACCCAGTCCTAACCCTCACTGAGGGGGTTATATAAAGCTGTCTGACCAGCTGTAAGTAGAGATTTCCAAGGCAAATCTCTGCAAATCTCAAAAGATAAGTCCAGTCTAAAGAGTCAAAAGCCTTTTCAAGATTTAAGGCCAGGTATGCTGCTCTGAGGAAAAGTATGGGTGTGAATTACATGATCTGATAAAGTCTACAGAGATTTAACAAGGTTATTATACCCTGTTCAAAGCCTTTCTGACCTGGATAGATCAGCCGAAGGAGATGGGGTAGTAAACAGTCAGTTATGATCCTGTCAAGTATTTTGTAAACAGTAGTCAGGATTGCAAGGGGTCTGTAGGATGAAAGATCAGTAAGGTCCACGCCTGGCTTTGGGACAGAATCAGGACAGCTTCAGTAAGCAAAGGAGATAATCTACCCTTAGAAAAGGCCACCTCATAGAGCTGTACCAGCTTTGGGATAAGGAGATCAGAGCATGCCCAGTAGAAGTTCAAAGGCAAGCCATTAGGGCCAGGCATCTTTCCTGTCTCCAATGATTGTATGGGCCATCATTTTTTCTCTGGAGTAATAGGGGAATCGAGACACCGATCTACAGTAATACACAGTAGTGTAACGTTGCCCAGCAATGATGCCAAAGCCCCATGAGAACAACTTTGCGGGAATGCACGAGACCCAGGAAAGCAGCGTGAATTTCAGACTGAGTACAGACCAAGTATTAGGGGTGACCTGGATGGAGAAAATGGGACACTGTTCACACAGTGCAGTCTTTCCAGTAAATCACCATGGCAAGCTCAAAAAGTAACAAGGGCCTGAGTGCTGGCCACAGAGGTGACTGCTTCCTTCTTGAGACGGAGCATGCACAATCTTTGACTGCAGCTCTGTGTCCAATGCTTAATGCATTCCCAGAGTAACATTTATACAATGCCCACACATCATAACTTTAAAGGCCTCTCCTTCCACCCTGCCAGAGGATGCTTCATGTAGGCTGTGTTGAATAATAGCCTGTGGCTCTAGTGCAGAGCAATACCTATGTGAGCACATTTCAGTGTGTACAATTGCTACCCATACTCCACAACTGCTGTGTGGTGAGTGTAGTAAGGAAGCATAGAAAGTCATCACTAGTGGCCCAGTTGAAAAAACATTATCTGCTGTCTGAGGGGGTGACCAGTGGAGGGTCATCCTCCTCCAGAGCTGAGAGGTGGCAGAGTTTTCATATATATCTTTATTTTGGCAAGAAAACCATTACATTTTTCATCACAGTAGAGCAATAAATGCATTTATAAAAAAAATAACCATAGTCCTAGATATGAAGTTAAAAACAATACACTAAAAATCTTATTTACAGATTTAAATAAAGGGTATTACAACTAGTAATAGGAGATCTAATAATAGACCTGAAACAACCTTCCTCAAGCAGCAATAGTCATAAAAATCTAATCAACTGGTTATCAATTAAACACTACAACTAGACACAGTGGTAAAAAACATTTCTTAAGGGAAACTGGATAGCTGATTGGAACATAGTGCTTTATATTTATTCGTATTAAAGTCAATTTGGCAAGCACTTAGGTAGAGAGCTCCTTCTTTCTCAATTTCCTTGCCCACAACAGTAATCAAGAGACAGCAAACACAATCTGTTCACTTGTGTCACTTTTCAAAATCCTAAGTGTCTCCTGATATTTCCTACTCCCAAGCAGCTTGAATAATGAAATGATCCACTTTGACGGGGCTTTTGATATTTAGGGCCAAAGAAGAGAAAATGTGCTACTGTCTCAATATGTGATGGACAATATGGGCAATCATTAGTTTGCCGACCTGCTTTTCCCCATTTTGCTCTAACAGAATTTGGAGGTGAAATGCCCAGTATGAATTTTACATACTGATGTTTAGTCTGGGACGGATAAATTCTATCCAGGTATTGCTTCTACTTACAGGAGCACTTGTAATTAAAAACTTGCCCAGTTATACTTTCCACTGCCTGGTCTTTCCAGATCTGCTTTAGCAGAGATTCTCAATATGCTTGCTTTGTTTCCGGGTAAGACCTTTGGTTATTTTCAGTGGCGAGTCCCATATCTTACCCATTTTAATCGTCTGGCGCTGATTCTTAATGTGTCTGAGCCATGGGGTGCCAACATAGTTGTTCTGTAAAAGTAATTTTGACAAAGCATACCCAGTAAAGAAGTGTTTTTTTAAAATTACATAGTGAATATGCTTAAGGGCTTTATTAAAATCGGAGGGATGGGAGCAGGGCATTTATAGGCAAATTCAACAAAGCCCTAATGTATGTACTTACAATCAGCATGAGCCCATGGCAGCTAGTAAAACCCCAAAGCTCAGTGCCATATATTGCCACTACCACCGATGTAGCTTTATACACACACTGAGGGCTGGTGAAATATGCCCCCCACCCAAAGGAGGCATAGTGTTTCCTGCCAATTGTTACCCCTTCGGTGAAGGATAGTTCTACTGTTTTGATTTGTGGGGCCCAAGTCAGGTTGTCCGCCATCCTTACACCTTAGTGCTCAATGGCAACTCACCCAACAGCCATTCTGTCCCAGAATTACTTATGTGGGTTTAACACCATATACTTAGATTTGGAAAGATTTATCTCCAGACCTCGCAAATGTTAAAGTTGGAATAGGGGCTCCAACTAGTTTAGGGCTGTCATGTTAGCATTGTACTAGTGAGTCAACTGCACCATTAATATAGAGGCTGAACAGAGTAGGTGCCGACACACATCCCTGTTTGACCCCTTGCTTTACTGGAATCTGGGACAAAATGTCCTCCCCAGTTCCACCTCACCCTTGCATACATATCAGTGTGTATAAATCTCAGCACCTGTAGGAGATCATCCGGGAGGCCATAAGATTATAGGACCCTCCACAAATTTTCCCTCTGGACCAAATCAAATGCTATTCTTCAATCAATGACGGCAACATAGAGATTTTCCTGCCTGAGAGTAACATATTTCCAGACCAATATTTGAAACTGAAAAACTTGATCAAAGGTCCTTGCCCCTTTCCTAAACCCTACCCGAGAGTCCTCAAGAATATGATGTTCAGAGATCCAGCATTAATGCCCGGCCAAAACTTGCCTACAGAGCATCATTTGGCTGATGTCAACTCTGGAATATTCCTCCAGGGTCACAGGTGTTAAGGTTTGATGATGGTAAAATGCAGTTGCAGTAGCTATCGCCAATCTTCTGTCCTCCGCTGCTTGATGCCCGGATGGAGGGATGTCTCAAATAGCCTAGGCAGGGAAATGATTAGAGTGTCTGCGGCCCAGCAGCAATTCCTCTTCTGGAGATGTTCCTAGCCCCCATGTGTAGCTGGGCAAGCTTTACTTATCCCAGTCCCATGACTCATAGGGATTGTAGAAAAAAAGGGTTGCCTGGACATCAATAATCTTTAGTTTAGCTCGGAATAGCAGTGAACATTGTAACCCATCTTGCAGAGTTTCCACTTTACCCCAGAAAAGAGGAGCATTTATGCTTGACCACTATCCTACAGCATGGGACAGGCATGATACAGAGGTAAATTTCCAGCAGAGAAGCCTTCTGGACTTCAGTGAGTATCTTGGTCCTTGTAAAATGTTGGATCTTGGCAGGACCCTTCGAGCCATCTCTATGGAAAAGAAAGGGGTACATTTGAGCAACAGCATGAAGCTCCTAATCCATGTCTCAAGGTATGTGACAGGATCTTGGCCCTCCAGCCCTTCGGCAATCCCACTATTCTGAGGTTACTCCTGCAAACCCAGCCCTCTGCTTCTTCAGCCCTGCCCTCCTAGATCCGCAACTTGTCTAAGAGTTTAGCGAGGGTGTTCTAGACCTCAGTCATCAGCGACTTAATGTTTGATAACGTGCCCGCTGTATGGGACACTCACACAGCACACGATGATCATTGCAAAGCAAGGTGAGCTCAAACGAAGTAGCATCAATTTTGAACTCCAATGAGGAGCATGTGCTTCCTATGGCTTCCAAGATGGAATCTAAATGTCAACATTCTCCCTGGAGTGGTGGAAGGAGGAGCATCACAGTGAGTTCAGTATCTGAGAGGCTCACTTGGATGACATTTTATAGGACTACTGTTCTGGTGCGGGTTTACCCACTGTATTGCCACAGCATAGAGATAGAAGGCAGCCTGATGTTCAGGTGAGAACCATCAAGTGGCCAGGCTGCAGGACCGCCTGCAGGGGTCACACCACCACCACCACCACCACAGTGATAGGAAGGAGGAAGACAGAGGATCACCTGTAGCACAAGTGCCCTCGCTGCTCCGTAGCGGAGTCCCCTGTAATGAGGTGGGCTGCTGGGGTAAAGTGAGAAACAGTGGCACCTCTCCAGGGTTGAATACTGTGAGTCAGCAAGAATTAATGCCCTCAGAAGGACTGGCCAATCCTGCGCTGTCCTCGGCGAACCAGCAAACAAACCCAAGGCCGTACTAGTGAAGGGTAGGGGTCCAATGAATGAAAGACGAAGGACATAGGTTATACACAGGGGATTGTATGACGTCCCGCAAAACCCCCAATCGGATGTGTCTGGGTCTGTCCTCTCAACAGTGAGTTATTAACGGAAATCACTGGGAGTTGCAGGGCCCGGGTGGTCCCAAAAAGTCCTTATAAAAAGAACCAGGAATCAAGACGTCCAATGAGTTGCAACTTCAGCATGTATCAGCAGTAGACGGTCACAGCAGAAGGTGAAGACAAGCTAGCAATGAGACAAGGGCACAGCCAGCAAGGAAGGAAGAAGCATGGGAGAAGGAAGGGAGCAACCACTATGTCATAACACATTACACAGGATCCAGCCCCCTTCCTGAAGTGCCCCCAGTGGTTTCTCCGACATCCAAAGGTGGGAGACCCAGCGCCTACTCCTTCAGCCAGTGAAGGGGCTTGTCGGGCTCTCCTGCCCTTTCTGCAGATTTAATGGTGGGCATGTCGCAGGCTCAGGGGTTTAGTGTCCAAGATGGCCACACCTCCAACTTCAAGGCATCCTCAGTGCTCTGAGCGATCTGTCCTCTGTCGGAAATCCAACCCTGGGGTGAGCCACCATCAGCAGGGAACCTTGCAAGGAAATCAGGAGCCATCCATGGACGACTATGCACTGCAGCAGAGGCCTTTGAGTCTTAGCCAGCTGTGTCCATTGGTGCTCACTGGGCTCCGCATGCAAGGACCGCACTAGGCCACAGTGTCTTATGCCATCCAGGGGCCACATAGTGCAGAGTGCTGACACAGGATAGCTCCCTGCGGCTGCTTGAGCACATAGGGGACCGTTGTGCTTGGTGCTTGTTGAGGCCAATTTTGGGGGGATAAAGAACCTTGGCAGCAGCGCAGAAAGATTATGTAACCACATCTTCGCTCTTGTTGGCACGCCTCAAAAAATAATCACTTCTTTTTTCTGTTTTTATAGTTTGGGTTTATGAAAGCATACCAAAGAAGTAATATAACCAAAATACATAAAAACTGTTATATTTTGAGGGCGTGGCAACAAGGGCCAAAGTGGCAGTTGCATAATCTTTCTGCTCTTAGGCTATATATATATATATAAATCTACACAAAGCGATCTAAAAACAGCACGCTCTGTCTGCTGGTGCCAGCATTAGGACGTGACCAAAGCCCTCAGACATAATTCACCAAAGAGTAAAGACGCTGCACTCTTGTGGAGCTTAGATTCAAGTCGATTTATTCAAAACGTTATTCCATCACCTACGTGTTTCAGCCATTACGGCCTTGTTCACGTGTCAAGTCTGTTAACAATTGCACTGTTGATTACTCTTCCTTTTATCCCCAATGGGAATACTGGCACTTGCAGTATCATGGTGTTTCAACTGAAAATAAAAGCAAGTTGTATTTTTGTTTTAAAGGCACAGTTCATGCCTGATTTACAGTCTTTATGTAAAATGCTCTCGCAGGGACGCTGGAGGCAAAGAGGAAGATTAATCCTCATGCAATGTTCCCCAATAGCTGCAAAGTTCACTGTCTGCTTTGCAGCGCTGCCCTGGCAGATTAGGATCGGCATTCCGTCCTGTGGAAGAAAACTGGCGGTGCTGGCAGTCCTACTGTGGTGTTACCTCCGTGGTCCTAATGTGGCGCTCCAACCAACACCGCAACCCTAGTAGTCAGTAGACTGCCAGGATCGTAATAAGGATCAAAGTCTCAATTCTACCTGACACAGCTGCTACCCATTCCCCTGTTAGAACAGCGGAATCCCCACACGTATCCCTCTTGGGAAAGAAGATCTAAGTTGTCGGTGTTACAAACAAACAGATCACAAATACAGAGTCTTGTAAATCTGTTGTGATGCAATCTGTTGTGCAAGTTAAATTGCACAATCTATTGTACTCCTAATGGGGTTGAGTTCCAGATACATGATGAGGACATCGAATTCAAGCTTGCTCAACAGATTACGGTAGAACTTTATCCTACATGAACAGTTGAGGAATTACCCCCTGAATTGAAAGAGACTGTGAATTCACAAGTAAGGGATTTCAAAGGAAAATATATTGGATTAATCTAGGGTGTAGAATCAGTCCATATTACAGTCAAGACCAGCACAGTTTTCCTGAGAATACCACCATATCACATGACCCCAGAAATAATAGCGGTGATAACACCAATAATTGGGGACATGTTACAAAAAGTAATCTTGAGAGAAATAATCGAGAGTCCATGTAACTCACTGATTATGGGATTAAAAAAGCCTATCGGCAAGTTTAGGACAGAACAGAAAAAGGTGAATGACACTGTAATCAAATGTTGTCCTGTGGTTCTGAATCCAGCCACCATTCTTTATTAAATTCTGTGCACAGCAGAATGGTTCACTACTCTGGACCTTTATCAAACTTTCTTCTTGATTCCATTGCATTCCGTTGCATGAGGATAGCCAATTCCTATTCTCGGTTGTGTTTGGAGAGAGAGCCTTAGCATGGTGTTGAGTCACACAAGGATACATTGAAATCCTTCAATCTTTAATCAGATCCTAAAGAAAAATATGGAGACATTAAATCCTTTGATGACCTATTGTTTCATCAAGCACAAGTGAAGCTTGAAGAATGGACAAAGTGTCCCCAAACAAGTTGCAGTGCTGTCAAAAAAAGGCCAATACTTGGGACAGATGTATGAAGGAATACCGAATGCCATTAGGATGAATGCCTTTGTAATGCAAGCGTTGTAATTAAAATGTCTTTACAACAAAAGGGGTTTAGATGGAGGTTTTTACAACACATGTGCCTTTAGAACAAAAGCCTTTACAACAAAACATAAGTATTTAACACACCGACCTTTTAACCAATAACCTCTGAACACTAAAAAAATCCTTTCCCTCGCGAATAATAACAAGCTTGTTCCGGCGAAATGCAGACTTTGATTTGCTGCCAATACGTCATCCAGGAAGTGTTGGCAGTCATCTTGGGTCTCTGCTTCAGTCGAGTCCCACAACAATTTTTTTTTTAAAGGGGCAGGGTAGGGTCACCATGACCCCTCAGCCCTGGTGCTGGAGTCCCAGAGGGCCCCCCAGGGGAAATTATATATTTTTTTGTAAATGCAGCTGCTAATTTGCAGTGGCTATGTAAATTCAGGGCAAAAATATTTCTAAAAAAATGTGGCCTGCTGTACTTGTTTTTAAGTAGCCCGCAGGTGAGCCAGGTCCCGGGGCATTTTGAAATAAAGGAGGGGGATGCACGGGCCCCCCTCTTAGGGCGGTTTGATACCCTGGGGACCGCCACCTCCATGGGGCTGTAATCATATACAATGTTGGGGGGGCACTCACCCCCTTCCCAGCCCCAGGGACTACCACCTCACTAGCATCAAACAAAATGCAGGGGGGACAGCCAGCCCCCGGGCAGCCCTGGGGACTGCCACCTTTCTGGGGCCATCATCAAACCAAATGCAGTGGGGCTGCTCAACCCCCACACAACCCCAGGTACCGCCACCTCTTCAGGGCTATCATCAAACTAAATGTGGGGGGGACGCACAGCCTTTGTACAGCCCCGGGGGCCATCACCTCCTGGGGGCTATTTTACAATAGAGAGGTCGGCCACGCAACCCCCCCCCCCCCCCCCCCCCCATTGTGGATCCAATGATTGCCCTGGGGACCATCATCCCGCAGGGCCGTCTCCTTCTATGTTTCAGGTTCCCACCCCCCCCAGAACATAGCCGTTTGCTCTGAATTGGCAGAAGCTTTGACAACTCCCACCAAGTCAGATATGCGATGATGAAAACATTGCTCTTGCAAGCAGGGATCTGCTATTTAAAGCAGCTCCCTGCTTGCAGTAGCAATGCTGGCTCCAGCAGAACGCTGAGAGCTGGCTAGGATTGTGGGGGCCTCTAGGCTCCCCCTGCAGTCCTGTCTCTCTCTCTCTCTTCCATCCCATAGGGGAATGGAAGAGAGAGAGTAATTGTTTTTACAATGGTCTCTCCATACAATGACCTTAAAGAGT
This sequence comes from Pleurodeles waltl, assembly GCF_031143425.1. Taxonomy (NCBI): domain Eukaryota; kingdom Metazoa; phylum Chordata; class Amphibia; order Caudata; family Salamandridae; genus Pleurodeles; species Pleurodeles waltl. The sequence continues at coordinate 787,025,020 of NC_090444.1, read as the reverse complement.
CAGACTAGCAAGATGTCTGATAAGAATGCAATAGTTAGATTTGGATGCAGAACTAAGTCACTTCTAGTCAAATGGTCAAGGTCTTGTGCTGTCACTTAGTAGGCTGAAGGTTAAATTTCTACTATCACTTGGCAGTGTGTCTGTTTATTTTCTAGTTTTTTTCAATGTTAAACATTCCTAGTGATGGAACATGGATGTGTTTTTCCACTCAAACTCTGTGGGTAGAATATCATAGCTAAGTCTGGACACTGTACTGTAAGGAGTTACCTCTGGCATAGTGGTTAAGGTCTCAGACATGCACACTAAAGGTTAAGGGTTCTAGTCTAGGTGAGTTTGTGGTCATTTCCAGCTTTAGTTTCTCTTCAATTATAAATATTTACCTTACATACTTAAAGGGGATCTCACTCTTTTTAATTGACCAAAATATTTTTCTGTTAGATTTTTCTGGAAATATTCATTCTAAGGATATCATTTATCAACTCCTAAGTTGCTCTCTCACTCTCAATCTCTCACTTTCTCTCTCTCTCAGGGTTGGGTGGTTAGGGGTGTTGGCAGCAGGGACTGGCCGCAGGTAACCATAACTCACGCCTTCGCCATGCACTAGCTAATTACCCCAGATATTACAGCAGTCATGACATCTTTTGTAACATCATTGATAATATCATTGTAACATTTGTTGTAAAATTATTCATGTGCATGGCGGGGGCGCAAGGTATAGTTGCCTTAGGGATTGAGTTCTAGTTGTTTGAAATAACTATAACTATAATTGGTGAATTTCTAAGGTTTTGTATGAGTAAATTCAGAACCTAACTAAAACATCCTTGTAACCTTTGGTTTTTTAAGTGAATTATATATATGGATACACATTTTATAAATTATACACGCACATACATTTAAATATATATATATATATGAATATATATTTATATATATACACACACATACATATATATATAAATATATATATATGTATATATACACACACACACACAAATAAATATATTTAAAAGCTGTTTACTTACTTGCAATATAATTAGATTCCCCACGATTTTCATGGTAAAGGCTTTCATTCGAAAGGCATAATCATTGTAAAACAAAATTTGTTCTAAAGCCTTTGTTGTAAAGGCTTCTCGTTCTTTAGCCTTCATGATAAAGATGGTTTTCCACTCAGGACATATCATTGGAAAAGGAATGAAGAAAGTATCACCTGAAAGGTTGGAAGTCATTCTATGGACGGATCCTCCAAAACTGCAGAGAGAAGTCAGAATGTTTTTGAGAATGGTTGGCTACTGTAGACAGTGAATACCCAACTTTTCCTTGGTGGCTACGTTTTTACTGAGGCTAACACACCGAGCTGTGCCTGACCCAATTCCATGGGGCAATGAATGCATGAAAGCCTTCATGGAGCTGAGAGAAAAACTCTGCCTTGCCTCAGCACTGGGGATGCCTAATTATGCTAAGAGATTTACTTTGTTTTGCTGTGAGAGGGAGGGCTGCACTCTCCCAGTGCTTACTCAATTGCATGGAGATGTGAGAAAGCCTGTGGCCTATTTTTCAATTACCCTTGATCCCATTGCCGCAGGGCTGCCTGGTTGTCTTGAAAGATGAGAAAGCATAGTCATGGAACATCCATTAACTGTTATGGTCCCTCACTCGGTTGAGGTTTTGCTTACCAGAACTAAAAGCCAGTATAAGACGAGTTCTAGATTAACCAAGTATGAGCAGCAAATCCTTGCTTTGGAAAATTGATCATAGATGTGCTAAGTTTTAAATTCCAGGACCCTACTTCCCCTGCCTGAAGGTGATGCGTCTGACCAATGTGAGAATGACTGTCTTGATGTCACAGAATTATGCCGCAAGCCGAGAACCGACATAAATAAAGAGCCTTTAATTAGTTATGATTATATTCTGCTGGTTGATGGCTCAGGCTAAAGAACAAATGATAGTTCCCTGAGAGCAGCTTACATTGTCTGCACAATACAAGAGATTGTGGCAGCCTCCTGGCATCAAGTAATTTCCCCAGCACAAGCTGCAGAATTAATTGTTATTACTAGAGCTTGCAGCTTAACCATCCAAATGAAAGTGACTATTTTTACGGATAGTCTGTACGGCTTTGGTGTGGCCCATGATTTTGGACAGTTATGGTCACAAACAGAGTTTCATGGCATCTTCCAGTTCCACAGTCAGCTATGGGGAACATGTAAGAGGACCACTGGAAGCTTTGCAGCTTCCAACTAAAATGTCTGATGTAAAATGTGCAGCTCACAGAAGCAACAGTGGTTATGTCACAATGGGCAACAGATATGCAGACGAAGTGGCACACTATTGTGCAATTGTGGCCTGTGCATTTAATGGAACATTCATAGATGAATCTCAAGAGGACACTGTCTTTTTCAATATTGATGTCTATAGCTGACACACAGAAAGAACTAAAAGTTTTGCATGAATAGGTTACTGAAGCAGAAAACATGGTTGAATTAGAGCAGGATGTGGAAAGGATGCACATGACATTTGGGTTTCAACAGATAGGAAACCAATGTTGCCAGACAGTTTGATATCATCTATTACACAACATTTCCATGGCCCCACAGATTTAGGTAGGGATGTGATGGTTAGGTCCTTCAGACAGATTTGGTTTAACCCCAGATTTAGAGCCATGCAGAAGAACTGTGTTGCTGCTGTGTAAGATGCCAACAGATGACTGTAGAGAAATGAGCACCAGTTACACTGAGTCACATAGGGAGATCAGCTGGTCCATTAAACCAGATGCAGATGGACTTAATTGGAATGTCTGTTTGTAATGGACTGAGATACATCCTAGTTATAGTGTGCATTTTCTCTCAATATGTGGAAGCATACTCAACTAGAAGAAATGGCAGTCTCGCTGTAGCTAAACTTCTGGTAAGGGAACTGGTACTGAGGTATGGGATATCAGTTTCTCTGGAGTCAGATCGAGGAATTCACTTTAACAGTGAGATTGAGATGTTGTGTGTAGCATTGCAAGTGGAGCAGAAGTTGCATTGTAGCTTTCGTCCTGAAGATTCAGGTATAGTAGAGCAACTCAATGGTACAATCAAGTCCTGACTCATAAAAGTTTGTGCATCCACTTCACAGAAATGGTCTGATGCTTTACCTTTTGTGTTGATGAGCCTTCGAGGTACACCGGACAGGAAGAAAGGTTTATCACCCCACGAGATACTCATGGGAAGAGCCGTGAGACTGTCAGCTGTACTTGCAAATGCATTTGTGAACATAACAGATGACATAGTACTCGATTACAGCATAGGATTGGCTGATGTGGTGCGTTATGTCTCTCCACGGGTTGAAGCTGTCACTGCAAACCGGCATCAAGAGCAGTGCCTCGATTTGAACCCAGGAGATTGGGTTCTCATCAAGAAACATGTGAGACAGTCCTGTCTTGAGCCAAGGTGGGAAGGCTCCTACCAGGCGACTTTAATCACAAATACTGCTGTCAAATGTGCTGCAGTGCCAAACTGGGTGCATGCACTGCATACCCATAGAACAAGAGATCTGTATGAAGAAATAGTGTTCTATGAGCCAGAACCAAGAACATTGGTGACTGGGCCACTGCAAACTGTACAAGTCACACAAGCTTGAGGTGGACAAAAGCAAGAGGAAAGGCGAAGAACTGCAGAAAGGTGACGAATTCCAATTGTTGGATGTCTCGCAGAATGGAACTGGAGCTCTTGATATAAAAGGTGGAGAAGCAATAAACTAGACTTAAGTGACAGTAGAGACACTTTCAGAGCAACAAGAAGATCCAGGAGAAAGAACGAGCACTGAATCAAGAACAAAAAGAGACACCCATAACGGTAGATAGCCAAAAGCCTACAGTCAAAAAAAGTTAAAGTCAAGTGTGTCAGTTGGATCTACACTGCCGGCAATTGATGAAAAGAAAGATTCAAGAGGTATAAGGGACACTGAAGGAGATCATCAAAAACTGAGAAGATCCAAAAGAGCCAGAGTACCTTGTCCAAGATATTCAGCACCTGAATGGACTTACTAAGTGAGCCAAGTGCTAAACATCTCAATATCAGACTTGTCTGGAGTTAAGAATTACCTGAACCTCCCCTTGAAATCATTTAAAGTAAGACCCAGTCCTGAAAAACACACGGAATAAACTGTCCTAATAGACTGAAATAAAAACGGATACCTTGTCAAAAAGAATAAAGAAGATTTACCTAGATCCGAGGCAGTAGTAGAAGAGTAGGGATAACATTTTAGAAGAAAATCGACTAGGGTTAAGGAACACTATACGAAGATTGCAAAAAATCCAGCAGAAAATAACTTGAATTGCAAGAAGAAAAGAAGAAAAACAAAAGCCCAGTAAGAATAGGGACTTTATGATTTCTGGTTAGGTTGATGAGATTTACACTATAAACCAAAAATTATTTATTTAAGGTCCCAATGCTTTGTTATCCCAGTGCCTTTGTTTTCATTTCTTCTTTTCCTTCACTAATCATTCAGTTGCCTTCCGCTTTAGAGCGTTCCGGTGCAAAAATGTATTGCACATAGTGTGTTATGAAAAAGTATAAAATATTCGTGGGTAATGATTTGTCTTTTTGACTTGGATTTCTGTGGTCGCCTGGAGAATTAAGTTTTCTTGGTGTAATTAAGGTTAATAAAATATTGAAACCTATATTGATTTTCGTTTCTCATCCACATCAAAGAATGAGTACATTTCACAAGGTAAATAAACAATAATTTGAAGTTAAATAAGTCGATGTATATTAATATCAAAAAGGTTTCTTTAATCAAATGTTGCTCCACAGTCCAGTTAGGTGAAGAATTCCACGCCTGCGAAAAGATTATGCCTCACCAGAATTACAAAGGATGCACTGCCTCTTATGTCGAATTTCCTGCTCTCTGCCAATCATGTAATGTGTTAATGTTGACTCATCAATGATTCTAGTGCTGATGTCATCATTAACCTGATAGTTGTTTGAGCAAGGTTCTTCACTAAATATTGATTTCATTTCTGAAAGGTATTTTTGTTATGGTTAGCAGTTCGATGTACTTCCATAATGCGTGGTTGCTAGAAATCACTATACTTTATGTGCTTGACTGGTCACATACAAATAAGGATTTCTGATGGCCTTGTCGCATGTCTTTTGTGCAAGTCATCTTTTCTATTTTCATTACCATGAAAACTCAGATGCCATTGCTGGGTCTGGGCCAACTGGGTCAGACGTCATTATTCAGAATAATAAATGAGAATGACCATTCTTCTGACACTTTCAATAACTTACACTGCTGCTTTCCTACATACACTGTAAACGCTTTTGTAGGGCATGCGACAAGCAGATGGGTTCATTATACTTCAGGTGTTAAAGAAGGCTTAAAGTGTGCAGATGGCTGAAGTGGTGGGAGCTGGTACTCATTTTTTCACCATAAAACTGTGACCCATAGTAAGAGAGAGAAAGGGAAAAAAGGGAGGAAAAGGAAGATAGGAAACTGTGATAAAGGGAGAAAAAGGTGTTGAAAATAAGCGTGACATAAAGAAAAGGGAAATAATGGGTGGTGGAAAGAGGCATGAAAAGGAACCAAGAAAAGGGCAGTATTGGCATGTAACAAATCTGAAAATTGGCTCCATTAGCCCCAGGGTCTTAAAAAAAACTTTGTCCCTACATGTCTTTATTTTTTTATTTACAGTTAACTAAACAAGTACTGGAAGTGAGGGGCAGTTGGTAAGTAAATGAAGTCTCAGTTAGGTAGTTATAGTTAGGATCTAGTTTCCATAGGAAAAGTGTTTTCGGTTTGCTTATAACTGTGGTGCTGTTTGATGACGCTTCATGAAATTTCCCCCAACAAAGTCCCTTCTTTGTCTAATTCTGCATGAAAAGTTTCAGGGTAATCTATCAAGTGGGGGTTGAGAAAAAGAAGGGGTAAAACATTTTGTATTTCCTATGTTATTTCCCAAACTGCTGAACAGAATTACATAAAATGTGGCAAAAAGCTATAACTTGGTCCAGAAAGATCTTTTTGTGATTTGGTGTAAATCCGTTCAGTAGTTATATTAAAGGAAAAAGAAATATAGATAAGTAATGATCCAGATCCCCTGTGGATGCGACAGATCTCCTGCTGAGATCCGATTGGCTGCCAACACTTCAACCAGAAAGTGCTGGCAGCCACCTCTGGAATCAAACTCAGTTGATGTCCAAGAAAAATATCAAGGAATACCCTGATTCTCTCCACTTGCTTGTTAGTTCTCACAGGGACGCTGCTATTTAAAAAAAGAAAAATTTGCCCCCAAAAAATCAGAGTGGATCCGCAAATCCACAGCAAAAACAAAAAAAAGACACAAATCTCCTTGTGCTGTAGCATCAGTATTGATCATGTCTTCTCCTTTTCCCCTGTTTTTGGAGTGCCTTCTGCTTGCTTTTCCATCATTCTTAATGCTTTTGCCTTGTTTTTTCCCCATTTTTTGAGTGCCCTCTCCTTGCTTTTGCCTCATTTTTTTAATGCTTTCTCCTTGCTTTTGCCCTTGTTTTTTGTGTGCCCTCTCCCAGCTTTTCCCTAGCTTTCACTGCTTTCTCCATGCTTTTTCCACTTCTTTTGAGTGCCCTTTCCTTGTTTTTCCCTCATAGCCAGCTTTGCACAGCCTGGGGTTGGATGCACAGGGATTGGCCACAGGCTGCCAACCCCTTTCCCTGCTGAGTTAAAACAAAACTATAGAAATTCACTGAAAAAAACAAAGGTTACAGGGTTATAGCTAGGAATTAGCACATAAAAAAACTTTAGAAATACACTCAAAAATCAAAACGTTACAAGGATGCTATGGTTAGATCAGAATATACATGCACAAAACCAAAGAAATTAATCTGTTATAGAGTTATTTCAAGTGGCTAGAACTCGTGCCCTAAGGTATCTATAACTTGCGCCACCGCCATGCACTGCTAAATACCCCACATATTACATCAGTAATTGCATCTTCTGTGACGTTAATGACAATATCATTGCAACATTTGCAATACAATTATTGGTCTGAATACTGTGTATGGCGGGGCACAAGTTATAGTTACCTTAAGGCACAAGCTATAGTTACTTGAAAATAACTAACTATAAGTGCTGAATTTCTATGGTTTTGTGCTTGCAAATTCGGATCCTAACTATAACGACTCTGCAGCCTTTTGTTTTATTAAGTGAATTTTTAGGTTTTTTAAATGCTAATTCATAACTATATCTTCCTTGTAACCTTTAGTTGTTTTCAGTTGATTAAAATATGTATCTATATACATATATATGTGTAAAAACCTACTGGCGATAGCCACTAGGTAGTTATAGTTAGGACCTAGTTTCCATAGGAAAAGCCTTTTTTTGTTTTGCCTATAACTTTGGTGCAGTTTGACGAATCGTAACAAAATTTTCAAAAATCATTTGGCGCTCAATTCTGCTGGTAGGAAAAAAATTGGCCCCAATTTTTTTTGTCTGATTCACGGCTCTACCTCTGTGCTTAGTGTGACCTTCAGTGTAAATCAGTGATGGATCCATGGATCCAAAGTCCAATGAAAAAAAAATCACACCCTCTCACACACCAAAACCCGCTGCGCTTTGCCAAAGGCCATTCATGGCATAGGATTAAGTGAATGCAGGTGGGATTGACCATAGGGCATGACTGCAGTAGAGGCCCTACGGGCAACTGTGCCTGGCCATGGCCAAAGGCCATGCGTGGCAGTGGTTGTATTAATACACAGTAACTATATATTACTTACTGTTAAAAAAATAAAAAAATTCAGAAAAAAACAAAGGCTATATGGATTTTATAGTTAGGTTGTAGTTTTGCCTATACTGTACAAATAGTTACACTTATAGTTATACTTATATAAAGAAACTATAATTTGTGCCATTAAGTAACTGTAGGCCACGAGCTATAGTTTCTTAACATTAGTATAACTATAACTATTAATGCTGAATTTCTATGGTTTTGTGTGGGTAAAACATCAATCTAGCTATAATGTTTGTTTTTTCCAGTGAATCTCTCTGTCTGTCTATATATATATTACATATACACTTGCCCAGCCCTTCTTACCAGTTGCCTCAGGATGTGTCAGCAGTGCATTCATATCTATTTTGTGCAGCTCCATCAGCATATTCTCAGTTTCTATCAAATTCATCACACACAGGGATACCATGTCTGAGATGTGTGGGGCTATGCATTTTCTTTCACCACAGTGGGCCTGTATCAACAAGATGTTTATGTGTAGTAAAGTTATGAGTGTGGAGTCTCCTCACACGGGGAGGAATCTCTGCACTGCAATATATATTCTCGGAGGCAGCATTGGTGAATAAAAGTTTTTTGGACCTCCATTTGGTGTCCGGGAACTTTCTGCATGTAACAGGAGGATTGTTGGCAATATATATAAATATATTTATATTTATATATATATATTGCCTGATAGGATTTACAGAAAACATGCAAGAGCTCATATGGTAATAAAGTGAAAAGTTGAAATGTAACAAGTAGATAAATGTGGCATTGCATCTTATGGCTTGACACATTGTGATAAGCAAGAGAGATGGAGGGCATGATAGAGAATATAACTGATGTGATTGGGGTGATGAGTATATTAGGCATAGTTTTAGGGAAAGAATGGAGGGGAGGGAGATAGGCAATCAGTGCCCAGAAATTACATTCTGCTTACTAATTATAAATGGTCTAACCAATGTTAAACTCTATAATAGATTTGGTTTGCAAATCCAGACGTTGGACTCATTTCCAAAAAATTATCCAGTCGCCAAAGTGTGTAGATGTTCCGAGCACGCAAACAAGTAGGTGCAAGTCAGCTGCACATTAACCAACTGTGTGAAAGTGATGTGACACACATAATACATTTATGCTTAAAAATGCCCACTCTAAAACCCGCAGCTGGAACAGAAATGCAAACATCTGTGTTACAATAATTTATTAAGACACTGAAATCTAAATAGAGTCAAAAACACATTTATTTTTCTTGCACACACTTCAATAAACATTTGACTAAGAACCTCATCCGTGACAAATATAAATAAAAGCAAATGTTTTAACAACAGTGAATGAAAATCGGAGTCCATCCAAAATATGCAGATACAGAGGCCCGTATTTATACTTTTTGACGCAAAACTGCGCTAACGCAGTTTTGCGTCAAAAAAAATAGCGCCGGCTAACGCCATTCTGAAGCGCCATGAGGGCGCCGTATTTATTGAATGGCGTTAGCCGGCGTTAGCCGACCGGCGCTGCCTGGTGTGCGTCAAAAAAAACGACGTACACCAGGCAGCGCCGGCGTAGGGGAAAATGGCGTTTGGGCGTCCAAAAATGGGGCAAGTCAGGCTGAGGCAAAAAAATCGCCTTAACCCGATTTGCGCAATTTTTTTACGACGCCCAACCCCCATTAACATGACTCCTGTCTTAGCAAAGACAGGAGTCATGCCCCCTTGCCCAATGGCCATGCCCAGGGGACTTATGTCCCCTGGGCATGGTCATTGGGCATAGTGGCATGTAGGGGGGCACAATTCAGGCCCCCCTATGCCACATAAAAAAATATATATATATACTTACCTGAACTTACCTTAATGTCCCTGGGGTGGGTCCCTCCATCCTTGGGTGTCCTCCTGGGGTGGGCAAGGGTGGCAGGGGGTGTCCCTGGGGGCATGGGAGGGCACCTCTGGGCTCATTCTGAGCCCACAGGTCCCTTAACGCCTGCCCTGACCCAGGCGTTAAAATCCGGCGCAAATGCGTTTTTTTTTTGCCCCGCCCACTCCCGGGCGTCATTTTTGCCCGGGAGTATAAATACCACGCACATGCCTGGGAGTCATTTTTTAAGACGGGAACGCCTACCTTGCATATCATTAACGCAAGGAAGGTGTTCACGCAAAAAAATGATGCTAACTCCATGAACTTTGGCGCTAGACGCGTCTAACGCCAAAGTATAAATATGGAGTTAGTTTTGCGTCGAATTTGCGTCGAAAAAAACGACGCAAATTCGGTGCAAACGGAGTATAAATATGCCCCAGAGGCTCAAGCATAAATGGAGCAAATCTCATAAATGTGCATTACATTTAATAACAGAAATCTGTAAGAATATATGCACAATTGAAGAGATGATGCTTCTTAATCTCCACTAACCCACACTGAGGGCCTAAT